>NW_027461667.1:0-326574 GCF_050947455.1 Rhinoderma darwinii
GTCACTACATTATAAGTGCCCTATCTCCTATATAAGTAAAGAGGCTCTGTCACCACATTATAAGTGTCCTATCTCCTATATAAGTAAAGAGACTCTGTCACCACATTATAAGTGTCCTATCTCCTATATAAGTAAAGAGACTCTGTCACCGCATTATAAGTGTCCTATCTCCTATATAAGTAAAGAGGCTGTCACCACATTATAAGTGTCCTATCTCCTATATAAGTAAAGAGGCTCTGTCACCACATTATAAGTGTCCTATCTCCTATATAAGTAAAGAGACTCTGTCACCACATTATAAGTGCCCTATCTCCTATATAAGTAAAGAGACTCTGTCACCACATTATAAGTGCCCTATCTCCTATATAAGTAAAGAGACTCTGTCACCACATTATAAGTGCCCTATCTCCTATATAAGTAAAGAGACTCTGTCACCACATTATAAGTGCCCTATCTCCTATATAAGTAAAGAGGCTCTGTCACCACATTATAAGTGTCCTATCTCCTATATAAGTAAAGAGGCTCTGTCACCACATTATAAGTGCTCTATCTCCTATATAAGTAAAGAGACTCTGTCACCACATTATAAGTGCCTATCTCCTATATAAGTAAAGAGGCTCTGTCACCACATTATAAGTGCTCTATCTCCTATATAAGTAAAGAGACTCTGTCACCACATTATAAGTGTCCTATCTCCTATATAAGTAAAGAGGCTCTGTCACCACATTATAAGTGTCCTATCTCCTATATAAGTAAAGAGACTTTGTCACCACATTATAAGTGCCCTATCTCCTATATAAGTAAAGAGGCTCTGTCACCACATTATACGCGTCCTATCTCCTATATAAGTAAAGAGACTCTGTCACCACATTATAAGTGTCCTATCTCCTATATAAGTAAAGAGGCTCTGTCACCACATTATAAGTGTCCTATCTCCTATATAAGTAAAGAGACTCTGTCACCACATTATAAGTGCCCTATCTCCTATATAAGTAAAGAGGCTCTGTCACCACATTATAAGTGCCCTATCTCCCTATATAAGTAAAGAGGCTCTGTCACCGCATTATAAGTGTCCTATCTCCTATATAGGTAAAGTCTTGTCACCACATTATAAGTGCCCTATCTCCTATATAAGTAAAGAGACTCTGTCACCACATTATAAGTGCCCTATCTCCTATATAATTAAAGAGGCTCTGTCACCACATTATAAGTGTCCTATCTCCTATATAAGTAAAGAGGCTCTGTCACCACATTATAAGTGCCCTATCTCCTATATAATTAAAGAGGCTCTGTCACCACATTATAAGTGTCCTATCTCCTATATAAGTAAAGAGGCCCTGTCACCACATTATAAGTGCCCTATCTCCTATATAAGTAAAGAGACTCTGTCACCACATTATAAGTGTCCTATCTCCTATATAAGTAATGAGACTCTGTCACCACATTATAAGTGCCCTATCTCCTATATAAGTAAAGAGGCTCTGTCACCACATTATAAGTGTCCTATCTCCTATATAAGTAAAGAGGCTCTGTCACCACATTATAAGTGCCCTATCTCCTATATAAGTAAAGAGACTCTGTCACCACATTATGTGTCCTATCTCCTATATAAGTAAAGAGGCTCTGTCACCACATTATAAGTGCCCTATCTCCTATATAAGTAAAGAGGCTCTGTCACCACATTATAAGTGTCCTATCTCCTATGTAAGTAAAGAGGCTCTGTCACCACATTATAAGTGCCCTATCTCCTATATAAGTAAAGAGGCTCTGTCACCACATTATAAGTGCCCTATCTCCTATATAAGTAAAGAGGCTCTGTTACTACATTATAAGTGCCCTATCTCCTATATAAGTAAAGAGGCTCTGTCACCACATTATAAGTGTCCTATCTCCTATATAAGTAAAGAGGCTCTGTCACCACATTATAAGTGCCCTATCTCCTATATAAGTAAAGATGCTGTCACCACATTATAAGTGTCCTATCTCCTATATAAGTAAAGATGCTGTCACCACATTATAAGTGTCCTATCTCCTATATAAGTAAAGAGGCTCTGTCACCACATTATAAGTGTCCTATCTCCTATATAAGTAAAGAGACTCTGTCACCACATTATAAGTGTCCTATCTCCTATATAAGTAAAGACGCTCTGTCACCTCATTATAAGTGTCCTATCTCCTATATAAGTAAAGAGGCTCTGTCACCACATTATAAGTGCCCTATCTCCTATATAAGTAAAGAGACTCTGTCACCACATTATAAGTGTCCTATCTCCTATATAAGTAAAGAGGCTCTGTCACCACATTATAAGTGTCCTATCTCCTATATAAGTAAAGAGGCTCTGTCACCACATTATAAGTGCCCTATCTCCTATATAAGTAAAGAGACTCTGTCACCACATTATAAGTGTCCTATCTCCTATATAAGTAAAGAGGCTCTGTCACCACATTATAAGTGTCCTATCTCCTATATAAGTAAAGAGGCTCTGTCACCACATTATAAGTGCCCTATCTCCTATATAAGTAATGAGACTCTGTCACCACATTATAAGTGCCCTATCTCCTATATAAGTAAAGAGACTCTGTCATCACATTATAAGTGTCCTATCTCCTATATAAGTAAAGAGGCCCTGTCACCACATTATAAGTGCCCTATCTCCTATATAAGTAAAGAGACTCTGTCACCACATTATAAGTGCCCTATCTCCTATATAAGTAAAGAGGCCCTGTCACCACATTATAAGTGCCCTATCTCCTATATAAGTAAAGAGACTCTGTCACCACATTATAAGTGTCCTATCTCCTATATAAGTAAAGAGGCTCTGTCACCACATTATAAGTGTCCTATCTCCTATATAAGTAAAGAGGCCCTGTCACCACATTATAAGTGCCCTATCTCCTATATAAGTAAAGAGACTCTGTCACCACATTATAAGTGTCCTATCTCCTATATAAGTAAAGAGGCTCTGTCACCACATTATAAGTGTCCTATCTCCTATATAAGTAAAGAGGCTCTGTCACCACATTATAAGTGCCCTATCTCCTATATAAGTAAAGAGACTCTGTCACCACATTATAAGTGTCCTATCTCCTATATAAGTAAAGAGGCTCTGTCACCACATTATAAGTGTCCTATCTCCTATATAAGTAAAGAGGCCCTGTCACCACATTATAAGTGCCCTATCTCCTATATAAGTAAAGAGACTCTGTCACCACATTATAAGTGCCATATCTCCTATATAAGTAAAGAGACTCTGTCACCACATTATAAGTGCCCTATCTCCTATATAAGTAAAGAGGCTGTCACCACATTATAAGTGTCCTATCTCCTATATAAGTAAAGAGGCTCTGTCACCACATTATAAGTGCCCTATCTCCTATATAAGTAAAGAGGCTCTGTCACCACATTATAAGTGTCCTATCTCCTATATAAGTAAAGAGGCTCTGTCACCACATTATAAGTGTCCTATCTCCTATATAAGTAAAGAGACTGTCACCACATTATAAGTGCCCTATCTCCTATATAAGTAAAGAGACTCTGTCACCACATTATAAGTGTCCTATCTCCTGTATAAGTAAGGAGACTCTGTCACCACATTATAAGTGTCCTATCTCCTATATAAGTAAAGAGGCTCTGTCACCACATTATAAGTGTCCTATCTCCTATATAAGTAAAGAGACTTTGTCACCACATTATAAGTGCCCTATCTCCTATATAAGTAAAGAGGCTCTGTCACCACATTATACGCGTCCTATCTCCTATATAAGTAAAGAGACTCTGTCACCACATTATAAGTGTCCTATCTCCTATATAAGTAAAGAGACTGTCACCACATTATAAGT
Source organism: Rhinoderma darwinii (assembly GCF_050947455.1). Lineage (NCBI taxonomy): Eukaryota > Metazoa > Chordata > Amphibia > Anura > Rhinodermatidae > Rhinoderma > Rhinoderma darwinii. The sequence continues at coordinate 3,841 of NW_027461667.1, forward strand.
GCCCTATCTCCTATATAAGTAAAGAGACTCTGTCACCACATTATAAGTGTCCTATCTCCTGTATAAGTAAGGAGACTCTGTCACCACATTATAAGTGTCCTATCTCCTATATAAGTAAAGAGGCTCTGTCACCACTTTATAAGTGTCCTATCTCCTATATAAGTAAAGAGACTTTGTCACCACATTATAAGTGCCCTATCTCCTATATAAGTAAAGAGGCTCTGTCACCACATTATACGCGTCCTATCTCCTATATAAGTAAAGAGACTCTGTCACCACATTATAAGTGTCCTATCTCCTATATAAGTAAAGAGACTCTGTCACCACATTATAAGTGCCCTATCTCCTATATAAGTAAAGAGGCTCTGTCACCACATTATAAGTGCCCTATCTCCTATATAATTAAAGAGGCTCTGTCACCACATTATAAGTGTCCTATCTCCTATATAAGTAAAGAGGCTCTGTCACCACATTATAAGTGTCCTATCTCCTATATAAGTAAAGAGGCTCTGTCACCACATTATAAGTGCCCTATCTCCTATATAAGTAAAGAGACTCTGTCACCACATTATGTGTCCTATCTCCTATATAAGTAAAGAGGCTCTGTCACCACATTATAAGTGCCCTATCCTATATAAGTAAAGAGGCTCTGTCACCACATTATAAGAGCCCTATCTCCTATATAAGTAAAGAGACAGTCACCACATTATAAGTGCCTTATCTCCTATATAAGTAATGAGGCTCTGTCACCACATTATAAGTGCCCTATCTCCTATATAAGTAAAGAGGCTGTCACCACATTATAAGTGCCCTATCTCCTATATAAGTAAAGAGGCTCTGTCACCACATTATAAGTGTCCTATCTCCTATATAAGTAAAGAGGCTGTCACCACATTATAAGTGCCCTATCTCCTATATAAGTAAAGAGGCTGTCACCACATTATAAGTGCCCTATCTCCTATATAAGTAAAGAGGCTCTGTCACCACATTATAAGCGTCCTATCTCCTATATAAGTTAAGAGACTCTGTCACCACATTATAAGTGCCCTATCTCCTATATAAGTAAAGAGGCTCTGTCACCACATTATAAGTGCCCTATCTCCTATATAAGTAAAGAGGCTGTCACCACATTATAAGTGCCCTATCTCCTATATAAGTAAAGAGGCTCTGTCACCACATTATAAGCGTCCTATCTCCTATATAAGTAAAGAGACTCTGTCACCAGATTATAAGTGCCCTATCTCCTATATAAGTAAAGAGGCTGTCACCACATTATAAGTGCCCTATCTCCTATATAAGTAAAGAGGCTCTGTCACCACATTATAAGCGTCCTATCTCCTATATAAGTAAAGAGGCTCTGTCATCACATTATAAGTGTCCTATCTCCTATATAAGTAAAGAGGCTCTGTCACCACATTATAAGCGTCCTATCTCCTATATAAGTAAAGAGACTCTGTCACCAGATTATAAGCGTCCTATCTCCTATATAAGTAAAGAGACTCTGTCACCAGATTATAAGCGTCCTATCTCCTATATAAGTAAAGAGACTCTGTCACCAGATTATAAGCGTCCTATCTCCTATATAAGTAAAGAGACTCTGTCACCACATTATAAGTGCCCTATCTCCTATATAAGTAAAGAGGCTCTGTCACCGCATTATAAGTGTCCTATCTCCTATATAGGTAAAGAGTCTCTGTCACCACATTATAAGTGCCCTATCTCCTATATAAGTAAAGAGACTCTGTCACCACATTATAAGTGTCCTATCTCCTATATAAGTAAAGAGACTCTGTCACCACATTATAAGTGCCATATCTCCTATATAAGTAAAGAGACTCTGTCACCACATTATAAGCGTCCTATCTCCTATATAAGTAAAGAGGCTCTGTCATCACATTATAAGTGTCCTATCTCCTATATAAGTAAAGAGGCTCTGTCACCACATTATAAGTGTCCTATCTCCTATATAAGTAAAGAGGCTCTGTCACCACATTATAAGCGTCCTATCTCCTATATAAGTAAAGAGACTCTGTCACCAGATTATAAGCGTCCTATCTCCTATATAAGTAAAGAGACTCTGTCACCAGATTATAAGTGTCCTATCTCCTATATAGGTAAAGAGACTCTGTCACCGCATTATAAGTGTCCTATCTCCTATATAGGTAAAGAGTCTCTGTCACCACATTATAAGTGTCCTATCTCCTATATAAGTAAAGAGACTCTGTCACCACATTATAAGTGTCCTATCTCCTATATAAGTAAAGAGACTCTGTCACCGCATTATAAGTGTCCTATCTCCTATATAAGTAAAGAGGCTGTCACCACATTATAAGTGTCCTATCTCCTATATAAGTAAAGAGGCTCTGTCACCACATTATAAGTGTCCTATCTCCTATATAAGTAAAGAGACTCTGTCACCACATTATAAGTGCCCTATCTCCTATATAAGTAAAGAGACTCTGTCACCACATTATAAGTGCCCTATCTCCTATATAAGTAAAGAGACTCTGTCACCACATTATAAGTGCCCTATCTCCTATATAAGTAAAGAGACTCTGTCACCACATTATAAGTGCCCTATCTCCTATATAAGTAAAGAGGCTCTGTCACCACATTATAAGTGTCCTATCTCCTATATAAGTAAAGAGGCTCTGTCACCACATTATAAGTGCTCTATCTCCTATATAAGTAAAGAGACTCTGTCACCACATTATAAGTGCCCTATCTCCTATATAAGTAAAGAGGCTGTCACCACATTATAAGTGCTCTATCTCCTATATAAGTAAAGAGACTCTGTCACCACATTATAAGTGTCCTATCTCCTATATAAGTAAAGAGGCTCTGTCACCACATTATAAGTGTCCTATCTCCTATATAAGTAAAGAGACTTTGTCACCACATTATAAGTGCCCTATCTCCTATATAAGTAAAGAGGCTCTGTCACCACATTATACGCGTCCTATCTCCTATATAAGTAAAGAGACTCTGTCACCACATTATAAGTGTCCTATCTCCTATATAAGTAAAGAGGCTCTGTCACCACATTATAAGTGTCCTATCTCCTATATAAGTAAAGAGACTCTGTCACCACATTATAAGTGCCCTATCTCCTATATAAGTAAAGAGGCTCTGTCACCACATTATAAGTGCCCTATCTCCTATATAAGTAAAGAGGCTCTGTCACCACATTATAAGTGTCCTATCTCCTATATAAGTAAAGAGACTGTCACCACATTATAAGTGTCCTATCTCCTATATAAGTAAAGAGGCTCTGTCACCACATTATAAGTGCCCTATCTCCTATATAATTAAAGAGGCTCTGTCACCACATTATAAGTGTCCTATCTCCTATATAAGTAAAGAGGCTCTGTCACCACATTATAAGTGTCCTATCTCCTATATAAGTAATGAGACTCTGTCACCACATTATAAGTGCCCTATCTCCTATATAAGTAAAGAGGCTCTGTCACCACATTATAAGTGTCCTATCTCCTATATAAGTAAAGAGGCTCTGTCACCACATTATAAGTGCCCTATCTCCTATATAAGTAAAGAGACTCTGTCACCACATTATGTGTCCTATCTCCTATATAAGTAAAGAGGCTCTGTCACCACATTATAAGTGCCCTATCTCCTATATAAGTAAAGAGGCTCTGTCACCACATTATAAGTGTCCTATCTCCTATGTAAGTAAAGAGGCTCTGTCACCACATTATAAGTGCCCTATCTCCTATATAAGTAAAGAGGCTCTGTCACCACATTATAAGTGCCCTATCTCCTATATAAGTAAAGAGGCTCTGTTACTACATTATAAGTGCCCTATCTCCTATATAAGTAAAGAGGCTCTGTCACCACATTATAAGTGTCCTATCTCCTATATAAGTAAAGAGGCTCTGTCACCACATTATAAGTGCCCTATCTCCTATATAAGTAAAGATGCTGTCACCACATTATAAGTGTCCTATCTCCTATATAAGTAAAGATGCTGTCACCACATTATAAGTGTCCTATCTCCTATATAAGTAAAGAGGCCCTGTCACCACATTATAAGTGCCCTATCTCCTATATAAGTAAAGAGGCTCTGTCACCACATTATAAGTGTCCTATCTCCTATATAAGTAAAGAGACTCTGTCACCACATTATAAGTGTCCTATCTCCTATATAAGTAAAGACGCTCTGTCACCTCATTATAAGTGTCCTATCTCCTATATAAGTAAAGAGGCTCTGTCACCACATTATAAGTGCCCTATCTCCTATATAAGTAAAGAGACTCTGTCACCACATTATAAGTGTCCTATCTCCTATATAAGTAAAGAGGCTCTGTCACCACATTATAAGTGTCCTATCTCCTATATAAGTAAAGAGGCTCTGTCACCACATTATAAGTGCCCTATCTCCTATATAAGTAAAGAGACTCTGTCACCACATTATAAGTGTCCTATCTCCTATATAAGTAAAGAGGCTCTGTCACCACATTATAAGTGTCCTATCTCCTATATAAGTAAAGAGGCTCTGTCACCACATTATAAGTGCCCTATCTCCTATATAAGTAATGAGACTCTGTCACCACATTATAAGTGCCCTATCTCCTATATAAGTAAAGAGACTCTGTCATCACATTATAAGTGTCCTATCTCCTATATAAGTAAAGAGGCCCTGTCACCACATTATAAGTGCCCTATCTCCTATATAAGTAAAGAGACTCTGTCACCACATTATAAGTGCCCTATCTCCTATATAAGTAAAGAGGCCCTGTCACCACATTATAAGTGCCCTATCTCCTATATAAGTAAAGAGACTCTGTCACCACATTATAAGTGTCCTATCTCCTATATAAGTAAAGAGGCTCTGTCACCACATTATAAGTGTCCTATCTCCTATATAAGTAAAGAGGCCCTGTCACCACATTATAAGTGCCCTATCTCCTATATAAGTAAAGAGACTCTGTCACCACATTATAAGTGCCCTATCTCCTATATAAGTAAAGAGACTCTGTCACCACATTATAAGTGTCCTATCTCCTATATAAGTAAAGAGGCTCTGTCACCACACTATAAGTGCCCTATCTCCTATATAAGTAAAGAGACTCTGTCACCACATTATAAGTGTCCTATCTCCTATATAAGTAAAGAGACTCTGTCACCACATTATAAGTGCCATATCTCCTATATAAGTAAAGAGACTCTGTCACCACATTATAAGTGCCCTATCTCCTATATAAGTAAAGAGGCTGTCACCACATTATAAGTGTCCTATCTCCTATATAAGTAAAGAGGCTCTGTCACCACATTATAAGTGCCCTATCTCCTATATAAGTAAAGAGGCTCTGTCACCACATTATAAGTGTCCTATCTCCTATATAAGTAAAGAGGCTCTGTCACCACATTATAAGTGTCCTATCTCCTATATAAGTAAAGAGACTGTCACCACATTATAAGTGCCCTATCTCCTATATAAGTAAAGAGACTCTGTCACCACATTATAAGTGTCCTATCTCCTGTATAAGTAAGGAGACTCTGTCACCACATTATAAGTGTCCTATCTCCTATATAAGTAAAGAGGCTCTGTCACCACATTATAAGTGTCCTATCTCCTATATAAGTAAAGAGACTTTGTCACCACATTATAAGTGCCCTATCTCCTATATAAGTAAAGAGGCTCTGTCACCACATTATACGCGTCCTATCTCCTATATAAGTAAAGAGACTCTGTCATCACATTATAAGTGTCCTATCTCCTATATAAGTAAAGAGGCTCTGTCACCACATTATAAGTGTCCTATCTCCTATATAAGTAAAGAGACTCCGCACCACATTATAAGTGTCCTATCTCCTATATAAGTAAAGAGGCTCTGTCACCACATTATAAGTGCCCTATCTCCTATATAATTAAAGAGGCTCTGTCACCACATTATAAGTGTCCTATCTCCTATATAAGTAAAGAGGCTCTGTCACCACATTATAAGTGTCCTATCTCCTATATAAGTAAAGAGGCTCTGTCACCACATTATAAGTGCCCTATCTCCTATATAAGTAAAGAGACTCTGTCACCACATTATGTGTCCTATCTCCTATATAAGTAAAGAGGCTCTGTCACCACATTATAAGTGCCCTATCTCCTATATAAGTAAAGAGGCTCTGTCACCACATTATAAGAGCCCTATCTCCTATATAAGTAAAGAGACAGTCACCACATTATAAGTGCCTTATCTCCTATATAAGTAATGAGGCTCTGTCACCACATTATAAGTGCCCTATCTCCTATATAAGTAAAGAGGCTGTCACCACATTATAAGTGCCCTATCTCCTATATAAGTAAAGAGGCTCTGTCACCACATTATAAGTGTCCTATCTCCTATATAAGTAAAGAGGCTGTCACCACATTATAAGTGCCCTATCTCCTATATAAGTAAAGAGGCTGTCACCACATTATAAGTGCCCTATCTCCTATATAAGTAAAGAGGCTCTGTCACCACATTATAAGCGTCCTATCTCCTATATAAGTTAAGAGACTCTGTCACCACATTATAAGTGCCCTATCTCCTATATAAGTAAAGAGGCTCTGTCACCACATTATAAGTGCCCTATCTCCTATATAAGTAAAGAGGCTGTCACCACATTATAAGTGCCCTATCTCCTATATAAGTAAAGAGGCTCTGTCACCACATTATAAGCGTCCTATCTCCTATATAAGTAAAGAGACTCTGTCACCAGATTATAAGTGCCCTATCTCCTATATAAGTAAAGAGGCTGTCACCACATTATAAGTGCCCTATCTCCTATATAAGTAAAGAGGCTCTGTCACCACATTATAAGCGTCCTATCTCCTATATAAGTAAAGAGGCTCTGTCATCACATTATAAGTGTCCTATCTCCTATATAAGTAAAGAGGCTCTGTCACCACATTATAAGCGTCCTATCTCCTATATAAGTAAAGAGACTCTGTCACCAGATTATAAGCGTCCTATCTCCTATATAAGTAAAGAGACTCTGTCACCAGATTATAAGCGTCCTATCTCCTATATAAGTAAAGAGACTCTGTCACCAGATTATAAGCGTCCTATCTCCTATATAAGTAAAGAGACTCTGTCACCACATTATAAGTGCCCTATCTCCTATATAAGTAAAGAGGCTCTGTCACCGCATTATAAGTGTCCTATCTCCTATATAGGTAAAGAGTCTCTGTCACCACATTATAAGTGCCCTATCTCCTATATAAGTAAAGAGACTCTGTCACCACATTATAAGTGTCCTATCTCCTATATAAGTAAAGAGACTCTGTCACCACATTATAAGTGCCATATCTCCTATATAAGTAAAGAGACTCTGTCACCACATTATAAGCGTCCTATCTCCTATATAAGTAAAGAGGCTCTGTCATCACATTATAAGTGTCCTATCTCCTATATAAGTAAAGAGGCTCTGTCACCACATTATAAGTGTCCTATCTCCTATATAAGTAAAGAGGCTCTGTCACCACATTATAAGCGTCCTATCTCCTATATAAGTAAAGAGACTCTGTCACCAGATTATAAGCGTCCTATCTCCTATATAAGTAAAGAGACTCTGTCACCAGATTATAAGTGTCCTATCTCCTATATAGGTAAAGAGACTCTGTCACCGCATTATAAGTGTCCTATCTCCTATATAGGTAAAGAGTCTCTGTCACCACATTATAAGTGTCCTATCTCCTATATAAGTAAAGAGACTCTGTCACCACATTATAAGTGTCCTATCTCCTATATAAGTAAAGAGACTCTGTCACCGCATTATAAGTGTCCTATCTCCTATATAAGTAAAGAGGCTGTCACCACATTATAAGTGTCCTATCTCCTATATAAGTAAAGAGGCTCTGTCACCACATTATAAGTGTCCTATCTCCTATATAAGTAAAGAGACTCTGTCACCACATTATAAGTGCCCTATCTCCTATATAAGTAAAGAGACTCTGTCACCACATTATAAGTGCCCTATCTCCTATATAAGTAAAGAGACTCTGTCACCACATTATAAGTGCCCTATCTCCTATATAAGTAAAGAGACTCTGTCACCACATTATAAGTGCCCTATCTCCTATATAAGTAAAGAGGCTCTGTCACCACATTATAAGTGTCCTATCTCCTATATAAGTAAAGAGGCTCTGTCACCACATTATAAGTGCTCTATCTCCTATATAAGTAAAGAGACTCTGTCACCACATTATAAGTGCCCTATCTCCTATATAAGTAAAGAGGCTGTCACCACATTATAAGTGCTCTATCTCCTATATAAGTAAAGAGACTCTGTCACCACATTATAAGTGTCCTATCTCCTATATAAGTAAAGAGGCTCTGTCACCACATTATAAGTGTCCTATCTCCTATATAAGTAAAGAGGCTGTCACCACATTATAAGTGCTCTATCTCCTATATAAGTAAAGAGACTCTGTCACCACATTATAAGTGTCCTATCTCCTATATAAGTAAAGAGGCTCTGTCACCACATTATAAGTGTCCTATCTCCTATATAAGTAAAGAGACTTTGTCACCACATTATAAGTGCCCTATCTCCTATATAAGTAAAGAGGCTCTGTCACCACATTATACGCGTCCTATCTCCTATATAAGTAAAGAGACTCTGTCACCACATTATAAGTGTCCTATCTCCTATATAAGTAAAGAGGCTCTGTCACCACATTATAAGTGTCCTATCTCCTATATAAGTAAAGAGACTCTGTCACCACATTATAAGTGCCCTATCTCCTATATAAGTAAAGAGGCTCTGTCACCACATTATAAGTGCCCTATCTCCTATATAAGTAAAGAGGCTCTGTCACCACATTATAAGTGTCCTATCTCCTATATAAGTAAAGAGACTGTCACCACATTATAAGTGTCCTATCTCCTATATAAGTAAAGAGGCTCTGTCACCACATTATAAGTGCCCTATCTCCTATATAATTAAAGAGGCTCTGTCACCACATTATAAGTGTCCTATCTCCTATATAAGTAAAGAGGCTCTGTCACCACATTATAAGTGTCCTATCTCCTATATAAGTAAAGAGGCTCTGTCACCACATTATAAGTGCCCTATCTCCTATATAAGTAAAGAGACTCTGTCACCACATTATGTGTCCTATCTCCTATATAAGTAAAGAGGCTCTGTCACCACATTATAAGTGCCCTATCTCCTATATAAGTAAAGAGGCTCTGTCACCACATTATAAGAGCCCTATCTCCTATATAAGTAAAGAGACAGTCACCACATTATAAGTGCCTTATCTCCTATATAAGTAATGAGGCTCTGTCACCACATTATAAGTGCCCTATCTCCTATATAAGTAAAGAGGCTGTCACCACATTATAAGTGCCCTATCTCCTATATAAGTAAAGAGGCTCTGTCACCACATTATAAGTGTCCTATCTCCTATATAAGTAAAGAGGCTGTCACCACATTATAAGTGCCCTATCTCCTATATAAGTAAAGAGGCTCTGTCACCACATTATAAGTGCCCTATCTCCTATATAAGTAAAGAGGCTCTGTCACCACATTATAAGTGTCCTATCTCCTATATAAGTAAAGAGACTCTGTCACCACATTATAAGTGTCCTATCTCCTATATAAGTAAAGAGGATCTGTCACCACATTATAAGTGCTCTATCTCCTATATAAGTAAAGAGACTCTGTCACCACATTATAAGTGCCCTATCTCCTATATAAGTAAAGAGGCTGTCACCACATTATAAGTGCTCTATCTCCTATATAAGTAAAGAGACTCTGTCACCACATTATAAATGTCCTATCTCCTATATAAGTAAAGAGGCTCTGTCACCACATTATAAGTGTCCTATCTCCTATATAAGTAAAGAGGCTCTGTCACCACATTATAAGTGTCCTATCTCCTATATAAGTAAAGAGGCTCTGTCACCACATTATAAGTGCCCTATCTCCTATATAAGTAAAGATGCTGTCACCACATTATAAGTGTCCTATCTCCTATATAAGTAAAGAGACTTTGTCACCACATTATAAGTGCCCTATCTCCTATATAAGTAAAGAGACTCTGTCACCACATTATAAGTGTCCTATCTCCTATATAAGTAAAGAGGCTGTCACCACATTATAAGTGCCCTATCTCCTATATAAGTAAAGAGGCTCTGTCACCACATTATAAGTGCCCTATCTCCTATATAAGTAAAGAGGCTGTCACCACATTATAAGTGTCCTATCTCCTATATAAGTAAAGAGGCTGTCACCACATTATAAGTGTCCTATCTCCTATATAAGTAAAGAGGCTCTGTCACCACATTATAAGTGTCCTATCTCCTAAATAAGTAAAGAGACTCTGTCACCACATTATAAGTGCCCTATCTCCTATATAGGTAAAGAGGCTGTCACCACATTATAAGTGTCCTATCTCCTATATAAGTAAAGAGACTCTGTCACCACATTATAAGTGTCCTATCTCCTATATAAGTAAAGAGGCTCTGTCACCACATTATAAGTGCCCTATCTCCTATATAAGTAGAGGCTCTGTCACCACATTATAAGTGTCCTATCTCCTATATAAGTAAAGAGACTCTGTCACCACATTATAAGTGCCCTATCTCCTATATAAGTAAAGAGACTCTGTCACCACATTATAAGTGTCCTATCTCCTATATAAGTAAAGAGACTCTGTCACCACATTATAAGTGCCCTATCTCCTATATAAGTAAAGAGACTCTGTCACCACATTATAAGTGCCCTATCTCCTATATAAGTAAAGAGGCTCTGTCACCACATTATAAGTGCCCTATCTCCTATATAAGTAAAGAGACTCTGTCACCACATTATAAGTGTCCTATCTCCTATATAAGTAAAGAGACTCTGTCACCACATTATAAGTGTTCTATCTCCTATATAAGTAAAGAGGCTCTGTCACCACATTATAAGTGTCCTATCTCCTATATAAGTAAAGAGGCTCTGTCACCACATTATAAGTGTCCTATCTCCTATATAAGTAAAGAGACTGTCACCACATTATAAGTGTCCTATCTCCTATATAAGTAAAGAGACTGTCACCACATTATAAGTGTCCTATCTCCTATATAAGTAAAGAGGTTCTGTCACCACATTATAAGTGTCCTATCTCCTATATAAGTAAAGAGACTCTGTCACCACATTATAAGTGTCCTATCTCCTATATAAGTAAAGAGGCTCTGTCACCACATTATAAGTGCCCTATCTCCTATATAAGTAAAGAGGCTCTGTCACCACATTATAAGTGTCCTATCTCCTATATAAGTAAAGAGACTCTGTCACCACATTATAAGTGCCCTATCTCCTATATAAGTAAAGAGGTTCTATCACCATACTATAAGTGCCCCATTTCCTACATAAGGAGATCGGCGCTGTAATGTCGGTGACAGTAATGCTTTTTTATTTAGAAAAACATTCTATATTTACCACGTTAGGAGCGATTTTAGATTTATGTTAATCACTTTCTTAATGCCCAACTGGGCGTGTTTTTACTTTAGAACAAGTGGGCGTTGTACAGAGGAGTGTATGACGCTGACCAATCAGTGACCAATCAGAGTCATGCATTTCTTTCCATTCATTTAGTCAGTGCATAGTGACACTGCGTTGTTCACTATGTGCTGTCTTCTACTGACACATTAACGTTACTGAAGTGTTTAGACAGTGAATAGACATTCCTTCCAGCCAGGACGCGATGTCTATTCACAATCCCGACACTTCGTTAACGTTTCTGTATGTACTCCTCACAGATTACATATACCCTGATGTTCTCCTCACATATTACATATACCCTGATGTACTCCTCACATATTACATATACCCTGATGTACTCCTCACATATTACATATACCCTGATGTACTCCTCACATATTACATATACCCTGATGTACTCCTCACAGATTACATATACCCTGATGTACTCCGCACAGATTACATATACCCTGATGTACTCCTCACAGCTTGCATATACCCTGATGTACTCCGCACAGATTACATATACCCTGATGTACTCCTCACAGATTACATATACCCTGATGTACTCCGCAGTTTACATATACCCTGATGTACTCCTTACATATACCCTGATGTACTCCGCACAGATTACATATACCCTGATGTACTCCTCACATCTTACAAATACCCTGATGTATTCCTCACAGATTACATATATCCTGATGTACTCCTCACATATTACATATACCCTGATGTACTCCTCACATATTACATATACCATGATGTACTCCTCAGATTACATATACCCTGATGTACTCCGCCCAGTTTACATATACCCTGATGTACTCCGCCCAGCTCAAATATACCCTGATGTACTCCTCACATCTTACGTATACCCTGATGTACTCCTCACATATTACATATACCCTGATGTACTCCTCAGATTACATATATCCTGATATACTACTCACAGATTACATATACCCTGATGTACTCCTCACATATTACATATACCCTGATGTACTCCTCACAGATTACATATACCCTGATGTACTCCTCACAGATTACATATACCCTGATGTACTCCTCACAGATTAGATATACCCTAATGTACTCCGCCCAGCTTACATATACCCTTATGTACTCCGCCCAGCTCACATATACCCTGATGTACTCCTCACATCTTACGTATACCCTGATGTACTCCTCACATATTACATATACCCTGATGTACTCCTCACATCTTACGTATACCCTGATGTACTCCTCACAGATTACGTATACCCTGATGTACTCCTCATATATTACATATACCCTGATGTACTCCTCACAGATTACATTTACCCTGATGTACTCCTCACATATTACATATACACTGATGTACACCTCACAGATTACATATACCCTGATGTACTCCTCACATCTTACATATACCCTGATGTACTCCTCACAGTTTACATATACCCTGATGTACTCCTCACAGATTACATATACCCTGATGTACTCCTCACATATTACATATACCCTGATGTACTCCTCACATTTTACATATACCCTGATGTACTCCTCACAGTTTACATATACCGATGTACTCCTCACAGATTACATATACCCTGATGTACTCCTCACAGATTACATATACCCTGATGTACTCCTCACAGATTACATATACCCTGATGTACTCCTCACAGATTACATATACCCTGATGTACTCCTCACAGATTACATATACCCTGATGTACTCCTCACAGATTACATATACCCTGATGTACTCCTCACAGATTACATATACCCTGATGTACTCCTCACATATTACATATACCCTGATGTACTCCTCTCAGATTACATATACCCTAATGTACTCCTCACAGATTACATATACCCTGATGTACTCCTCTCAGATTACATATACCCTAATGTACTCCTCACAGATTACATATACCCTGATGTACTCCTCACATATTACATATACCCTGATGTACTCCTCACATATTACATATACCCTGATGTACTCCGCACAGATTACATATACCCTGATGTACTCCTCACATATTACATATACCCTGATGTACTGCTCACAGCTTACATATACCCTGATGTACTCCGCACAGATTACATATACCCTGATGTACTCCGCACAGATTACATATACCCTGATGTACTCCTCACAGCTTACATATACCCTGATGTACTCCGCACAGCTTACATATACCCTGATGTACTCCTCACAGATTACATATACCCTGATGTACTCCGCAGTTTACATATACCCTGATGTACTCCTTACATATACCCTGATGTACTCCGCACAGATTACATATACCCTGATGTACTCCTCACATCTTACAAATACCCTGATGTATTCCTCACAGATTACATATATCCTGATGTACTCCTCACATATTACATATACCCTGATGTACTCCTCACATATTACATATACCCTGATGTACTCCTCACAGATTACATATACCCTGATGTACTCCGCCCAGTTTACATATACCCTGATGTACTCCTCAGATTACATATATCCTGATATACTCCTCACAGATTACATATACCCTGATGTACTCCTCACATATTACATATACCCTGATGTACTCCTCACAGATTACGTATACCCTGATGTACTCCTCATATATTACATATACCCTGATGTACTCCTCACAGATTACATTTACCCTGATGTACTCCTCACATATTACATATACACTGATGTACTCCTCACAGATTACATCCTCACATATTACATATACCCTGATGTACTCCTCACAGATTACGTATACCCTGATGTACTCCTCATATATTACATATACCCTGATGTACTCCTCACATTTTACATATACCCTGATGTACTCCTCACAGTTTACATATACCCTGATGTACTCCTCACAGATTACATATGCCCTGATGTACTCCTCACATATTACATATACACTGATGTACACCTCACAGTTTACATATACCCTGATGTACTCCTCACAGATTACATATACCCTGATGTACTCCTCACATATTACATATACCCTGATGTACTCCTCACAGATTACATATACCCTGATGTACTCCTCACATTTTACATATACCCTGATGTACTCCTCACAGTTTACATATACCCTGATGTACTCCTCACAGATTACATATACCCTGATGTACTCCTCACAGATTACATATACCCTGATGTACTCCTCACAGATTACATATACCCTGATGTACTCCTCACAGATTACATATACCCTGATGTACAACTCACATATTACATATACCCTGATGTACTCCTCACATATTACATATATCCTGATGTACTCCTCACAGATTACATATACCCTGATGTACTCCTCACATATTACATATACCCTGATGTACTCCTCACATATTACATATACCCTGATGTACTCCGCACAGATTACATATACCCTGATGTACTCCTCACATATTACATATACCCTGATGTACTCCTCACAGCTTACATATACCCTGATGTACTCCGCACAGATTACATATACCCTGATGTACTCCGCACAGATTACATATACCCTGATGTACTCCTCACATATTACATATACCCTGATGTACTCCTCACAGCTTACATATACCCTGATGTACTCCTCACATATTACATTTACCCTGATGTACTCCTCACATATTACATATACTCTGATGTACTCCTCACAGATTACATATACCCTGATGTACTCCTCACATATTACATATACCCTGATGTACTCCTCACATATTACATATACCCTGATGTACTCCTCACATATTACATATACCCTGATGTACTTCTCACAGATGACATATACCCTGATGTACTCCTCACAGATTACATATACCCTGATGTACTCCGCACATATTACATATACCCTGATGTACTCCTCACATATTACATATACCCTGATGTACTCCTCACATATTACATATACCCTGATGTACTCCTCACAGATTACATATACCCTGATGTACTCCTCACATCTTACATATACCCTGATGTACTGCTCACAGATTACATATACCCTGATGTACTCCTCGCAGATTACATATACCCTGATGTACTCCTCACAGATTACATATACCCTGATGTACTCCTCACATCTTACATATACCCTGATGTACTCCTCACATATTACATATACCCTGATGTACTGCTCACAGATTACATATACCCTGATGTACTCCTCACAGATTACATATACCCTGATGTACTCCTCACAGATTACATATACCCTGATGTACTCCTCACAGATTACATATACCCTGATGTACTCCTCACATATTACATATACCCTGATGTACTCCTCACATATTACATATATCCTGATGTACTCCTCACAGATTACATATACCCTGATGTACTCCTCACATATTACATATACCCTGATGTACTCCTCACATATTACATATACCCTGATGTACTCCGCACAGATTACATATACCCTGATGTACTCCTCACATATTACATATACCCTGATGTACTCCTCACAGCTTACATATACCCTGATGTACTCCGCACAGATTACATATACCCTGATGTACTCCGCACAGATTACATATACCCTGATGTACTCCTCACATATTACATATACCCTGATGTACTCCTCACATATTACATATACCCTGATGTACTCCTCACATATTACATATACCCTGATGTACTCCTCACAGATTACATATACCCGGATGTACTCCTCACATCTTACATATACCCTGATGTACTGCTCACAGATTACATATACCCTGATGTACTCCTCGCAGATTACATATACCCTGATGTACTCCTCACAGATTACATATACCCTGATGTACTCCTCACATCTTACATATACCCTGATGTACTCCTCACATATTACATATACCCTGATGTACTGCTCACAGATTACATATACCCTGATGTACTCCTCACAGATTACATATACCCTGATGTACTCCTCACAGATTACATATACCCTGATGTACTCCTCACATCTTACATATACCCTGATGTACTCCTCACATATTACATATACCCTGATGTAATCCTCACATATTACATATCCCCTGATGTACTCCTCACATATTACATATACCCTGATGTACTCCTCACAGATTACATATACCCTGATGTACTCCTCACAGTTTACATATACCCTGATGTACTCCTCACATATTACATATACCCTGATGTACTCCTCACATATTACATATACCCTGATGTACTCCTCACAGATTACATATACCCTGATGTACTCCTCAAATATTACATATACCCTGATGTACTCCTCACAGATTACATATATCCTGATGTACTCCTCACATATTACATATACCCTGATGTACTCCGCCCAGCTCAAATATACCATGATGTACTCCTCACATCTTACGTATACCCTGATGTACTCCTCACATATTACATATACCCTGATGTACTCCTCACATATTACATATACCCTGATGTACTCCTCAGATTACATATATCCTGATATACTCCTCACAGATTACATATACCCTGATGTACTCCTCACATATTACATATACCCTGATGTACTCCTCACAGCTTACATATACCCTGATGTACTCCGCACAGATTACATATACCCTGATGTACTCCGCACAGATTACATATACCCTGATGTACTCCTCACAGCTTACATATACCCTGATGTACTCCGCACAGATTACATATACCCTGATGTACTCCTCACAGATTACATATACCCTGATGTACTCCGCAGTTTACATATACCCTGATGTACTCCTTACATATACCCTGATGTACTCCGCACAGATTACATATACCCTGATGTACTCCTCACATCTTACAAATACCCTGATGTATTCCTCACAGATTACATATATCCTGATGTACTCCTCACATATTACATATACCCTGATGTACTCCTCACATATTACATATACCCTGATGTACTCCTCACAGATTACATATACCCTGATGTACTCCGCCCAGTTTACATATACCCTGATGTACTCCTCAGATTACATATATCCTGATATACTCCTCACAGATTACATATACCCTGATGTACTCCTCACATATTACATATACCCTGATGTACTCCTCACAGATTACGTATACCCTGATGTACTCCTCATATATTACATATACCCTGATGTACTCCTCACAGATTACATTTACCCTGATGTACTCCTCACATATTACATATACACTGATGTACTCCTCACAGATTACATCCTCACATATTACATATACCCTGATGTACTCCTCACAGATTACGTATACCCTGATGTACTCCTCATATATTACATATACCCTGATGTACTCCTCACATTTTACATATACCCTGATGTACTCCTCACAGTTTACATATACCCTGATGTACTCCTCACAGATTACATATGCCCTGATGTACTCCTCACATATTACATATACACTGATGTACACCTCACAGTTTACATATACCCTGATGTACTCCTCACAGATTACATATACCCTGATGTACTCCTCACATATTACATATACCCTGATGTACTCCTCACAGATTACATATACCCTGATGTACTCCTCACATTTTACATATACCCTGATGTACTCCTCACAGTTTACATATACCCTGATGTACTCCTCACAGATTACATATACCCTGATGTACTCCTCACAGATTACATATACCCTGATGTACTCCTCACAGATTACATATACCCTGATGTACTCCTCACAGATTACATATACCCTGATGTACAACTCACATATTACATATACCCTGATGTACTCCTCACATATTACATATATCCTGATGTACTCCTCACAGATTACATATACCCTGATGTACTCCTCACATATTACATATACCCTGATGTACTCCTCACATATTACATATACCCTGATGTACTCCGCACAGATTACATATACCCTGATGTACTCCTCACATATTACATATACCCTGATGTACTCCTCACAGCTTACATATACCCTGATGTACTCCGCACAGATTACATATACCCTGATGTACTCCGCACAGATTACATATACCCTGATGTACTCCTCACATATTACATATACCCTGATGTACTCCTCACAGCTTACATATACCCTGATGTACTCCTCACATATTACATTTACCCTGATGTACTCCTCACATATTACATATACTCTGATGTACTCCTCACAGATTACATATACCCTGATGTACTCCTCACATATTACATATACCCTGATGTACTCCTCACATATTACATATACCCTGATGTACTCCTCACATATTACATATACCCTGATGTACTTCTCACAGATGACATATACCCTGATGTACTCCTCACAGATTACATATACCCTGATGTACTCCGCACATATTACATATACCCTGATGTACTCCTCACATATTACATATACCCTGATGTACTCCTCACATATTACATATACCCTGATGTACTCCTCACAGATTACATATACCCTGATGTACTCCTCACATCTTACATATACCCTGATGTACTGCTCACAGATTACATATACCCTGATGTACTCCTCGCAGATTACATATACCCTGATGTACTCCTCACAGATTACATATACCCTGATGTACTCCTCACATCTTACATATACCCTGATGTACTCCTCACATATTACATATACCCTGATGTACTGCTCACAGATTACATATACCCTGATGTACTCCTCACAGATTACATATACCCTGATGTACTCCTCACAGATTACATATACCCTGATGTACTCCTCACAGATTACATATACCCTGATGTACTCCTCACATATTACATATACCCTGATGTACTCCTCACATATTACATATATCCTGATGTACTCCTCACAGATTACATATACCCTGATGTACTCCTCACATATTACATATACCCTGATGTACTCCTCACATATTACATATACCCTGATGTACTCCGCACAGATTACATATACCCTGATGTACTCCTCACATATTACATATACCCTGATGTACTCCTCACAGCTTACATATACCCTGATGTACTCCGCACAGATTACATATACCCTGATGTACTCCGCACAGATTACATATACCCTGATGTACTCCTCACATATTACATATACCCTGATGTACTCCTCACATATTACATATACCCTGATGTACTCCTCACATATTACATATACCCTGATGTACTCCTCACAGATTACATATACCCGGATGTACTCCTCACATCTTACATATACCCTGATGTACTGCTCACAGATTACATATACCCTGATGTACTCCTCGCAGATTACATATACCCTGATGTACTCCTCACAGATTACATATACCCTGATGTACTCCTCACATCTTACATATACCCTGATGTACTCCTCACATATTACATATACCCTGATGTACTGCTCACAGATTACATATACCCTGATGTACTCCTCACAGATTACATATACCCTGATGTACTCCTCACAGATTACATATACCCTGATGTACTCCTCACATCTTACATATACCCTGATGTACTCCTCACATATTACATATACCCTGATGTAATCCTCACATATTACATATCCCCTGATGTACTCCTCACATATTACATATACCCTGATGTACTCCTCACAGATTACATATACCCTGATGTACTCCTCACAGTTTACATATACCCTGATGTACTCCTCACATATTACATATACCCTGATGTACTCCTCACATATTACATATACCCTGATGTACTCCTCACAGATTACATATACCCTGATGTACTCCTCAAATATTACATATACCCTGATGTACTCCTCACAGATTACATATATCCTGATGTACTCCTCACATATTACATATACCCTGATGTACTCCGCCCAGCTCAAATATACCATGATGTACTCCTCACATCTTACGTATACCCTGATGTACTCCTCACATATTACATATACCCTGATGTACTCCTCACATATTACATATACCCTGATGTACTCCTCAGATTACATATATCCTGATATACTCCTCACAGATTACATATACCCTGATGTACTCCTCACATATTACATATACCCTGATGTACTCCTCACAGCTTACATATACCCTGATGTACTCCGCACAGATTACATATACCCTGATGTACTCCGCACAGATTACATATACCCTGATGTACTCCTCACAGCTTACATATACCCTGATGTACTCCGCACAGATTACATATACCCTGATGTACTCCTCACAGATTACATATACCCTGATGTACTCCGCAGTTTACATATACCCTGATGTACTCCTTACATATACCCTGATGTACTCCGCACAGATTACATATACCCTGATGTACTCCTCACATCTTACAAATACCCTGATGTATTCCTCACAGATTACATATATCCTGATGTACTCCTCACATATTACATATACCCTGATGTACTCCTCACATATTACATATACCCTGATGTACTCCTCACAGATTACATATACCCTGATGTACTCCGCCCAGTTTACATATACCCTGATGTACTCCGCCCAGCTCAAATATACCATGATGTACTCCTCACATCTTACGTATACCCTGATGTACTCCTCACATATTACATATACCCTGATGTACTCCTCACATATTACATATACCCTGATGTACTCCTCAGATTACATATATCCTGATATACTCCTCACAGATTACATATACCCTGATGTACTCCTCACATATTACATATACCCTGATGTACTCCTCACAGATTACGTATACCCTGATGTACTCCTCATATATTACATATACCCTGATGTACTCCTCACAGATTACATTTACCCTGATGTACTCCTCACATATTACATATACACTGATGTACTCCTCACAGATTACATTTACCCTGATGTACTCCTCACATATTACATATACCCTGATGTACTCCTCACAGATTACGTATACCCTGATGTACTCCTCATATATTACATATACCCTGATGTACTCCTCACAGATTACATTTACCCTGATGTACTCCTCACATATTACATATACACTGATGTACACCTCACAGATTACATATACCCTGATGTACTCCTCACATATTACATATACCCTGATGTACTCCTCACATCTTACATATACCCTGATGTACTCCTCACAGTTTACATATACCCTGATGTACTCCTCACAGATTACATATACCCTGATGTACTCCTCACATATTACATATACCCTGATGTACTCCTCACAGATTACATATACCCTGATGTACTCCTCACATTTTACATATACCCTGATGTACTCCTCACAGTTTACATATACCCTGATGTACTCCTCACAGATTACATATACCCTGATGTACTCCTCACAGATTACATATACCCTGATGTACTCCTCACAGATTACATATACCCTGATGTACAACTCACATATTACATATACCCTGATGTACTCCTCACATATTACATATATCCTGATGTACTCCTCACAGATTACATATACCCTGATGTACTCCTCACATATTACATATACCCTGATGTACTCCTCACATATTACATATATCCTGATGTACTCCGCACAGATTACATATACCCTGATGTACTCCTCACATATTACATATACCCTGATGTACTCCTCACAGCTTACATATACCCTGATGTACTCCGCACAGATTACATATACCCTGATGTACTCCGCACAGATTACATATACCCTGATGTACTCCTCACATATTACATATACCCTGATGTACTCCTCACAGCTTACATATACCCTGATGTACTCCTCACATATTACATTTACCCTGATGTACTCCTCACATATTACATATACCCTGATGTACTCCTCACAGCTTACATATACCCTGATGTACTCCGCACAGATTACATATACCCTGATGTACTCCGCACAGATTACATATACCCTGATGTACTCCTCACAGCTTACAAATACCTTGATGTACTCCGCACAGATTACATATACCCTGATGTACTCCTCACAGATTACATATACCCTGATGTACTCCGCAGTTTACATATACCCTGATGTACTCCTTACATATACCCTGATGTACTCCGCACAGATTACATATACCCTGATGTACTCCTCACATCTTACAAATACCCTGATGTATTCCTCACAGATTACATATATCCTGATGTACTCCTCACATATTACATATACCCTGATGTACTCCTCACATATTACATATACCCTGATGTACTCCTCACAGATTACATATACCCTGATGTACTCCGCCCAGTTTACATATACCCTGATGTACTCCGCCCAGCTCAAATATACCATGATGTACTCCTCACAGATTACATATACCCTGATGTACTCCTCACATATTACATATACCCTGATGTACTCCTCACAGATTACGTATACCCTGATGTACTCCTCATATATTACATATACCCTGATGTACTCCTCACAGATTACATTTACCCTGATGTACTCCTCACATATTACATATACACTGATGTACTCCTCACAGATTACATTTACCCTGATGTACTCCTCACATATTACATATACCCTGATGTACTCCTCACAGATTACATATACCCTGATGTACTCCTCATATATTACATATACCCTGATGTACTCCTCACAGATTACATTTACCCTGATGTACTCCTCACATATTACATATACACTGATGTACACCTCACAGATTACATATACCCTGATGTACTCCTCACATATTACATATACCCTGATGTACTCCTCACATCTTACATATACCCTGATGTACTCCTCAGTTTACATATACCCTGATGTACTCCTCACAGATTACATATACCCTGATGTACTCCTCACATTTTACATGTACCCTGATGTACTCCTCACAGTTTACATAAACCCTGATGTACTCCTCACAGATTACATATACCCTGATGTACTCCTCACAGATTACATATACCCTGATGTACTCCTCACAGATTACATATACCCTGATGTACTCCTCACAGATTACATATACCCTGATGTACAACTCACATATTACATATACCCTGATGTACTCCTCACATATTACATATATCCTGATGTACTCCTCACAGATTACATATACCCTGATGTACTCCTCA
Organism: Rhinoderma darwinii; assembly: GCF_050947455.1. Classification (NCBI taxonomy): domain Eukaryota; kingdom Metazoa; phylum Chordata; class Amphibia; order Anura; family Rhinodermatidae; genus Rhinoderma; species Rhinoderma darwinii. Next base: position 27,252 of record NW_027461667.1, read on the forward strand.
CATATTACATATACCCTGATGTACTCCTCACATATTACATATATCCTGATGTACTCCGCACAGATTACATATACCCTGATGTACTCCTCACATATTACATATACCCTGATGTACTCCTCACAGCTTACATATACCCTGATGTACTCCGCACAGATTACATATACCCTGATGTACTCCGCACAGATTACATATACCCTGATGTACTCCTCACATATTACATATACCCTGATGTACTCCTCACAGCTTACATATACCCTGATGTACTCCTCACATATTACATTTACCCTGATGTACTCCTCACATATTACATATACCCTGATGTACTCCTCACAGATTACATATACCCTGATGTACTCCTCACATATTACATATACCCTGATGTACTCCTCACATATTACATATACCCTGATGTACTCCTCACAGATTACATATACCCTGATGTACTCCTCACATATTACATATACCCTGATGTACTCCTCACATATTACATATACCCTGATGTACTCCTCACATATTACATATACCCTGATGTACTCCTCACAGATTACATATACCCTGATGTACTCCTCACATATTACATATACCCTGATGTACTCCTCACATATTACATATACCCTGATGTACTCCTCACAGATTACATATACCCGGATGTACTCCTCACATGTTACATATACCCTGATGTACTGCTCACAGATTACATATACCCTGATGTACTCCTCGCAGATTACATATACCCTGATGTACTCCTCACAGATTACATATACCCTGATGTACTCCTCACATCTTACATATACCCTGATGTACTCCTCACATATTACATATACCCTGATGTACTGCTCACAGATTACATATACCCTGATGTACTCCTCACAGATTACATATACCCTGATGTACTCCTCACAGATTACATATACCCTGATGTACTCCTCACAGATTACATATACCCTGATGTACTCCTCACATATTACATATACCCTGATGTACTCCTCACATATTACATATATCCTGATGTACTCCTCAAAGATTACATATACCCTGATGTACTCCTCACATATTACATATACCCTGATGTACTCCTCACATATTACATATACCCTGATGTACTCCGCACAGATTACATATACCCTGATGTACTCCTCACATATTACATATACCCTGATGTACTCCTCACAGCTTACATATACCCTGATGTACTCCGCACAGATTACATATACCCTGATGTACTCCGCACAGATTACATATACCCTGATGTACTCCTCACATATTACATATACCCTGATGTACTCCTCACATATTACATATACCCTGATGTACTCCTCACATATTACATATACCCTGATGTACTCCTCACAGATTACATATACCCGGATGTACTCCTCACATTTTACATATACCCTGATGTACTGCTCACAGATTACATATACCCTGATGTACTCCTCGCAGATTACATATACCCTGATGTACTCCTCACAGATTACATATACCCTGATGTACTCCTCACATCTTACATATACCCTGATGTACTCCTCACATATTACATATACCCTGATGTACTGCTCACAGATTACATATACCCTGATGTACTGCTCACAGATTACATATACCCTGATGTACTCCTCACAGATTACATATACCCTGATGTACTCCTCACAGATTACATATACCCTGATGTACTCCTCACATCTTACATATACCCTGATGTACTCCTCACATATTACATATACCCTGATGTAATCCTCACATATTACATATCCCCTGATGTACTCCTCACAGATTACATATACCCTGATGTACTCCTCACAGTTTACATATACCCTGATGTACTCCTCACATATTACATATACCCTGATGTACTCCTCACATATTACATATACCCTGATGTACTCCTCACATATTACATATACCCTGATGTACTCCTCACATATTACATATACCCTGATGTACTCCTCACATATTACATATACCCTGATGTACTCCTCACAGATTACATATACCCGGATGTACTCCTCACATATTACATATACCCTGATGTACTCCTCGCAGATTACATATACCCTGATGTACTCCTCGCAGATTACATATACCCTGATGTACTCCTCGCAGATTACATATACCCTGATGTACTCCTCACATCTTACATATACCCTGATGTACTCCTCACAGATTACATATACCCTGATGTACTGCTCACATATTACATATACCCTGATGTAATCCTCACATATTACATATCCCCTGATGTACTCCTCACATATTACATATACCCTGATGTACTCCTCACAGATTACATATACCCTGATGTACTCCTCACAGATTACATATACCCTGATGTACTCCTCACAGATTACATATACCCTGATGTACTCCTCACATCTTACATATACCCTGATGTACTCCTCACATCTTACATATACCCTGATGTACTCCTCACATATTACATATACCCTGATGTAATCCTCACATATTACATATCCCCTGATGTACTCCTCACATATTACATATACCCTGATGTACTCCTCACAGATTACATATATCCTGATGTACTCCTCACAGTTTACATATACCCTGATGTACTCCTCACATATTACATATACCCTGATGTACTCCTCACAGATTACATATATCCTGATGTACTCCTCACATATTACATATACCCTGATGTACTCCTCACAGCTTACATATACCCTGATGTACTCCTCACATATTACATATACCCTGATGTACTCCTCACATATTACATATACCCTGATGTACTCCTCACATCTTACATATACCCTGATGTACTCCTCACAGATTACATATACCCTGATGTACTCCTCACAGATTACATATATCCTGATGTACTCCTCACATATTACATATACCCTGATGTACTCCTCACATATTACATATACCCTGATGTACTCCTCACAGATTACATATATCCTGATGTACTCCTCACATATTACATATACCCTGATGTACTCCTCACAGATTACATATATCCTTATGTACTCCTCACATATTACATATACCCTGATGTACTCCTCACATCTTACATATACCCTGATGTACTCCTTGTTATCGTTTCTTTCTTTTTGAATATAAAGAAATTTTGAGCTAAAACTACTTTTTATTTCCACTGCTCAATTCTAATACAATCGATGTAACACTTGTGGGGTCACTGCAGCCCTAAATGAATGCCCTGAGGGGTGTAGAATCCAAAATGGGGTCATTTGGGGAGGGTCTCCATACCTCCCAACAGTCCCAGATTCCAGGTGGTATCCCGATCGGCCACTGGCATGTCCTGGTTTCAACCACATCTGCGTTCTCAGGACACAGATCAGGGCCACCGTACACACATGGTCGAACCGGGCAAATGCCGGGGCCCCCTGCTCTTATAGGGGGGTCCACTCAGCTGACGGCTGCTTTATGCTGCCCAGCACAATTTCACTTTATACAAACTGGGGGTCTTTCATATTTGTTCTCCCGTTTCTGCCGCCGCGTGAGTTGCTCCGCAAAGAGTCCAATAAGTCACATGGCACACTAGGGCCACATATGTCATATCACTAAACACTGCAGAATCGGGGTAATAAATATTGAGCTGTGATTCTCTGTTATCATCTGCTGTGTTAGTGACATAAAGGAATAAAATGATATCTGCAGAATAAGAGAAACATTCGGACATTTCACCCCCACTTTTTATGGGGGGGGGGGGTAATATATTGTCCCTTGTTGGCATTACTTTATCTGTCCTTCTGTTTTATGTCGTTAGAAAATGTATAAATTTACCAGCAATTGTTTATATTTTCAAGAAAAATTCCAAAAAGCCTCCAGACAGATACAGAGTGATATATTCTGCAGATTATTACACCACTGACCTCTCTACAGATCTGCAGAACATTGCTCTGTCCTCTACTGACAGATAGTGATATATTCTGCAGATTATTACACCACTGACCTCTCTACAGATCTGCAGAACATTGCTCTGTCCTCTACTGACAGATACATAGTGATATATTCTGCAGATTATTACACCACTGACCTCTCTACAGATCTGCAGAACATTGCTCTGTCCTCTCCACCTCCTGACAGATACATAGTGATATATTCTGCAGAGTATTACACCACTGACCTGTCTACAGATCTGCAGAACATTGCTCTGTCCTCTACTGACAGATACACAGTGATATATTCTGCAGAGTATTACACCACTGACCTCTCTACAGATCTGCAGAACATTGCTCTGTCCTCTACTGACAGATACAGAGTGATATATTCTGCAGATTATTACACCACTGACCTCTCTACAGATCTGCAGAACATTGCTCTGTCCTCTCCACCTCCTGACAGATACATAGTGATATATTCTGCAGATTATTACACCACTGACCTCTCTACAGATCTGCAGAACATTGCTCTGTCCTCTACTGACAGATACATAGTGATATATTCTGCAGATTATTACACCACTGACCTGTCTACAGATCTGCAGAACATTGCTCTGTCCTCTACTGACAGATACAGAGTGATATATTCTGCAGATTATTACACCACTGACCTCTCTACAGATCTGCAGAACATTGCTCTGTCCTCTACTGACAGATACATAGTGATATATTCTGCAGATTATTACACCACTGACCTCTCTACAGATCTGCAGAACATTGCTCTGTCCTCTACTGACAGATACAGAGTGATATATTCTGCAGATTATTACACCACTGACCTCTCTACAGATCTGCAGAACATTGCTCTGTCCTCTCCACCTCCTGACAGATACAGAGTGATATATTCTGCAGATTATTACACCACTAACCTCTCTACAGATCTGCAGAACATTGCCCTGTCCTCTCCAACTCCTGACAGATACAGAGTGATATATTCTGCAGATTATTACACCACTGACCTGTCTACAGATCTGCAGAACATTGCCCTGTCCTCTCCACCTCCTGACAGATACAGTGTGATATATTCTGCAGATTATTACACCACTGACCTCTCTAGAGATCTGCAGAACATTGCTCTGTCCTCTACTGACAGATACATAGTGATATATTCTGCAGATTATTACACCACTGACCTCTCTACAGATCTGCAGAACATTGCTCCTCTACCTCCTGACAGATACATAGTGATATATTCTGCAGAGTATTACACCTATGACCTTCGGACCCCCATAGAACACAGGTTCCCTGGATAAATTCCCCAATCTAGAAATGAATACACTAAAAATTGTAAAAATAAATCTGTTTATTATAGAATCTGGTAGAATTTGTGTGCGGTTTTCTGTGGCTCCGGCCCTTTAACATGCGATGATCGGTGAGATGAAGAGGGGGAGGGTCCTTCTTCACCCGTGGATATGGCCGCCAGTCCACCCTTACACAGCTCGATCCTGGATCAGAAGAAACCGAAAACGTTTTTCATATTTTCCAAAGTCGGATCCTAGAAAAGGAAAAAATACAAATAAGCAAAAAAATTCACAAAACCTTCACCACAAGGAGAAGATGAAGACGAGCGGAAGACGTCAGACTTACCGGATCTCGCGTCTGCTCATCACTGGAGGAGTCTTCATGGGAATTTCAGATGGTTTAGGTGGTAAAGACCACGATGTTGGGGTGACAACTGCAAAACAAATCAGAAATTCAGTGTCCAGGCGGCTGTAGAAGAGTCGTGAGGTGAGAAGATCATCAGTGGACGGCACTTACCTCACCTAAAGATGGTAAATGGGCCCCGAGCGGCAGATGGAAATAAGATGGCCGCTATCTCTCCCGGGGGTTGGGGGCCCTGATGGTAAATGGGCCCCAAGTGGCAGATGTTACTAAAATGGCCACTTTCTCTTTCGGGGGTTGGAGGCCCTGATGTTAACCGTAGCCCCCGAAAGGTCGTCCATCTCCACATCAGGAGCTGGAAATTGGCGTCCGCCAACCTCCATCTTCCCATCCTCCATCTCCACGTCCTCTGGAAACTGGCGTCCGCCAGCCTCCATCTTCTCATCCTCCTCCTCCATCTCCACGTCCTCTGGAAACTGGCGTCCGCCAACTTCCATCCTCTCATCCTCCTCCTCCATCTCCACGTCCTCCGGAAATTGGCGTCCGCCAACTTCCATCTTCTCTACAACACTCATCATTGGAAACATCACCATCCTCCTCTTCTTCATATGAGACACGTCCATGACGAGAGCCAGCAAGAGAAACTGACACCGCGGTCAATGTGTGACCCCAATTTATAAACTTGATGATGTCACAACCTGAGGGCCATTATGTGCAAACGGAACACATGCAGATCACAGGCCCCGCCCTTCACATGACATCACGCTCAGATTCTCTAGAGGACGTCATGCTCAGAGAAATAGAATCTACCCACATTCTAGATGACATCACAAGAAGCGTATCCCAGTGAACCGTTACAACAGAGCGGCCATTTATAACGTAATATGGTAGAAGAATACAGACAGTCGGGGGTTTTAAATTAAAAAAAATTTACACCGTTCACTGTGTGAGTCAAATAATGCTATGTTGTAATAGTTCCGGACTTTTACCGATGCAGCGATACCAATTTTATTATTATTTTGTTTTTACATTGTGCTTGGGGAAAATGGGAAATGTTTTTTTTTTTTACACCCATTTTATTAGTTCCCCTAGGGGACTTGAACCAGTGATCATTAGATCGCTGGTACAATACACTGCAATACATGGATGAGTTACGGAAACAGCGTAACTCGCTGAGCTACGCTGTTTCCGGAACTCCCATAGTAGTGAATGTCAGTTATAGAAGCAGCGTAGCATGCTACTCTGTAGCCGTAACTACTATTCCGTTCTATGGGAGTTGCGGAAACTGCGTAGCTCAGAACATGTAACCAGGAAGTGAAGTGGCCGGAAGACCGCGGAGCCGGGTAAGATGGAATGGGGCTTAGGGGGCCCCGCTCTAGAGATATTACACCTGTGCATATGTCATAAATGTCCTTCGTAGGAAAACCAATATAAATGCCGCGGTCGCTATTGACCGCAGTATTTAACTAGTTAAACAGCGCCATCTCTGTTCCTAGCCGGTAGTGCAGCGTGTCAGAAGCCGACACCTGCAGTGTATGGAGCAGGCTCAGCGCGTGAGCCCGCTCCATACATCATCCCCTCCCCGCCTGATGATGTGCTGGCACATCACGGGTCGGGAAGGGGTTAAGTAAGGAGCGGTCAGGGGGCCCGACTAGAACACGCAGGGACTTTTTAGCAAGATTTATACAGACAGTAGGGTCCCACTACACCCTCTGGGAAAGTTTCTATCACCTCAAAGAATTCCCAAACCAATGTGGTCAATTCCACAGACTTTGTAAAATATAGAATCGCAGCCATAAAACATACAACACGGCATTTACATGCGTGTTCATGGACTCTCACCCGAAATTGTGTTCATGCCAAGACCGCATGGCTTTTGGGGCGAGTGGTGTAATATGTGACTCCAGAGAAGAATCGCTCAATGTTTTTATAGCTAATGCAATGCCACGTGGGAAACACGCCCCACCATGGGTCATGGGTGCCAAGTGGGCGAGATGTCACAGGGTCACAGCTGTGTCATGAGACGTGACATCATCAAATTGACCAGAATGGGGTCAATTAACAAAATAAACCAAAACTTGTAAAAACACAGAGGTCATATCTGCCCAAGTGATCTGTCAGCGCCGTCATCCTGTAATACGATGCTTTATATGGGGAGGGCGGGGGTCCGGATGAGATCTTATTCTGGATGTCATTGATGTTCTACCCTTTTCATTAAACCTTTGTAGAAATCAGTTCACCAACCTGCAGAACTACAACTCCCAGCATGTCCTGAGAGACACACTGGGGGTTTTAGTTTTGCAACAGCTGGTGTCCAATCTGAAAAAAGCCGGAAGGCCACGGAGATCAGTGGAAATGATGTACTACAAGCCACGTGGTCTGTGGTGGGACAAATACTACAAGGAGACTCCATGATTTTCTTGTTCCGCACATGAATTACCCTCCGTACAAATGTAGTAATGGCCCCCACATCACAGATTTACAGCAGATGTTCTCTACATGGCCGCCAATGCCAGCCTGTGCCCCCAGTAATGCCAATACATATCTGTCTCTTCTCACCTTGTGATGTGCGGGGCCGGTAGTCCTCCATCATGACCTCCTCGTACAGATCCTTGTGTCCTTCTAGATACTCCCACTCCTCCATGGAGAAATAGACAGTGACATCCTGACACCTTATAGGAACCTGACACACACAATGATACAGTCATTACCCAGACACCTCCAGTGCTGTTACTGGAGAATTTCCCAGCATTCCCAGCAGTGTCACCTCTCCAGTCAGCAGCTCAGTCATCTTGTAGATCAGTTCTAAGATCTTCTTCTCATGTATCCGGGAGTGAGGGGGAGGCTCTGTGATGGGACTACTGCTCCATCCTCCTGACTCATGGATGATGGGAGTCGTACAGTCACCCGATGTCTTCTTCACTATTGTGTACTCCTGTGTATGGAGAGAGACACAGAGAACTGAACACAGTATTCCCCCCTCAGTAGAAAGAGGGAGATTGTGACCCCGCTGTATAGACCTCTAGTGACCCTACATCTGTAATACTGGAGACCTCACCTACAAAAAGACATTGAGGAAATAGAACGAGGCCAAAACTAAAAAGGAAATAATATTGGGGGGACTAGATGGACCATGTGCTCTCCTCCTGCAGTCATCTTCTATGTTTCTATATAGAGGTCATCCTGGTCCTCCTGGTTCCTGGTCATTCTCATTGCTCTACAACATTACTATTGCTGCATTGGTGACATGACACATAACTGACCATATTGGTGGCTGATCTGCAGCTTCTTGACGTCACTTGGAAGGTCTGGACGCTGTTATACAGGACACTGGATTCTTCCTATTATGTATTGTCTCTTCCCTATGTGGGACTTGTTCTATAATGTAGAAAAGTTTACCTCTCCGCTCAGCAGGTAGATGATCTCCAAGGTGAAGTCTAATATTCTTCTGCTCATCTCATTCCTGTCCTTGTCCATCCTTGGTGGGTCATTCAGGAGAAGGAACGTTGTGGAGGAGAAGACGAGAAAACTGGAGGAACTGGAGGATCTAGTACTGCAGACGTCTTTATGAAGAAAGGAGAAGATGGAGATCATACAGGGGACAACATCATGTGTGGCATACAGAACCTCACTTATTGATCATTGAGAGAAACATCTTCTCAGAGCCGTCACCACATGGAATAAAGGGGTATTCCCAACACGGACATTTCTCCCCAGGATAAGCCAGGAATGTCTGATAGATGCGGCTCCACCTCTGGGTGGCCTTGTTAGGCGGTTCCTGTAACTCCTATAGAAGTGAATGGAGAGACACAATCTGCTCAGGTCCCCCTGCTATATAATCTGCTGCCAACAGATCAGACTGGTGGTCAGTGTGACAGATGCCCTTTATGAATGAATACACCCCTAATATACGTTTTTACAGATATTAGAAGTTACCTCAGAGATCCTGGATCATCAGAAACATCTAAAATTCTTAATTATTATAGTATTCCCCTTTTCCTTGTAGATTATTTTACCGGATAGTAACTTTATTCACATCTGAAAGACAGATACTAACCATGGTTAATGGGACCCGGCGGTCTAGTGTGCATTTGCGGAAGGTCCCGCCAGTCCTGCGAGCATGTGCGGAAGGTCCCGCCAGTCCTGCGAGCATGTGCGGAAGGTCCCGCCAGTCCTGCGAGCATGTGCGGAAGGTCCCGCCAGTCCTGCGAGCATGTGCGGAAGGTCCCACCAGTCCTGCGAGCATGTGCGGAAGGTCCCGCCAGTCCTGCGAGCATGTGCGGAAGGTCCCGCCAGTCCTGCGAGCATGTGCGGAAGGTCCCGCCAGTCCTGCGAGCATGTGCGGAAGGTCCCGCCAGTCCTGCGAGCATGTGCGGAAGGTCTCGCCAGTCCTGCGAGCATGTGCGGAAGGTCCCGCCAGTCCTGTGAGCATGTGCGGAAGGTCCCGCCAGTCCTGTGAGCATGTGCGGAAGGTCCCGCCAGTCCAGTGTGCATGTGTGGTAGGTCATGCCAGTCCAGTGTGCATGTGCGGAAGGTCCCGCCAGTCCAGTGTGCATGTGCGAGAAGGTCCCGCCAGTCCAGTGTGTATCTATGGAAGGTCCTGGTAATTTAGTGTGAGGAAGCAGCATGTATTGTGCGGTGTGTGCAGGATCTCTGCATCATCTTATCACTTAGCAGTCACATCTTACACACTGACTTTTGTAAAGTGTGACCTGTCCTCTGCTTCTACATTACTCTGTGCCTCTCCTTCTAGACCTGTCCTCTGCTTCTACATTACTCTGTGCTCCTCCTTCTAGACCTGTCCTCTGCTTCTACATTACTCTGTGCTCCTCCTTCTAGACCTGTCCTCTGCTTCTACATTACTCTGTGCTCCTCCTTCTAGACCTGTCCTTCGCCTTCTACATTACTCTGTGCTTCTCCTTCTAGACCTGTCCTCTGCTTCTACATTACTCTGTGCTCCTCCTTCTAGACCTGTCCTCTGCTTCTACATTACTCTGTGCTCCTCCTTCTAGACCTGTCCTTCGCCTTCTACATTACTCTGTGCTTCTCCTTCTAGACCTGTCCTCTGCTTCTACATTACTCTGTGCTCCTCCTTCTAGACCTGTCCTCTGCTTCTACATTACTCTGTGCTCCTCCTTCTAGACCGGTCCTCTGCTTCTACATTACTCTGTGCTCCTCCTTCTAGACCTGTCCTTCGCCTTCTACATTACTCTGTGCTTCTCCTTCTAGACCTGTCCTCTGCTTCTACATTACTCTGTGCTTCTCCTTCTAGACCGGTCCTCTGCTTCTACATTACTCTGTGCTTCTCCTTCTAGACCTGTCCTCTGCTTCTACATTACTCTGTGCTCCTCCTTCTAGACCTGTCCGCCACCTTCTAGACCGGTCCTCTGCTTCTACATTACTCTGTGCTCTTCCTTCTAGACCGGTCCTCTGCTTCTACATTACTCTGTGCTCTTCCGTCTAGACCTGTCCTCTGCTTCTACATTACTCTGTGCTCCTTCTTCTAGACCTGTCCTCTGCTTCTACATTACTCTGTGCTCTTCCGTCTAGACCTGTCCTCTGCTTCTACATTACTCTGTGCTCCTTCTTCTAGACTTGTCCTCTGCTTCTACATTACTCTGTGCTCCTCCTTCTAGACCTGTCCTTCGCCTTCTACATTACTCTGTGCTTCTCCTTCTAGACCTGTCCTCTGCTTCTACATTACTCTGTGCTTCTCCTTCTAGACCGGTCCTCTGCTTCTACATTACTCTGTGCTTCTCCTTCTAGACCTGTCCTCTGCTTCTACATTACTCTGTGCTCCTCCTTCTAGACCTGTCCGCCACCTTCTAGACCGGTCCTCTGCTTCTACATTACTCTGTGCTCCACCTTCTAGACCTGTCCTCTGCTTCTACATTACCCTGTGCTCCTCCTTCTAGACCTGTCCTCTGCTTCTACATTACTCTGTGCTCTTCCGTCTAGACCTGTCCTCTGCTTCTACATTACTCTGTGCTCCTTCTTCTAGACCTGTCCTCTGCTTCTACATTACTCTGTGCTCTTCCTTCTAGACCGGTCCTCTGCTTCTACATTACTCTGTGCTCTTCCGTCTAGACCTGTCCTCTGCTTCTACATTACTCTGTGCTCCTTCTTCTAGACCTGTCCTCTGCTTCTACATTACTCTGTGCTCTTCCGTCTAGACCTGTCCTCTGCTTCTACATTACTCTGTGCTCCTTCTTCTAGACCTGTCCTCTGCTTCTACATTACTCTGTGCTCCTCCTTCTACACCTGTCCTCTGCTTCTACATTACTCTGTGCTCTTCCTTCTAGACTTGGCCCTCTCCTGGATCTCCTCATACCTTACCAACTAAAGATTTACTATCGCTCCCTTATGGGTCTCAGTGTTCTGAATCCCTTAGGGTATGTTCACACGGCGGGGGTCCGTAACGGCTGAAATTACGGGGATGTTTCAGCCTGAAAACATCCCCGTAATTTCAGCCGTACCGGCATGTGCAGGCGCTTGAACGCCGCGTCAATTACGGCCGTAATTAGCGCTGCTATTCATTGGAGTCAATGAATAGCGGCTCCAATTACGGCCAAAGAAGTGACAGGTCACTTCTTCTACGCGGGCGTCTATTTACGCGCCGTCATTTGACAGCGGCGCGTAAATATACGCCTCGTGTGAACAGACAAACGTCTGCCCATTGCTTTCAATGGGCAGATGTTTGTCAGCGCTATTGAGGCGCTATTTTCAGACGTAATTCGGGGCAAAAACGCCCGAATTACGTCCGTAAATAGGCCGTGTGAACATACCCTAACTCTTCTCCATCTAAAATTTTGGTCAAATTTACCTCTGGTCTTGATGTTACCTCCCTGCTATCTAGAGTGTCTAACAGTTATCTCCTCCTTCTCCTCCCGCTTCCTTAAGATTAACATTACTCTGTGCTCCTCCTTCTAGACCTGTCCTTCGCCTTCTACATTACTCTGTGCTTCTCCTTCTAGACCTGTCCTCTGCTTCTACATTACTCTGTGCTTCTCCTTCTAGACCGGTCCTCTGCTTCTACATTACTCTGTGCTTCTCCTTCTAGACCTGTCCTCTGCTTCTACATTACTCTGTGCTCCTCCTTCTAGACCTGTCCGCCACCTTCTAGACCGGTCCTCTGCTTCTACATTACTCTGTGCTCCACCTTCTAGACCTGTCCTCTGCTTCTACATTACCCTGTGCTCCTCCTTCTAGACCTGTCCTCTGCTTCTACATTACTCTGTGCTCTTCCGTCTAGACCTGTCCTCTGCTTCTACATTACTCTGTGCTCCTTCTTCTAGACCTGTCCTCTGCTTCTACATTACTCTGTGCTCTTCCTTCTAGACCGGTCCTCTGCTTCTACATTACTCTGTGCTCTTCCGTCTAGACCTGTCCTCTGCTTCTACATTACTCTGTGCTCCTTCTTCTAGACCTGTCCTCTGCTTCTACATTACTCTGTGCTCTTCCGTCTAGACCTGTCCTCTGCTTCTACATTACTCTGTGCTCCTTCTTCTAGACCTGTCCTCTGCTTCTACATTACTCTGTGCTCCTCCTTCTACACCTGTCCTCTGCTTCTACATTACTCTGTGCTCTTCCTTCTAGACTTGGCCCTCTCCTGGATCTCCTCATACCTTACCAACTAAAGATTTACTATCGCTCCCTTATGGGTCTCAGTGTTCTGAATCCCTTAGGGTATGTTCACACGGCGGGGGTCCGTAACGGCTGAAATTACGGGGATGTTTCAGCCTGAAAACATCCCCGTAATTTCAGCCGTACCGGCATGTGCAGGCGCTTGAACGCCGCGTCAATTACGGCCGTAATTAGCGCTGCTATTCATTGGAGTCAATGAATAGCGGCTCCAATTACGGCCAAAGAAGTGACAGGTCACTTCTTCTACGCGGGCGTCTATTTACGCGCCGTCATTTGACAGCGGCGCGTAAATATACGCCTCGTGTGAACAGACAAACGTCTGCCCATTGCTTTCAATGGGCAGATGTTTGTCAGCGCTATTGAGGCGCTATTTTCAGACGTAATTCGGGGCAAAAACGCCCGAATTACGTCCGTAAATAGGCCGTGTGAACATACCCTAACTCTTCTCCATCTAAAATTTTGGTCAAATTTACCTCTGGTCTTGATGTTACCTCCCTGCTATCTAGAGTGTCTAACAGTTATCTCCTCCTTCTCCTCCCGCTTCCTTAAGATTAACATGGAGAAAACGGAATCATCTTTTCCCCATTTCACTCAACCCCCTTACCAGAACTATCAAATCACAGTTAATGGCTCCACTCTTTTCCCCGTCTCACAGGACTGCTACATTGAAATAACCCTTAATTTAAAATAGCACAGCCAAGCGCTTACCACTTCTTGCTGCCTCAACCTCAAAAACCTCTTGAAACCCGTCTTTCCTCGAACAGACAAACATGCTAGTATATATGCCCTCATCATCTACTGTCTAGACTACTCCAACATCCTTCTCTGTTGCTTCCCATCTAAGACTATTGCACCCCTCCTACCCATTCTCAACTCAGCTGCAAGGGTAAATCTACCTCTCCCCTCATTCCACCTCTGCGGTCACTGGCCACCCATTACCTACTAAATTAAGTTATACATATTAAAAATGACATGCAAGGCTGTCAACAACCCGTCCCCGCCATACATCTCTGCCCTAATCTCCCAATACCTCCCCACACATAATCTCCGGTCCTCACAAGACCTTCTTTGCTTTCATTTTATCTGTTCCTCACATCATCATCTAGATTTCTCCCGTGCATCCCCCATACTCTGGAACTCTTTAACCCAACACATCAGATCTCTCCCACCATCCAAACCTTCACTAGTAACCTGAACACCCCCTCTTCAGAAAAGCTTACACCCTAAAATAACCGGCTGCCACTACTCCACCGGATGACCAGCTTCTACCCTCAACTACTGTCTCCTCTTGTAGTGTCTATGCGGGCAGGGTCTCTCCTTCTCTTGTAGAGTGCAGTCTACGCAGGCAGGGTCTCTCTCCTATTGTAGAGTGCAGTCTACGCAGGCAGGGTCTCTCCTCTTGTAGAGTGCAGTCTATGTGGGCAGGGTCTCCTTCTCTTGTAGAGTGCAGTCTACACGGGCAGGGTCTCCCCTTCCCTTGTAGAGTGCAGTCTACGCAGGCAGGGTCTCTCCTCTTGTAGAGTGCAGTATATGTGGGCAGGGTCTCCTTCTCTTGTAGAGTGCAGTCTACACGGGCAGGGTCTCCCCTTCTCTTGTAGAGTGTAGTCTATGTGGGCAGGGTCTCTCCTTCTCTTGTAGAGTGAAGTATACGCGGGTAGGGTCTCTCCTTCTCTTGTAGAGTACAGTCTATGTGGGCAGGGTCTCTCCTTCTCTTGTAGAGTGCTGTCTACACGGGCAGGGTCTCTCCTTCTCTTGTAGCGTGCAGTCTACACGGGCAGGGTCTCTCCTTCTCTTGTAGAGTGTAGTCTATGTGGGCAGGATCTCTCCTTCTCTTGTAGAGTGCAGTCTACACGGGTAGGGTCTCTCCTTCTCTTGTAGAGTGTAGTCTACACGGGCAGGGTCTCTCCTTCTCTTGTAGAGTGCAGTCTACGAGGGCAGGGTCTCTCTCCATCTGGATCAGTCTGTCATTCATTAATGTTTGTCTCTTCTTATGTATCAGGAAAAGGAGAGAAAACTCCAGCGCTGTGTTGATTTTAAAAAGGAAATATATTCCCAATTTTATTGCAAAAACGATTTTAAAAACACACGGAGACGCAGTCTCAAAGTGTATGTGGCTAAGGCTATACAGCCCACTACCACATACACTTTGAGACTGCGTCTCCGTGTGTTTTTTAAATCGTTTTTGCAATAAAATTGTGAATATATTTCCTTTTTAAAATCAACACAGCGCTGGATTTTTCTCTCCTTTTCCTGATACTTCTACCGCTGGCCGTTGCGGGGATCCAGCGAGGTGTCTGGAGACGCAACTACTGGTGAGCTGGAGGTTTCCTCCTTTTCTTTTCTCATGTACTTAACCCCTTGGACACGCAGCCAATTCAAATTTTTCCTCCCTCCTTCCAAAAGCCAGAACTTTTTTGTTTTTCCGTTGACATAGCCGTATGAGAACATGTCTTGTGCTGGACGTGAAGTAATTTTAAAAGGGGTTTTCCACGATCGGACAACGGATGACCTCCACTGGATAGGTCATCAGTTTATGATGGTGGGGGTCCGACACCCAGACCCCGAACAGATCAGCTGCTCCGGCTGCCGGATGTTTTGAACGGTAGGCAGTAGTTGGAGCCGGAAGCAAATGGCTCCGACCACTGCACAGCGGCCGTTCTGCAGAACTAAATGCTCTGCTCCTATTCACTTTAACACAGCAGCACGACCGCTCTATTCCGTGACCGGAGCATCTGCTTTCAGCATGGACGTCTGGTGCCCGGAGGCAGCTGGAGCAGATGATCGGTGCAGAGTTCGGGTGTCAGACCCCCACAGATCATATACCGATCACCTATCCGGTGGAGGTCATCAGTTGTCCGATCGTGGAAAACCCCTTTAATGTCCCCTATAATGTGCTGGGTAAGAGAAGACAATTGTGGGCTGGAATAGCGGAAAATGCAGTGAATCCTATTGATTTTTAGGTTTCGTTTTTGCAGCGTTCACCATGCGGTAGAAATGACTTATTACCTTTATTCTCCGGGTCAATACAATTACGACGACACCAAATTTATATATTTATCTTCTACAAGGAAATAAAAATTTGTTCAAAAAAGAAAAAACAGTTTTGCGTAGCCATTTTGTGAGACAGAAAGTTTTATATTTCCGGTGATTGCGCGGTGTGAGGGGTTTATATTTCCGGTGATTGCGCGGTGTGGGGGGGTTTATATTTCCGGTGATTGCGCGGTGTGAGGGGTTTATATTTCCGGTGATTGCGCGGTGTGAGGGGTTTATATTTCCGGTGATTGCGCGGTGTGAGTGGTTTATATTTCCGGTGATTGCGCGGTGTGAGGGGGTTTATATTTCCGGTGATTGCGCAGTGTGAGGGGTTTATATTTCCGGTGATTGTGCGGTTTATATTTCCGGTGATTGCGCGGTGTGAGGGGGTTTATATTTCCGGTGATTGCGCGGTGTGAGGGGGTTTATATTTCCGGTGATTGCGCGGTGTGAGGGGGTTTATATTTCCGGTGATTGCGCAGTGTGAGGGGTTTATATTTCCGGTGATTGTGCGGTTTATATTTCCGGTGATTGCGCGGTGTGAGGGGGTTTATATTTCCGGTGATTGCGCGGTGTGAGGGGGTTTATATTTCCGGTGATTGCGCGGTGTGAGGGGGTTTATATTTCCGGTGATTGCGCGGTGTGAGGGGTTTATATTTCCGGTGATTGCGCGGTGTGGGGGGTTTATATTTCCGGTGATTGCGCGGTGTGAGGGGTTTATATTTCCGGTGATTGCGCGGTGTGAGGGGTTTATATTTCCGGTGATTGCGTGGTGTGAGGGGTTTATATTTCCGGTGATTGCGCGGTGTGGGGGGTTTATATTTCCGGTGATTGTGCGGTGTGAGGGGTTTTATATTTCCAGTGATTGCGCGGTGTGAGGGGTTTTATATTTCGGGTGATTGCGCGGTGTGAGGGGTTTTATATTTCCGGTGATTGCGCGGTGTGAGGGGGTTTATATTTCCGGTGATTGCGCGGTGTGAGGGGTTTATATTTCGGGTGATTGCGCGGTGTGAGGGGTTTTATATTTCCGGTGATTGCGCGGTGTGAGGGGGTTTATATTTCCGGTGATTGCGCGGTGTGAGGGGTTTTATATTTCCGGTGATTGCGCGGTGTGAGGGGTTTATATTTCCGATAATTGCGCGGTGTGAGGGGTTTTATATTTCCGGTGATTGCGCGGTGTGAGGAGTTTATATTTCCGGTGATTGCGCGGTGTGAGGGGTTTATATTTCCGGTGATTGCGCGGTGTGAGGGGTTTATATTTCCGGTGATTGCGCGGTGTGAGGGTTTTATATTTCCGGTGATTGCGCGGTGTGAGGGTTTTATATTTCCGGTGATTGCGCGGTGTGAGGGGTTTTATATTTCCGGTGATTGCGCGGTGTGAGGGGTTTTATATTTCCGGTGATTGCGCGGTGTGAGTTTATATTTCCGGTGATTGCGCGGTGTGAGGGGTTTATATTTCCGGTGATTGCGCGGTGTGATGGGTTTATATTCCCGGTGATTGCGCGGTGTGAGGGGTTTTATATTTCCGGTGATTGCGCGGTGTGAGGGTTTTATATTTCCGGTGTTTGCTCGGTGTGAGGGGTTTATATTTCCGGTGATTGCGCGGTGTGAGGGTTTTATATTTCCGGTGATTGCGCGGTGTGATGGGTTTATATTTCCGGTGATTGAGCGGTGTGAGGGGTTTATATTTCCGGTGATTGCGCGGTGTGGGGGGGTTTATATTTCCGGTGAATGCACGCTGTGAGGGGTTTTATATTTCCGGTGATTGCGCGGTGTGGGGGGGTTTATATTTCCGGTGATTGTGCGGTGTGAGGGGTTTTATATTTCCGGTGATTGCGCGGTGTGAGGGGTTTATATTTCCGGTGATTGCGCGGTGTGAGGGGTTTATATTTCCGGTGATTGCGCGGTGTGAGGGGTTTATATTTCCGGTGATTGCGCGGTGTGAGGGTGTTTATATCTCCGGTGATTGCGCGGTGTGGGGGGTTTATATTTCCAGTGATTGCGCGGTGTGAGGGGTTTATATTTCCGGTGATTGCGCGGTGTGATAGGTTTATATTTCCGGTGATTGCGCGGTGTGAGGGGTTTATATTTCCGGTGATTGCGCGGTGTGAGGGGGGGGTTTATATTTCCGGTGATTGCGCGGTGTGAGGGGGTTTATATTTCCGGTGATTGCGCGGTGTGAGGGGGGGGGGGGTTTATATTTCCGGTGATTGCGCGGTGTGAGGGGGGGGGGGTTTATATTTCCGGTGATTGCGCGGTGTGAGGGGTTTATATTTCCGGTGATTGCGTGGTGTGAGGGGTTTATATTTCCGGTGATTGCGTGGTGTGAGGGGTTTATATTTCCGGTGATTACGCGGTGTGAGGGGTTTTATATTTCCGGTGATTGCGCGGTGTGAGGGGTTTTATATTTCCGGTGATTGCGCGGTGTGAGGGGTTTTATATTTCCGGTGATTGCGCGGTGTGAGGGGTTTTATATTTCCGGTGATTGCGCGGTGTGAGGGTTTTATATTTCCGGTGATTGCGCGGTGTGAGGGGTTTTATATTTCCGGTGATTGCGCGGTGTGAGGGGTTTTATATTTCTGGTGATTGCGCGGTGTGAGGGGTTTATATTTCTGGTGATTGCGCGGTGTGGGGGGGGGGGGTTTATATTTCCGGTGATTGCGCAGTGTGAGGGGTTTATATTTCCGGTGATTGAGCGGTGTGAGGGGTTTTATATTTCCGGTGATTGCGCGGTGTGAGGAGTTTATATTTCCGGTGATTGCGCGGTGTGAGGGGTTTATATTTCCGGTGATTGCGCGGTGTGATGGGTTTATATTCCCGGTGATTGCGCGGTGTGAGGGGTTTTATATTTCCGGTGATTGCGCGGTGTGAGGGTTTTATATTTCCGGTGATTGCGCGGTGTGGGGGGGGTTTATATTTCCGGTGATTGCACTGTGTGAGGGGTTTATATTTCCGGTGATTGCGCGGTGTGAGGGTTTTATATTTCCGGTGATTGCGCGGTGTGAGGGGGTTTATATTTCCGGTGATTGCGCGGTGTGAGGGTTTTATATTTCCGGTGATTGCGCGGTGTGAGGGGTTTATATTTCCGGTGATTGCACGGTGTGAGGGGTTTATATTTCCGGTGATTGAGCGGTGTGAGGGGTTTATATTTCCGGCGATTGCGCGGTGTGAGGGGGTTTATATTTCCGGCGATTGCGCCGTGTGAGGGCTTTTATATTTCCGGTGATTGCGCGGTGTGAGGGCTTTTATATTTCCGGTGATTGCGCGGTGTGAGGGGTTTATATTTCCGGTGATTGTGCGGTGTGAGAGGTTTATATTTCCGGTGATTGTGCGGTGTGAGGGGTTTATATTTCCGGTGATTGCGCGGTGTGAGGGGTTTATATTTCCGGGGATTGTGCGGTGTGAGGGGTTTATATTTCCGGTGATTGCGCGGTGTGAGGGGTTTTATATTTCCGGTGATTGCGCGGTGTGAGGGGTTTTATATTTCCGGTGATTGCGCGGTGTGAGGGGTTTTATATTTCCGGTGATTGCGCGGTGTGAGGGGTTTATATTTCCGGTGATTGCGCGGTGTGAGGTGTTTATATTTCCGGTGATTGCGCGGTGTGAGGGGTTTATATTTCCGGTGATTGCGCGGTGTGAGGGGTTTATATTTCCAGTGATTGCGCGGTGTGAGGGTTTTATATTTCCGGTGATTGCGCGGTGTGAGGGGTTTTATATTTCTGCTGATTGCCCGGTGTGAGGGGTTTTATATTTCCGGTGATTGCGCGGTGTGAGGGGTTTATATTTCCGGTGATTGTGCGGTGTGAGGGGGTTTATATTTCCGGTGATTGCGCGGTGTGAGGGGGTTTATATTTCCGGTGATTGCGCGGTGTGAGGGGTTTATATTTCCGGTGATTGCGCGGTGTAAGGGGTTTTATATTTCCGGTGATTGCGCGGTGTGGGGGGTTTATATTTCCGGTGATTGCGCGGTGTGAGGGGGTTTATATTTCCGGTGATTGCGCGGTGTGAGGGGTTTTATATTTCCGGTGATTGCGCGGTGTGGGGGGTTTATATTTCCGGTGATTGCGCGGTGTGAGGGGGTTTATATTTCCGGTGATTGCGCGGTGTGAGGGGTTTTATATTTCCGGTGATTGCGCGGTGTGGGGGGATTTATATTTCCGGTGATTGCGCGGTGTGAGGGGTTTTATATTTCCGGTGATTGCGCGGTGTGAGGGGTTTTATATTTCCGGTGATTGCGCGGTGTGAGGGGGTTTATATTTCCGGTGATTGTGCGGTGTGAGGGGGTTTATATTTCCGGTGATTGCGCGGTGTGAGGGGTTTATATTTCCCGTGATTGCGCGGTGTGGGGGGTTTATATTTCCGGTGATTGCGCGGTGTGAGGGGTTTTATATTTCCGGTGATTACGCGGTGTGGGGGAGGTTTATATTTCCGGTGATTGCGCGGTGTGAGGGGTTTATATTTCCGGTGATTGCGCGGTGTGAGGGGTTTATATTTCCGGTGATTGCGCGGTGTGAGGGGTTTATATTTCCGGTGATTGCGCGGTGTGAGGGGTTTTATATTTCCGGTGATTGCGCGGTGTGAGGGGTTTATATTTCCGGTGATTGCGCGGTGTGAGGAGTTTTATATTTCCGGTGATTGCGCGGTGTGAGGGGTTTTATATTTCCGGTGATTGCGCGGTGTGAGGGGTTTATATTTCCGGTGACTGCGCGGTGTGAGGGTGTTTATATTTCCGGTGATTGCGCGGTGTGAGGGGGTTTATATTTCCGGTGATTGCGCGGTGTGAGGGGTTTATATTTCCGGTGATTGCGCGGTGTGAGGGGGTTTATATTTCCGGGGATTGTGCGGTGTGAGGGGTTTATATTTCCGGTGATTGCGCGGCGTTCACTTGTGAATTATTTCTGCCGGTTATAACTTGATAATTTCGATTCCGTTACTTATTTTTAATGTTCACATCATTTTTTGTAAAAAACAAACAATGTATTACACTGGTAACCGGTCTGCATCGCACAATTTCTTCGGAGGACAGAGGAAGCCGCGATCTCTAACTGATCAGATGCTGCGGTCGCTATTAATCACGGCATCTGAGGGGTTAAACAGCCAGGATTGCATTGTATTCCGATCTTGGCGGTTGCCGGCGGCTGTCAGTAGTCGTGTACGGTGCCGGCTCCGCTCCTTCTAGTGTGACGGCGCACGTACAACATAATACTATAGATCTGATGTCACCAAGGGGTTAATCCCTCCTGTATTTCATATTTACAGCGCTAATAATAAATAATAATAATTACCAACACTGTGCCAGACAAAAACGCACCAAAACCGGACAGAAATGACCTCATGTAACCTTACCTTACTACTGCATCATGGGAAATCTCCTGACTGATAACAGAGAGAAGAATAAACAACAGCGGTGACCGGAAGTCATGTAGACGTGACCAGCGTTGCTCCATCGAATACCCGGCAACAGCTGAAGGACCTGTGATGACGTCACTACCATGTGACCGGGATGGGACAGAGCTCCGCCCCTCCTGTCACGTGATTCTCGTCACAGGACTTTCATACATCAAACAATTTTCCACTTGTAAGCTCCGCCCCTGATGCCGCGGTCACATGATCTTTATTTCGTCAGGTCTATCCGCTAGGTCTATTCTCCACTCTAAGCTCCGCCCCTCCTGCTCCGGTCACATGGGGGTGACGTCATCAGAGGCCTTCCGCTATTGCCGTGTACGAGGTGGAGAGCAGCGCAGGTCGGGTGTTCTCTGTTATCAGTCACCCCTGTATGAGTCTGTATACAAATAATTATCAATCATTGAGTGACCCCGCCCACTGGACGCCTAGCCCGGATTTAACCCCTCCAGTGCCGGCCTCTTTGGGGTAAGTAGTTATTTCTGGTCTTTGTAGTGGTCGGGTGTTTTGTGGGACGAGTCGTGTTTTGTAATGACATAATATTCGGGACATACAACTTATTCACTGACTTTTATACATTTCTTGTTAATGTCGTTCACCGTGCGGTTTAAGGGAATGTTCACACGTAGCGAATACGACCCACAACACGCAAGGAAATCACCCCGAATATTCACCCCAAATGGTGGACGTATAATCCCCCCGAATATCTACTACAGAAATACAACAAGGCCGATCCCCACCTCTCCGAGCGTTACCATAGCAACACGTCCCTGCTCTTCCGGCTGTGTCCAGGTGACCCCTATAATGACATGTGACCTCTCCGGGCTGTGATTGGCTGCAGGGGTCACATGACGCCTTCTTTTTTATATATGTGTAACCTGCATCGTTGCTGTGAAGACGCGGTGGAGCCGCAGAGGATTCTGGGAACAATGGCGGTTGTTGCGGAACTTGACTTTCCATTGAACTTAATGGGGAAATTCTGCAACAAATGCGCAGCGAATCCGCGGTATAAATGCCATATCCTGCGTGTCTATAATCCGCTCCGCAGGTTAACCCCTTAATCACCAGGACGGGTTCCGTGTTTTCCTCCGTCTTGTCAGATCTATAGCTTTGTTATTTGTCAGTCGATGGCGCGAGGATTAGATTCTGCGGGACGAGCTGTGGATTTTCATCACTTTTTACTACATTATTAATATTTTTTTATAGCGACCAATAATCCGCCATTGTGGTGTTTGTTATTATTGTGTTCGCCGTGCGGGTAAATAACGTTCTGTTGTATTTCTGACTCTCACGGACGCCGTTATTCCACTTATGTTTCTGGTTCTGGTTTTTTTACGTTACTTTAGAGAAAAAATGGGAAAATCGTTTGTGGAGGTTTTTTTTAATTTGAAAGTTTCTTTTTATTCTTAAATGAAAACTTTATTTGACTGTTTTTTTCTAATAAATAAATATGACTGTTCTGGGTCGTGATGCATCGACACTTCCATACTGTTCTGATACTGCGCACCCCAAATGGTTGGCTACTTGGCCGTGACGCCGCACAGCTCGGTATAGGAACACATTAACTGCTTCCCGACCGCTGGCTGTATTTTTACCGCGGTCAGGGACGGGTCCTTAAAATCCAAGCCATAGACTTTCTACGGCTCGGGCTTTAACTTGCTGGCCGCGTGATCGGGCAGCTGAATGTCGGGTCTCCGGCTGTCAGTGACTGCCGGGACCCTGAGGAGAGGATAGGAGAAGCTTTCGCTGCCTCTGTCTTCTCTGATCATTTGTACACAGCGCTGAATGATCGCTGTGTACAGGAATAGAGACAGCAGCAGCGGCGCTGTCTCTATTCCTCCCGGTGATCATGTGACTGGTCACGTGATCACCGGGTGCCGTTACTGACAGACTGCTGCTGGGTCTAACTAGACAATCGTCACTATGAGAGGGCTGATTTCCCTGCTGTGCAGCCCCAGCTCCTGTTACAGGGGAAAGATGGTGTAAAAGAAAGAAAATATATATATAAAGTTCCCCAAAGGTCTTTTTTTGACGTCTGAGGGACAGACCATAATAATAAAAAAATAGTAACGTACAAAAAAAAATGTAAATAATAAATACACATAAAATACCCACCCCAAAAACGCCCCCCCCTCCCCCCCCGCCAATCATTGTTGTAACGCTAGCGCTGACCCAATCACCCTAATATAGACATGTAATATATTAAGAGTTACGGTAAACAAAGACGATCACAAATAAAAGGTCTATTTTAGGGTAAAACTATGTTATTACCAAAAAAATAGCTGAAACGTAAAAAAGCTTATTTTTTTACTATTATTTTCAAACTTTATGAATAAAAATTCTAAAATAGCAAAAAAGGTGTGTATACAAACGATAAAATAAGATACCTGCATTGTCTACGGAAAAAACGGCGCAAAAATCACGTCATTAGCCCAACAAATAAAAACGTTATAGCCATTTAAATAGGGCACTTATAATGTGGTGACAGGGACTATCTCGTATATAAGTAAAGAGGCTGTCACCACATTATAAGTGTCCTATCTCCTATATAAGTAAAGAGGCTGTCACCACATTATAAGTGTCCTATCTCCTATATAAGTAAAGAGACTCTGTCACCACATTATACGTGCCCTATCTCCTATATAAGTAAAGAGACTCTGTCACCACATTATAAGTGTCCTATCTCCTATATAAGTAAAGAGGCTCTGTCACCACATTATAAGTGCCCTATCTCCTATATAAGTAATGAGACTCTGTCACCACATTATAAGTGCCCTATCTCCTATATAAGTAAAGAGGCTCTGTCACCACATTATAAGTGTCTTATCTCCTATATAAGTAAAGAGGCTCTGTCACCACATTATAAGTGTCCTATCTCCTATATAAGAGACTCTGTCTCCACATTATAAGTGTCCTATCTCCTATATAAGTAAAGAGGCTCTGTCACCACATTATAAGTGCCCTATCTCCTATATAAGTAAAGAGACTCTGTCACCACATTATACGTGCCCTATCTCCTATATAAGTAAAGAGACTCTGTCACCACATTATAAGTGTCCTATCTCTTATATAAGTAAAGAGAGTCTGTCACCACATTATAAGTGTCCCATCTCCTATATAAATAAAGAGGCTGTCACCACATTATAAGTGTCCTATCTCCTATATAAGTAAAGAGGCTCTGTCACCACATTATAAGTGCCCTATCTCCTATATAAGTAATGAGACTCTGTCACCACATTATAAGTGCCCTATCTCCTATATAAGTAAAGAGGCTCTGTCTCCACATTATAAGTGCCCTATCTCCTATATAAGTAAAGAGACTCTGTCACCACATTATAAATGCCCTATCTCCTATATAAGTAAAGAGGCTGTCACCACATTATAAGTGCCCTATCTCCTATATAAGTAAAGAGACTCTGTCACCACATTATAAGTGTCCTATCTCCTATATAAGTAAAGAGGCTCTGTCACCACATTATAAGTGCTCTATCTCCTATATAAGTAAAGAGACTCTGTCACCACATTATAAGTGTCCTATCTCTTATATAAGTAAAGAGACTCTGTCACCACATTATAAGTGTCCCATCTCCTATATAAATAAAGAGGCTGTCACCACATTATAAGTGTCCTATCTCCTATATAAGTAAAGAGGCTCTGTCACCACATTATAAGTGCCCTATCTCCCATATAAGTAAAGAGGCTCTGTCACCACATTATAAGTGTCCTATCTCCTATATAAGTAAAGAGGCTCTGTCACCTCATTATAAGTGCCCTATCTCCTATATAAGTAAAGAGACTCTGTCACCACATTATAAGTGTCCTATCTCCTATATAAGTAAAGAGACTCTGTCACCACATTATAAGTGCCCTATCTCCTATATAAGTAAAGAGGCTCTGTCACCACATTATAAGTGTCCTATCTCCTATATAAGTAAAGAGACTCTGTCACCACATTATAAGTGTCCTATCTCGTATATAAGTAAAGAGGCTCTGTCACCACATTATAAGTGTCCTATCTCCTATATAAGTAAAGAGGCTCTGTCACCACATTATAAGTGCCCTATCTCCTATATAAGTAAAGAGGCTCTGTCACCACATTATAAGTGTCCTATCTCCTATATAAGTAATGAGACTCTGTCACCACATTATAAGTGTCCTATCTCCTATATAAGTAAAGAGGCTCTGTTACCACATTATAAGTGTCCTATCTCCTATATAAGTAAAGAGACTCTGTCACCACATTATAAGTGTCCTATCTCCTATATAAGTAAAGAGGCTGTCACCACATTATAAGTGCCCTATCTCCTATATAAGTAAAGAGGCTCTGTCATCACATTATAAGTGCCCTATCTCCTATATAAGTAAAGAGACTCTGTCACCACATTATAAGTGCCCTATCTCCTATATAAGTAAAGAGACTCTGTCACCACATTATAAGTGCCCTATCTCCTATATAAGTAAAGAGACTCTGTCACCACATTATAAGTGCCCTATCTCCTATATAAGTAAAGAGGCTCTGTCACCACATTATAAGTGTCCTATCTCCTATATAAGTAAAGAGGCTCTGTCTCCACATTATAAGTGTCCTATCTCCTATATAAGTAAAGAGACTCTGTCACCACATTATAAGTGTCCTATCTCCTATATAAGTAAAGAGGCTGTCACCACATTATAAGTGCCCTATCTCCTATATAAGTAAAGAGGCTCTGTCATCACATTATAAGTGCCCTATCTCCTATATAAGTAAAGAGACTCTGTCACCACATTATAAGTGCCCTATCTCCTATATAAGTAAAGAGACTCTGTCACCACATTATAAGTGCCCTATCTCCTATATAAGTAAAGAGACTCTGTCACCACATTATAAGTGCCCTATCTCCTATATAAGTAAAGAGGCTCTGTCACCACATTATAAGTGTCCTATCTCCTATATAAGTAAAGAGGCTCTGTCACCACATTATAAGTGTCCTATCTCCTATATAAGTAAAGAGACTCTGTCACCACATTATAAGTGCCCTATCTCCTATATAAGTAAAGAGGCTCTGTCACCACATTATAAGTGCCATATCTCCTATATAAGTAAAGAGGCTCTGTCACCACATTATAAGTGTCCTATCTCCTATATAAGTAAAGACGCTCTGTCACCTCATTATAAGTGTCCCATCTCCTATATAAGTAAAGAGAGTCTGTCACCACATTATAAGTGCCCTATCTCCTATATAAGTAAAGAGGCTGTCACCACATTATAAGTGTCCTATCTCCTATATAAGTAAAGAGACTCTGTCACCACATTATAAGTGCCCTATCTCCTATATAAGTAAAGAGGCTCTGTCACCACATTATAAGTGCCCTATCTCCTATATAAGTAAAGAGGCTCTGTCTCCACATTATAAGTGCCCTATCTCCTATATAAGTAATGAGGCTCTGTCACCACATTATAAGTGTCCTATCTCCTATATAAGTAAAGAGACTCTGTCACCACATTATAAGTGCCCTATCTCCTATATAAGTAATGAGACTCTGTCACCACATTATAAGTGTCCTATCTCCTATATAAGTAAAGAGGCTCTGTCACCACATTATAAGTGTCCTATCTCCTATATAAGTAAAGAGGCTCTGTCACCACATTATAAGTGCCCTATCTCCTATATAAGTAAAGAGGCTCTGTCACCACATTATAAGTGTCCTATCTCCTATATAAGTAAAGAGGCTCTGTCACCACATTATAAGTGTCCTGTCTCCTATATAAGTAAAGAGGCTGTCACCACATTATAAGTGTCCTGTCTCCTATATAAGTAAAGAGGCTCTGTCACCACATTATAAGTGTCCTATCTCCTATATAAGTAAAGAGGCTCTGTCACCACATTATAAGTGTCCTATCTCCTATATAAGTAAAGAGACTCTGTCACCACATTATAAGTGTCCTATCTCCTATATAAGTAATGAGACTCTGTCACCACATTATAAGTGTCCTATCTCCTATATAAGTAAAGAGACTCTGTCACCACATTATAAGTGTCCTATCTCCTATATAAGTAAAGAGGCTCTGTCTCCACATTATAAGTGCCCTATCTCCTATATAAGTAATGAGGCTCTGTCACCACATTATAAGTGTCCTATCTCCTATATAAGTAAAGAGGCTCTGTCACCACATTATAAGTGTCCTATCTCCTATATAAGTAAAGAGGCTCTGTCACCAGATTATAAGTGTCCTATCTCCTATATAAGTAAAGAGGCTCTGTCACCACATTATAAGTGTCCTATCTCCTATATAAGTAATGAGACTCTGTCACCACATTATAAGTGTCCTATCTCCTATATAAGTAAAGAGGCTCTGTCACCACATTATAAGTGCCCTATCTCCTATATAAGTAAAGAGGCTCTGTCACCACATTATAAGTGTCCTATCTCCTATATAAGTAAAGAGGCTCTGTCACCACATTATAAGTGTCCTGTCTCCTATATAAGTAAAGAGGCTGTCACCACATTATAAGTGTCCTGTCTCCTATATAAGTAAAGAGGCTCTGTCACCACATTATAAGTGTCCTATCTCCTATATAAGTAAAGAGGCTCTGTCACCACATTATAAGTGTCCTATCTCCTATATAAGTAAAGAGACTCTGTCACCACATTATAAGTGTCCTATCTCCTATATAAGTAATGAGACTCTGTCACCACATTATAAGTGTCCTATCTCCTATATAAGTAAAGAGACTCTGTCACCACATTATAAGTGTCCTATCTCCTATATAAGTAAAGAGGCTCTGTCACCACATTATAAGAGTCCTATCTCCTATATAAGTAAAGAGGCTCTGTCACCACATTATAAGTGTCCTATCTCCTATATAAGTAAAGAGGCTGTCACCACATTATAAGTGCCCTATCTCCTATATAAGTAAAGAGCCTCTGTCACCACATTATAAGTGTCCTATCTCCTATATAAGTAAGGAGACTCTGTCACCACATTATAAGTGCCCTATCTCCTATATAAGTAAAGAGACTCTGTCACCACATTATAAGTGCCCTATCTCCTATATAAGTAAAGAGACTCTGTTACTACATTATAAGTGTCCTATCTCCTATATAAGTAAAGAGGCTGTCACCACATTATAAGTGTCCTATCTCCTATATAAGTAAAGAGGCTCTGTCACCACATTATAAGTGTCCTATCTCCTATATAAGTAAAGAGGCTCTGTCACCACATTATAAGTGCCCTATCTCCTATATAAGTAAAGAGACTGTCACCACATTATAAGTGTCCTATCTCCTATATAAGTAAAGAGACTCTGTCACCACATTATACGTGCCCTATCTCCTATATAAGTAAAGAGACTGTCACCACATTATAAGTGTCCTATCTCCTATATAAGTAAAGAGGCTGTCACCACATTATAAGTGTCCTATCTCCTATATAAGTAAAGAGGCTGTCACCACATTATAAGTGTCCTATCTCCTATATAAGTAAAGACGCTGTCACCACATTATAAGTGCCCTATCTCCTATATAAGTAAAGAGGCTCTGTCACCACATTATAAGTGCCCTATCTCCTATATAAGTAAAGAGGCTCTGTCACCACATTATATGTGCCCTATCTCCTATATAAGTAAAGAGGCTCTGTCACCACATTATAAGTGTCCTATCTCCTATATAAGTAAAGAGGCTCTGTCACCACATTATAAGTGCCCTATCTCCTATATAAGTAAAGAGGCTCTGTCACCACATTATAAGTGCCCCATCTCCTATATAAGTAAAGAGACTGTCACCACATTATAAGTGCCCTATCTCCTATATAAGTAAAGAGGCTCTGTCACCACATTATAAGTGTCCTATCTCCTATATAAGTAAAGAGGCTCTGTCACCACATTATAAGTGCCCTATCTCCTATATAAGTAAAGAGGCTCTGTCACCACATTATAAGTGTCCTATCTCCTATATAAGTAAAGAGGCTCTGTCACCACATTATAAGTGTCCTATCTCCTATATAAGTAAAGAGACTCTGTCACCACATTATAAGTGTCCTATCTCCTATATAAGTAAAGAGGCTCTGTCACCACATTATAAGTGTCCTATCTCCTATATAAATAAAGAGGCTCTGTCACCACATTATAAGTGTCCTATCTCCTATATAAGTAAAGAGGCTCTGTCACCACATTATAAGTGTCCTATCTCCTATATAAGTAAAGAGGCTGTCACCACATTATAAGTGCCCTATCTCCTATATAAGTAATGAGACTCTGTCACCACATTATAAGTGTCCTATCTCCTATATAAGTAAAGAGCCTCTGTCACCACATTATAAGTGCCCTATCTCCTATATAAGTAATGAGACTCTGTCACAACATTATAAGTGCCCTATCTCCTATATAAGTAAAGAGGCTCTGTCACCACATTATAAGTGTCCTATCTCCTATATAAGTAAAGAGACTCTGTCACCACATTATAAGTGTCCTATCTCCTATATAAGTAAAGAGACTGTCACCACATTATAAGTGCCCTATCTCCTATATAAGTAATGAGACTCTGTCACCACATTATAAGTGCCCTATCTCCTATATAAGTAAAGAGGCTGTCACCACATTATAAGTGTCCTATCTCCTATATAAGTAAAGAGGCTCTGTCACCACATTATAAGTGCCCTATCTCCTATATAAGTAAAGAGACTGTCTCCACATTATAAGTGCCCTATCTCCTATATAAGTAATGAGA
The DNA here is from genome assembly GCF_050947455.1 of Rhinoderma darwinii. NCBI lineage: Eukaryota > Metazoa > Chordata > Amphibia > Anura > Rhinodermatidae > Rhinoderma > Rhinoderma darwinii. Next base: position 57,569 of record NW_027461667.1, read on the forward strand.
CTCTGTCACCACATTATAAGTGTCCTATCTCGTATATAAGTAAAGAGGCTCTGTCACCACACTATAAGTGTCCTATCTCGTATATAAGTAAAGAGGCTCTGTCACCACATTATAAGTGCCCTATCTCCTATATAAGTAATGAGACTGTCACCACATTATAAGTGCCCTATCACCTATATAAGTAATGAGACTCTGTCACCACATTATAAGTGTCCTATCTCCTATATAGGTAAATAGGCTCTGTCACCACATTATAAGTGCCCTATCTCCTATATAAGTAAAGAGACTCTGTCACCACATTATAAGTGCCCTATCTCCTACATAAGTAAAGAGGCTCTGTCACCACATTATAAGTGTCCTGTCTCGTATATAAGTAAAGAGACTCTGTCACCACATTATAAGTGTCCTATCTCGTATATAAGTAAAGAGGCTCTGTCACCACATTATAAGTGCCCTATCTCCTATATAAGTAAAGAGGCTCTGTCACCACATTATAAGTGCCCTATCTCCTATATAAGTAAAGAGGCTCTGTCACCACATTATAAGTGTCCTATCTCCTATATAAGTAAAGAGGCTCTGTCACCACATTATAAGTGCCCTATCTCCTATATAAGTAAAGAGGCTCTGTCACCTCATTATAAGTGCCCTATCTCCTATATAAGTAAAGAGGCTCTGTCACCACATTATAAGTGCCCTATCTCCTATATAAGTAAAGAGGCTCTGTCACCTCATTATAAGTGCCCTATCTCCTATATAAGTAAAGAGGCTCTGTCACCACATTATAAGTGTCCTATCTCCTATATAAGTAAAGAGGCTCTGTCACCACATTATAAGTGCCCTATCTCCTATATAAGTAAAGAGACTCTGTCACCACATTATAAGTGTCCTATCTCCTATATAAGTAAAGAGGCTGTCACCACATTATAAGTGCCCTATCTCCTATATAAGTAAAGAGGCTCTGTCACCACATTATAAGTGCCCTATCACCTATATAAGTAAAGAGGCTCTGTCACCACATTATAAGTGTCCTATCTCCTATATAAGTAAAGAGGCTCTGTCACCACATTATAAGTGTCCTATCTCCTATATAAGTAAAGAGGCTCTGTCACCACATTATAAGTGCCCTATCTCCTATATAAGTAAAGAGACTCTGTCACCACATTATAAGTGCTGTATCTCCTATATAAGTAAAGAGGCTCTGTCACCACATTATAAGTGTCCTATCTCCTATATAAGTAAAGAGACTCTGTCACCACATTATAAGTGTCCTATCTCCTATATAAGTAAAGAGGCTCTGTCACCACATTATAAGTGTCCTATCTCCTATATAAGTAAAGAGACTGTCACCACATTATAAGTGCCCTATCTCCTATATAAGTAATGAGGCTCTGTCATCACATAAGTGCCCTATCTCCTATATAAGTAAAGAGACTCTGTCACCACATTATAAGTGTCCTATCTCCTATATAAGTAAAGAGGCTCTGTCACCACAACCTACATATTTTAAATTACATTGGGAACATTCCACTATATATATGTCCTATATATATATGTCCTGTCACCACATTATAAGTGTCCCATCTCCTATATAAGTAAAGAGACTGTCACCACATTATAAGTGCCCTATCTCCTATATAAGTAAAGAGGCTCTGTCACCTCATTATAAGTGCCCTATCTCCTATATAAGTAAAGAGGCTGTCACCACATTATAAGTGTCCTATCTCCTATATAAGTAAAGAGGCTGTCACCACATTATAAGTGTCCTATCTCCTATATAAGTAAAGACGCTGTCACCACATTATAAGTGCCCTATCTCCTATATAAGAGACTCTGTCACCACATTATAAGTGTCCTATCTCCTATATAAGTAAAGAGACTCTGTCACCACATTATAAGTGCCCTATCTCCTATATAAGTAAAGAGACTCTGTCACCACATTATAAGTGCCCTATCTCCTATATAAGTAAAGAGACTCTGTCACCACATTATACGTGCCCTATCTCCTATATAAGTAAAGAGGCTGTCACCACATTATAAGTGTCCTATCTCCTATATAAGTAAAGACGCTGTCACCACATTATAAGTGCCCTATCTCCTATATAAGTAAAGAGGCTCTGTCACCACATTATAAGTGCCCTATCTCCTATATAAGTAAAGAGGCTCTGTCACCACATTATAAGTGTCCTATCTCCTATATAAGTAAAGAGGCTGTCACCACATTATAAGTGTCCTATCTCCTATATAAGTAAAGAGGCTCTGTCACCACATTATAAGTGCCCTATCTCCTATATAAGTAAAGAGACTCTGTCACCACATTATACGTGCCCTATCTCCTATATAAGTAAAGAGGCTGTCACCACATTATAAGTGTCCTATCTCCTATATAAGTAAAGACGCTGTCACCACATTATAAGTGCCCTATCTCCTATATAAGAGACTCTGTCACCACATTATAAGTGTCCTATCTCCTATATAAGTAAAGAGACTCTGTCACCACATTATAAGTGCCCTATCTCCTATATAAGTAAAGAGACTCTGTCACCACATTATAAGTGCCCTATCTCCTATATAAGTAAAGAGGCTCTGTCACCTCATTATAAGTGTCCTATCTCCTATATAAGTAAAGAGACTCTGTCACCACATTATAAGTGCCCTATCTCCTATATAAGTAAAGAGACTCTGTCACCACATTATAAGTGTCCTATCTCCTATATAAGTAAAGAGCCTCTGTCACCACATTATAAGTGCCCTATCTCCTATATAAGTAAAGAGGCTGTCACCACATTATAAGTGTCCTATCTCCTATATAAGTAAAGAGGCTGTCACCACATTATAAGTGTCCTATCTCCTATATAAGTAAAGACGCTGTCACCACATTATAAGTGCCCTATCTCCTATATAAGAGACTCTGTCACCACATTATAAGTGTCCTATCTCCTATATAAGTAAAGAGACTCTGTCACCACATTATAAGTGCCCTATCTCCTATATAAGTAAAGAGACTCTGTCACCACATTATAAGTGCCCTATCTCCTATATAAGTAAAGAGACTCTGTCACCACATTATACGTGCCCTATCTCCTATATAAGTAAAGAGACTGTCACCACATTATAAGTGTCCTATCTCCTATATAAGTAAAGAGGCTGTCACCACATTATAAGTGTCCTATCTCCTATATAAGTAAAGAGGCTGTCACCACATTATAAGTGTCCTATCTCCTATATAAGTAAAGACGCTGTCACCACATTATAAGTGCCCTATCTCCTATATAAGTAAAGAGGCTCTGTCACCACATTATAAGTGCCCTATCTCCTATATAAGTAAAGAGGCTCTGTCACCACATTATAAGTGTCCTATCTCCTATATAAGTAAAGAGACTCTGTCACCACATTATAAGTGCCCTATCTCCTATATAAGTAAAGAGACTCTGTCACCACATTATAAGTGCCCTATCTCCTATATAAGTAATGAGGCTCTGTCACCACATTATAAGTGTCCTATCTCCTATATAAGAAAAGAGGCTCTGTCACCACATTATAAGTGCCCTATCTCCTATATAAGTAAAGAGGCTCTGTCACCACATTATAAGTGTCCTATCTCCTATATAAGTAAAGAGGCTGTGTCACCACATTATAAGTGTCCTATCTCCTATATAAGTAATGAGACTCTGTCACCACATTATAAGTGCCCTATCTCCTATATAAGTAAAGAGACTCTGTCACCACATTATAAGTGTCCTATCTCCTATATAAGTAAAGAGGCTCTGTCACCACATTATAAGTGTCCTATCTCCTATATAAGTAAAGAGACTGTCACCACATTATAAGTGTCCTATCTCCTATATAAGTAAAGAGGCTCTGTCACCACATTATAAGTGCCCTATCTCCTATATAAGTAAAGAGGCTCTGTCACCACATTATAAGTGTCCTATCTCCTATATAAGTAAAGAGGCTCTGTCACCACATTATAACTGCCCTATCTCCTATATAAGTAAAGAGACTCTGTCACCACATTATAAGTGCCCTATCTCCTATATAAGTAAAGAGACACTGTCACCACATTATAAGTGTCCTATCTCCTATATAAGTAAAGAGGCTCTGTCACCACATTATAAGTGTCCTATCTCCTATATAAGTAAAGAGGCTGTCACCACATTATAAGTGTCCTATCTCCTATATAAGTAAAGAGGCTCTGTCACCACATTATAAGTGTCCTATCTCCTATATAAGTAAAGAGGCTCTGTCACCACATTATAAGTGCCCTATCTCCTATATAAGTAAAGAGACTCTGTCACCACATTATATTGAAAATCATTTTCAAGATAGTTTGTTTTTATATTTTACACTTTTTAACATTTTTCATATGTAGGTTATAGCTATTTCATCAACTATCTAATATATCTATACATATCTCTATATATGGATATTTTTCCTTTTTCTTTCTTATTTTTACTAGGCCGGTGTTAGTTATATATAAATATTTTCGGTTTTATATATGCATTTCTGTTTTCCACCCTGGCACCCACTCTTATATTGTATTCAGATTTGATAGATCATGGATTGTTTTCATTATGTATTATTAGTTTGGTGCCATTTACAGTACTGCGCATATATATATCATTATTTTCATCCGGTTATCTATTTTCTTTATTAGTGTATCAATTTTGTATTATTTTCGGCAGTTAATTGCCGACTTTACTATCCCGGTCAAATTATCATATGTTCGTATGTATATTTGCTTTTTGTTTTCCGTGCTTATTATTATTCCTGTTTTTCTGTATTTTCATTTTCACTTACAATGTTATGTTTTTTTGCATGAAATTATTTTCATTTCTCTGTTTAAATGCATTCGTTTTAGACTCATGACGTTCTGCAAGCATCTAATATATTGATATACTGTATTATATATTCCCGAGACTTGTGTTAGAGTACGTATCTAACACATTTTCTAGTTGAATTTCCTTCATAAATATTTCCAATATATTAGATACACTCAGGTTACAATTTATACGTACCTTTTCATTGAACGTGTCTCCTGGTGTTGAAATTACCATAAATGAGGGTGTTGTTACGTTTTCGGCACACCCTCCCATTTTCCCAGGATACATTTATTTCCTCACCTTGCAGTCGGTCATTTGTCTTAGCCATGATTAAGAGCACAGCCAGTGCTCGAAACGCGTAGGCTTCATTTCTTGCCATTTCAACCACCTCGTTATTCTCCTGGTGTTATCCGTCATATCTCTTTGTATGTTGGTGTATTATCTTCAATAAAGTGGAAACGGAGTTTCCCCCACTTATACCACACATCGCTGGACCTTTCTCTTTTTTGCCATTGTGATAAGTGCCCTATCTCCTATATAAGTAAAGAGACTCTGTCACCACATTATATATGTAATCTGTGAGGAGTACATCAGGGTATATGTAAGCTGTGAGGAGTACATCAGGGTATATGTAATCTGTGAGGAGTACTTCAGGGTATATGTAATCTGTGAGGAGTACATCAGGATATATGTAATCTGTGAGGAGTACATCAGGATATATGTAATCTGTGAGGAGTACATCAGGATATATGTAATCTGTGAGGAGTACATCAGGATATATGTAATCTGTGAGAAGAAACATCAGGGTATATGTAATCTGTGAGAAGAAACATCAGGGTATATGTAATCTGTGAGAAGAAACATCAGGGTATATGTAATCTGTGAGGAGTACATCAGGGTATATGTAATCTGTGAGAAGAAACATCAGGGTATATGTAATCTGTGAGGAGTACATCAGGGTATATGTAATATGTGCGGGTACATCAGGGTATATGTAATATGTGAGGAGTACATCAGGGTATATGTAAGATGTGAGGAGTACATCAGGGTATATGTAATATGTGAGGAGTACATCAGGGTATATGTAATATGTGAGGAGTACATCAGGGTATATGTAATATGTGAGGAGTACATCAGGGTATATGTAATGTGAGGAGTACATCAGGGTATATGTAATGTGAGGAGTACATCAGGATATATGTAATGTGAGGAGTACATCAGGGTATATGTAATATGTGAGGAGTACATCAGGATATATGTAATATGTGAGGACTACATCAGGGTATATGTAATCTGTGCGGAGTACATCCGGGTATATGTAATATGTGAGGAGTACATCAGGGTATATGTAATCTGTGCGGAGTACATCAGGGTATATGAGGAGTACATCAGGGTATATGTAAGCTGTGTGGAGTACATCACGGTATATGCAAGCTGGGCGGAGTACATCAGGGTATATGTAATATTTGAGGAGTACATCAGGGTATATGTAAGCTGTGCGGAGTACATCACGGTATATGTAAGCTGGGCGGAGTACATCAGGGTATATGTAATATGTGAGGAGTACATCAGGGTATATGTAATATGTGAGGAGTACGTCAGGGTATATGTAATCTGTGAGGAGTACATCAGGGTATATGTAATATGTGAGGAGTACATCAGGGTAAATGTAATCTGTGAGGAGTACATCAGGGTATATGTAAGCTGTGAGGAGTATATTCCGGGCATATGTAATCTGTGAGAAGAAACATCAGGGTATATGTAATCTGTGAGGAGTACATCAGGGTATATGTAATATGTGAGGAGTACATCAGGGTATATGTAAGCTGTGAGGAGTACATCAGGGTATATGTAATATGTGAGGAGTACGTCAGGGTATATGTAATCTGTGAGGAGTACATCAGGGTATATGTAATATGTGAGGAGTACATCAGGGTAAATGTAATCTGTGAGGAGTACATCAGGGTATATGTAAGCTGTGAGGAGTATATTCCGGGCATATGTAATCTGTGAGGAGTACATCAGGGTATATGTAATCTGTGAGGAGTACATCAGGGTATATGTAATCTGTGAGGAGTACATCAGGGTATATGTAATCTGTGAGAAGAAACATCAGGGTATATGTAATCTGTGAGAAGAAACATCAGGGTATATGTAATCTGTGAGGAGTACATCAGGGTATATGTAATCTGTGAGAAGAAACATCAGGGTATATGTAATCTGTGAGAAGAAACATCACGGTATATGTAATCTGAGAAGAAACATCACGGTATATGTAATCTGTGAGGAGTACATCAGGGTATATGTAAGCTGGGCGGAGTACATCAGGGTATATGTAATATGTGAGGAGTACATCAGGGTATATGTAATATGTGAGGAGTACATCAGGGTATATGTAATCTGTGCGGAGTACATCAGGGTATATGTAAGCTGTGAGGAGTACATCCGGGTATATGTAATATGTGAGGAGTACATCAGGGTATATGAGGAGTACATCAGGGTATATGAGGAGTACATCAGGGTATATGTAAACTGTGAGGAGTACATAAGTAAAGAGACTCTGTCACCACATTATAAGTGCCCTATCTCCTATATAAGTAAAGAGGCTCTGTTACTACATTATAAGTGCCCTATCTCCTATATAAGTAAAGAGGCTCTGTCACCACATTATAAGTGTCCTATCTCCTATATAAGTAAAGAGACTCTGTCACCACATTATAAGTGTCCTATCTCCTATATAAGTAAAGAGACTCTGTCACCACATTATAAGTGCCCTATCTCCTATATAAGTAAAGAGGCTCTGTTACTACATTATAAGTGCCCTATCTCCTATATAAGTAAAGAGGCTCTGTCACCACATTATAAGTGCCCTATCTCCTATATAAGTAAAGAGGCTCTGTCACCACATTATAAGTGTCCTATCTCCTATATAAGTACATCAGGGTATATGTAATCTGTGAGGAGTACTTCAGGGTATATGTAATCTGTGAGGAGTACATCAGGATATATGTAATCTGTGAGGAGTACATCAGGATATATGTAATCTGTGAGGAGTACATCAGGATATATGTAATCTGTGAGGAGTACATCAGGATATATGTAATCTGTGAGGAGTACATCAGGGTATGTAATCTGTGAGAAGAAACATCAGGGTATATGTAATCTGTGAGAAGAAACATCAGGGTATATGTAATCTGTGAGAAGAAACATCAGGGTATATGTAATCTGTGAGAAGAAACATCACGGTATATGTAATCTGTGAGGAGTACATCTTGTATATGTAAGCTGGGCGGAGTACATCAGGGTATATGTAATATGTGAGGAGTACATCAGGGTATATGTAATATGTGCGGGTACATCAGGGTATATGTAATATGTGAGGAGTACATCAGGGTATATGTAAGATGTGAGGAGTACATCAGGGTATATGTAATATGTGAGGAGTACATCAGGGTATATGTAATCTGTGAGGAGTACATCAGGGTATATGTAATCTGTGAGGAGTACATCCGGGTATATGTAATCTGTGAGGAGTACATCCGGGTATATGTAATCTGTGAGGAGTACATCCGGGTATATGTAATATGTGAGGAGTACATCAGGGTATATGTAATCTGTGCGGAGTACATCAGGGTATATGAGGAGTACATCAGGGTATATGTAATATGTGAGGAGTACGTCAGGGTATATGTAATCTGTGAGGAGTACATCAGGGTATATGTAATATGTGAGGAGTACATCAGGGTAAATGTAATCTGTGAGGAGTACATCAGGGTATATGTAAGCTGTGAGGAGTATATTCCGGGTATATGTAATATGTGAGGAGTACATCAGGGTATATGTAATCTGTGAGGAGTACATCAGGGTATATGTAATCTGTGAGAAGAAACATCAGGGTATATGTAATCTGTGAGAAGAAACATCAGGGTATATGTAATCTGTGAGGAGTACATCAGGGTATATGTAATCTGTGAGAAGAAACATCAGGGTATATGTAATCTGTGAGAAGAAACATCAGGGTATATGTAATCTGTGAGAAGAAACATCACGGTATATGTAATCTGAGAAGAAACATCACGGTATATGTAATCTGAGAAGAAACATCACGGTATATGTAATCTGTGAGGAGTACATCAGGGTATATGTAAGCTGGGCGGAGTACATCAGGGTATATGTAATATGTGAGGAGTACATCAGGGTATATGTTATATGTGAGGAGTACATCAGGATATATGTAATATGTGAGGAGTACATCAGGGTATATGTAAGGAGTACATCAGGGTATATGTAATATATGAGGAGTACATCAGGGTATATGTAATATGTGAGGAGTACATCAGGGTATATGTAATATGTGAGGAGTACATCAGGGTATATGTAATCTGTGCGGAGTACATCAGGGTATATGTAAGCTGTGAGGAGTACATCCGGGTATATGTAATATGTGAGGAGTACATCAGGGTATATGAGGAGTACATCAGGGTATATGTAAGCTGTGAGGAGTACATCAGGGTATATGTAATCTGTGAGGAGTACATCAGGGTATATGTAATCTGTGAGGAGTACATCAGGGTATATGTAATCTGTGAGGAGTACATCAGGGTATATGTAATCTGTGAGGAGTACATCAGGGTATATGTAAGCTGTGTGGAGTACATCACGGTATATGCAAGCTGGGCGGAGTACATCAGGGTATATGTAATATTTGAGGAGTACATCACGGTATATGTAAGCTGTGCGGAGTACATCACGGTATATGTAAGCTGGGCGGAGTACATCAGGGTATATGTAAGCTGGGCGGAGTACATCGGTATATGTAAGATGGGCGAAGTACATCAGGATATATGTAATATGTGAGGAGTACATCAGGATATATGTAATCTGTGAGGAGTACATCAGGGTATATGTAATATGTGGTGTACATCAGGATATATGTAATATGTGAGGAGTACATCAGGATATATGTAATCTGTGAGGAGTACATCAGGGTTTATGTAAGCTGTGCGGGGTATATGTAATATGTGAGGAGTACATCAGGGTATATGTAATATGTGAGGAGTACATCAGGGTATATGTAATATGTGAGGAGTACATCAGGGTATATGTAATATGTGAGGAGTACATCAGGGTATATGTAATATGTGAGGAGTACATCAGGGTATATGTAATATGTGAGGAGTACATCAGGGTATATGTAATATGTGAGGAGTACATCAGGGTATATGTAATATGTGAGGAGTACATCAGGGTATATGTAATCTGTGCGGAGTACATCAGGGTATATGAGGAGTACATCAGGGTATATGTAAGCTGTGAGGAGTACATCCGGGTATGTGTAATATGGGAGGAGTACATCAGGGTATATGTAATCTGTGAGGAGTACATCACGGTATATGTAATATGTGAGGAGTACATCAGGATATATGTAATATGTGAGGAGTACATCAGGGTATATGTAAGCTGTGTGGAGTACATCACGTTATAGGTAAGCTGGGCGGAGTACATCAGGGTATATGTAATATTTGAGGAGTACATCAGGGTATATGTAAGCTGTGCGGAGTACATCACGGTATATGTAAGCTGGGCGGAGTACATCACGGTATATGTAAGCTGGGCGGAGTACATCACGGTATATGTAAGCTGGGCGGAGTACATCAGGGTATATGTAAGCTGTGCGGAGTACATCGGTATATGTAAGCTGGGCGGAGTACATCAGGATATATGTAATATGTGAGGAGTACATCAGGGTATATGTAATATGTGGAGTACATCAGGGTATATGTAAGCTGTGAGGAGTACATCAGGATATATGTAAGCTGTGAGGAGTACATCAGGGTATATGTAATCTGTGAGGAGTACATCAGGGTATATGTAATATTTGAGGAGTACATCAGGGTATATGTAAGCTGTGCGGAGTACATCACGGTATATGTAAGCTGGGCGGAGTACATCAGGGTATATGTAATATGTGAGGAGTACATCAGGGTATATGTAATCTGTGAGGAGTACATCAGGGTATATGTAATATGTGAGGAGTACATCAGGGTATATGTAATATGTGAGGAGTACATCAGGGTAAATGTAATCTGTGAGGAGTACATCAGGGTATATGTAAGCTGTGAGGAGTATATTCCGGGTATATGTAATATGTGAGGAGTACATCAGGGTATATGTAATCTGTGAGGAGTACATCAGGGTATATGTAATCTGTGAGAAGAAACATCAGGGTATATGTAATCTGTGAGAAGAAACATCAGGGTATATGTAATCTGTGAGGAGTACATCAGGGTATATGTAATCTGTGAGAAGAAACATCAGGGTATATGTAATCTGTGAGAAGAAACATCACGGTATATGTAATCTGTGAGGAGTACATCAGGGTATATGTAAGCTGGGCGGAGTACATCAGGGTATATGTAATATGTGAGGAGTACATCAGGGTATATGTAATATGTGAGGAGTACATCAGGGTATATGTAATATGTGAGGAGTACATCAGGGTATATGTAATATGTGAGGAGTACATCAGGGTATATGTAATATGTGCGGAGTACATCAGGGTATATGTAAGCTGTGAGGAGTACATCCGGGTATATGTAATATGTGAGGAGTACATCAGGGTATATGAGGAGTACATCAGGGTATATGAGGAGTACATCAGGGTATATGTAAGCTGTGAGGAGTACATCAGGGTATATGTAATCTGTGAGGAGTACATCAGGGTATATGTAAGCTGTGTGGAGTACATCACGGTATATGGAAGCTGGGCGGAGTACATCAGAGTATATGTAATATTTGAGGAGTACATCACGGTATATGTAAGCTGTGCGGAGTACATCACGGTATATGTAAGCTGGGCGGAGTACATCACGGTATATGTAAGCTGTGTGTTGTACATCGGTATATGTAAGATGGGCGAAGTACATCAGGATATATGTAATATGTGAGGAGTACATCAAGGTATATGTAATATGTGGTGTACATCAGGATATATGTAATATGTGAGGAGTACATCAGGATATATGTAAGATGTGAGAAGTACATCAAGGTATATGTAATATGTGGTGTACATCAGGATATATGTAATATGTGAGGAGTACATCAGGGTATATGTAATCTGTGAGGAGTACATCAGGGTAAATGTAATATGTGAGGAGTACATCAGGGTATATGTAATATGTGGTGTACATCAGGATATATGTAATATGTGAGGAGTACATCAGGGTAAATGTAATATGTGAGGAGTACATCAGGGTATATGTAATATGTGGTGTACATCAGGATATATGTAATATGTGAGGAGTACATCAGGGTTTATGTAAGCTGTGCGGGGTATATGTAATTTGTGAGGAGTACATCAGGGTATATGTAATATGTGAGGAGTACATCAGGGTATATGTAATCTGTGAGGAGTACATCAGGGTATATGTAATATGTGAGGAGTACATCAGGGTATATGTAATCTGTGCGGAGTACATCAGGGTATATGAGGAGTACATCAGGGTATATGTAAGCTGTGAGGAGTACATCCGGGTATGTGTAATATGGGAGGAGTACATCAGGGTATATGTAATATGTGAGGAGTACATCAGGGTATATGTAATCTGTGAGGAGTACATCAGGGTATATGTAATATGTGAGGAGTACATCAGGGTATATGTAATATGTGGAGTACATCAGGATATATGAAATATGTGAGGAGTACATCAGGGTATATGTAATATGTGAGGAGTACATCAGGGTATATGTAATCTGTGAGGAGTACATCAGGGTATATGTAATCTGTGAGGAGTACATCAGGGTATATGTAATCTGTGAGGAGTACATCAGGGTATATGTAATATGTGAGGAGTACATCAGGGTATATGTAATATGTGAGGAGTACATCAGGGTATATGTAATATGTGAGGAGTACATCAGGGTATATGTAATCTGTGAGGAGTACATCAGGGTATATGTAATCTGTGAGGAGTACATCAGGGTATATGTAATCTGTGAGGAGTACATCAGGGTATATGTAAGCTGTGAGGAGTACATCAGGGTATATGTAATGTGTGAGGAGTACATCAGGATATATGTAATGTGTGAGGAGTACATCAGGATATATGTAATGTGTGAGGAGTACATCAGGATATATGTAATGTGTGAGGAGTACATCAGGATATATGTAATGTGTGAGGAGTACATCAGGATATATGTAATCTGTGAGGAGTACATCAGGGTATATGTAATATGTGAGAAGTACATCAGGGTATATGTAATCTGTGAGGAGTACATCAGGGTATATGTAATCTGTGAGGAGTACATCAGGGTATATGTAATCTGTGAGAGGTACATCAGGGTATATGTAATCTGTGAGGAGTATTGTTATGGCAGGAAGGAGGTGAAGGGAACAAGTGAGCCCTAATCTACCCACCGCCCTGTCCCTGCCTACTTGCAACGACCCGCCCTAGAAGACGGGGTACAACTTGGCGGCGGTCCCTACGCTGACTAAGTGCAAGGGGATACAAACAGGGAACAAGCAAGGGAAGGGGCAGTAGCCCACGGAACACCGTGAGGAAACGGAGAGGTGAACGAGCCAGTCAGGATCGGAATGTAGTGGAGTATACAAACGCAGAGCACGGAGCAGGAAGCAAGCCAGGGGCAGAGCGAAGCAGGATAAGCGGGAACTGAAGCAAGGCAGACGCACGGCAGAAGCAGGCTGGTACAAGGCAGCAGTGGGGCCAGGAATCCAAGAAGAATAACAAGCAATGAGGTAGAGAAAACGGCAGGTATAAATGGACAGGGGGCGGAGCTAACTCCGACTGACCAGGCCGCGATAGGCTCTCCCACTCCTGAGCCTGCCACCCTGATTGGTGGGAGCCGGTGTCAGTCTAAGAGGTCTGGCCTCAGGTGTCGACTGATTAATCCTGGGAGTATCCACAGACGTAGTGCCTGGCAGATCCTTTACAAGTACATCAGGATATATGTAATCTGTGAGAAGTACATCAGGGTATATGTAATCTGTGAGGAGTACATCAGGGTATATGTAAGCTGTGTGTAGTACATCAGGGTATATGTAATCTGTGAGGAGTACATCCGGGTATATGTAATCTGTGCGGAGAACATCAGGGTATATGTAATCTGTGAGGAGTACATCAGGATATATGTAATATGTGAGGAGTACATCAGGGTATATATAATCTGTGAGGAGTACATCAGGATATATGTAATATGTGAGGAGTACATCAGGATATATGTAATCTGTGAGGAGTACATCAGGGTATATTTAGTCTGTGAGGAGTACATCAGGGTATATGTAATCTGTGAGAAGTACATCAGGGTATATGTAAGATGTGAGGAGTACATCAGGATATATGTAATCTGTGAGGAGTACATCAGGGTATATGTAATATGTGAGGAGTACATCAGGATATATGTAATATGTCAGGAATACATCAGGGTATATGTAATATGTGAGGAGTCCATCAGGGTATATGTAATATGTGAGGAGTACATCAGGATATATGTAATCTGTGAGGAGTACATCAGGGTATATGTAATCTGTGAGGAGTACATCAGGGTATATGTAATATGTGAGGAGTACATCAGGGTATATGTAAGATGTGAGGAGTACATCAGGGTATATGTAATCTGTGAGGAGTACATCAGGGTATATGTAATCTGTGAGGAGTACATCAGGGTATATGTAATATGTGAGGAGTACATCAGGATATATGTAATTTGTGAGGAGTACATCAGGGTATATGTAATCTGTGAGGAGTACATCAGGGTATATGTAATCTGTGAGGAGTACATCAGGGTATATGTAATCTGTGAGGAGTACATCAGGGTATATGTAATCTGTGAGGAGTACATCAGGGTATATGTAATATGTGAGGAGTACATCAGGATATATGTAATATGTGCAGAGTACATCAGGGTATATGTAATCTGTGAGGAGTACATCAGGGTATATGTAATCTGTGAGGAGTACATCAGGGTATATGTAATATGTGAGGAGTACATCAGGGTATATGTAAAATGTGAGGAGTACATCAGGATATATGTAATATGTGAGGAGTACATCAGGGTATATGTAATCTGTGCGGAGAACATCAGGGTATATGTAATATGTGAGGAGTACGTCAGGGTATATGTAAGCTGTGTGTAGTACATCAGGGTATATGTAATCTGTGAGGAGTACATCAGGATATATGTAATATGTGAGGAGTACATCAGGGTATATGTAATCTGTGAGGAGTACATCAGGATATATGTAATATGTGAGGAGTACATCAGGATATATGTAATCTGTGAGGAGTACATCAGGTTATATGTAAGCTGTGAGGAGTACATCAGGGTATATTTAGTCTGTGAGGAGTACATCAGGGTATATGTAATCTGTGAGAAGTACATCAGGGTATATGTAAGATGTGAGGAGTACATCAGGGTATATGTAAGATGTGAGGAGTACATCAGGATATATGTAATCTGTGAGGAGTACATCAGGGTATATGTAATCTGTGAGGAGTACATCGGGGCATATGTAAGCTGTGCGGAGTACATCAGGGTATATGTAAACTGTGCGGAGTACATCGGTATATGTAAGCTGGGTGGAGTACATCAGGGTATATGTAATCTGTGAGGAGTACATCAGGGTATATGTAATCTGTGAGGAGTACATCAGGATATATGTAATATGTGAGGAGTACATCAGGGTATATGTAATATGTGAGGAGTACATGAGGGTATATGTAATATGTGAGGAGTACATCAGGGTATATGTAATCTGTGAGGAGTACATCAGGGTATATGTAATATGTGAGGAGTACATCAGGGTATATGTAATATGTGAGGAGTACATCAGGGTATATGTAATCTGTGAGCAGTACATCAGGATATATGTAATATGTGAGGAGTACATCAGGGTATATGTAATCTGAGGAGTACATCAGGGTATATGTAATATGTGAGGAGTACATCAGGGTATATGTAATATGTGAGGACTACATCAGGGTATATGTAATCTGTGAGGAGTACATCAGGGTATATGTAATATGTGAGGAGTACATCAGGGTGTATGTAATATGTGAGGAGTACATCAGGGTATATGTAATATGTGAGGAGTACATCAGGGTATATGTAATATGTGAGGAGTACATCAGGATATATGTAATCTGTGAGGAGTACATCAGGATATATGTAAACTGTGAGGAGTACATCAGGATATATGTAAACTGTGAGGAGTACATCAGGGTATATGTAATATGTGAGGAGAACATCAGGATATATGTAATCTGTGATGAGTACATCAGGTTATATGTAAGATGTGAGGAGTACATCAGGGTATATGTAAGATGTGAGGAGTACATCAGGGTATATGTAAGATGTGAGGAGTACATCAGGATATATGTAATATGTGAGGAGTACATCAGGGTATATGTAATGTGTGAGGAGTACATCAGGGTATATGTAATATGTGAGGAGTACATCAGGGTATATGTTATCTGCGCGGAGTACATCAGGATATATGTAATATGTGAGGAGTACATCAGGGTATATGTAATATGTGAGGAGTAAATCAGGATATATGTAATTTGTGCGGAGTACATCAGGGTATATGTAATCTGTGAGGAGTACATCAGGGTATATGTAATATGTGAGGGGTACATCAGGGTATATGTAATATGTGAGGAGTACATCAGGGTATATGTAAAATGTGAGGAATACATCAGGATATATGTAATATGTGAGGAGTACATCAGGGTATATGTAATCTGTGCGGAGAACATCAGGGTATATGTAATATGTGAGGAGTACGTCAGGGTACATGTAATATGTGAGGAGTACGTCAGGGTATATGTAATCTGTGAGGAGTACATCAGGGTATATGTAATATGTGAGGAGTACGTCAGGGTATATGTAATATGTGAGGACTACATCAGGGTATATGTAATCTGTGAGGAGTACATCAGGGTATATGTAAACTGGGTGGAGTACATCAGGGTATATGTAATATGTGAGGAGTACATCAGGGTATATGTAATATGTGAGGAGTACATCAGGGTATATGTAAGATGTGAGGAGTACATCAGGATATATGTAAGATGTGAGGAGTACATCAGGGTATATGTAAGATGTGAGGAGTACATCAGGGTATATGTAATATGTGAGGAGTACATCAGGGTATATGTAAGATGTGAGGAGTACATCAGGATATATGTAATCTGTGAGGAGTACATCAGGGTATATGTAATATGTGAGGAGTACATCAGGGTATATGTAATATGTGAGGAGTACATCAGGGTATATGTAATCTGTGAGGAGTACATCAGGGTATATGTAAGATGTGAGGAGTACATCAGGATATATGTAATCTGTGAGGAGTACATCAGGTTATATTTAAGATGTGAGGAGTACATCAGGGTATATGTAATATGTGAGGAGTACATCAGGGTATATGTAATATGTGAGGAGTAAATCAGGATATATGTAATTTGTGCGGAGTACATCAGGGTATATGTAATCTGTGAGGAGTACATCAGGGTATATGTAATATGTGAGGGGTACATCAGGGTATATGTAATATGTGAGGAGTACATCAGGGTATATGTAAAATGTGAGGAATACATCAGGATATATGTAATATGTGAGGAGTACATCAGGGTATATGTAATCTGTGCGGAGAACATCAGGGTATATGTAATATGTGAGGAGTACGTCAGGGTACATGTAATATGTGAGGAGTACGTCAGGGTATATGTAATCTGTGAGGAGTACATCAGGGTATATGTAATATGTGAGGAGTACGTCAGGGTATATGTAATATGTGAGGACTACATCAGGGTATATGTAATCTGTGAGGAGTACATCAGGGTATATGTAAACTGGGTGGAGTACATCAGGGTATATGTAATATGTGAGGAGTACATCAGGGTATATGTAATATGTGAGGAGTACATCAGGGTATATGTAAGATGTGAGGAGTACATCAGGATATATGTAAGATGTGAGGAGTACATCAGGGTATATGTAAGATGTGAGGAGTACATCAGGGTATATGTAATATGTGAGGAGTACATCAGGGTATATGTAAGATGTGAGGAGTACATCAGGATATATGTAATCTGTGAGGAGTACATCAGGGTATATGTAATATGTGAGGAGTACATCAGGGTATATGTAATATGTGAGGAGTACATCAGGGTATATGTAATCTGTGAGGAGTACATCAGGGTATATGTAAGATGTGAGGAGTACATCAGGATATATGTAATCTGTGAGGAGTACATCAGGTTATATTTAAGATGTGAGGAGTACATCAGGGTATATGTAATCTGTGAGGAGTACATCAGGGTATATGTAATCTGTGAGGAGTACATCAGGGTATATGTAATCTGTGAGGAGTACATCAGGGTATATGTAATATGTGAGGAGTACATCAGGATATATGTAATCTGTGAGGAGTACATCAGGGTATATGTAAGATGTGAGGAGTACATCAGGGTATATGTAATATGTGAGGAGTACATCAGGGTATATGTAATATGTGAGGAGTACATCAGGGTATATGTAATATGTGAGGAGTACATCAGGGTATATGTAATATGTGAGGAGTACATCAGGGTATATGTAAGATGTGAGGAGTACATCAGGGTATATGTAATATGTGATGAGTACATCAGGGTATATGTAATCTGTGAGGAGTACATCAGGATATATGTAAGATGTGAGGAGTACATCAGGATATATGTAAGATGTGAGGAGTACATCAGGGTATATGTAATATGTGAGGAGTACATCAGGGTATATGTAATATGTGAGGAGTACATCAGGGTATATGTAATCTGTGAGGAGTACATCAGGGTATATGTAATATGTGAGGAGTACATCAGGGTATATGTAATCTGTGAGGAGTACATCAGGGTATATGTAATCTGTGAGGAGTACATCAGGGTATATGTAATCTGTGAGGAGTACATCAGGGTATGTGTAATATGTGAGGAGTACATCAGGGTATATGTAATCTGTGAGGAGTACATCAGGATATATGTAATCTGTGAGGAGTACATCAGGGTATATGTAATCTGTGAGGAGTACATCAGGATATATGTAATCTGTGAGGAGTACATCAGGGTATATGTAATATGTGAGGAGTACATCAGGGTATATGTAATCTGTGAGGAGTACATCAGGATATATGTAATCTGTGAGGAGTACATCAGGGTATATGTAATCTGTGAGGAGTACATCAGGGTATATTTAGTCTGTGAGGAGTACATCAGGGTATATGTAATCTGTGAGGAGTACGTCAGGGTATATGTAAGCTGTGTGTAGTACATCAGGGTATATGTAATCTGTGAGGAGTACATCAGGATATATGTAATATGTGAGGAGTACATCAGGGTATATGTAATCTGTGAGGAGTACATCAGGATATATGTAATATGTGAGGAGTACATCAGGATATATGTAATCTGTGAGGAGTACATCAGGTTATATGTAAGCTGTGAGGAGTACATCAGGGTATATTTAGTCTGTGAGGAGTACATCAGGGTATATGTAATCTGTGAGAAGTACATCAGGGTATATGTAAGATGTGAGGAGTACATCAGGGTATATGTAAGATGTGAGGAGTACATCAGGATATATGTAATCTGTGAGGAGTACATCAGGGTATATGTAATCTGTGAGGAGTACATCGGGGCATATGTAAGCTGTGCGGAGTACATCAGGGTATATGTAAACTGTGCGGAGTACATCGGTATATGTAAGCTGGGTGGAGTACATCAGGGTATATGTAATCTGTGAGGAGTACATCAGGGTATATGTAATCTGTGAGGAGTACATCAGGATATATGTAATATGTGAGGAGTACATCAGGGTATATGTAATATGTGAGGAGTACATGAGGGTATATGTAATATGTGAGGAGTACATCAGGGTATATGTAATCTGTGAGGAGTACATCAGGGTATATGTAATATGTGAGGAGTACATCAGGGTATATGTAATATGTGAGGAGTACATCAGGGTATATGTAATCTGTGAGCAGTACATCAGGATATATGTAATATGTGAGGAGTACATCAGGGTATATGTAATCTGAGGAGTACATCAGGGTATATGTAATATGTGAGGAGTACATCAGGGTATATGTAATATGTGAGGACTACATCAGGGTATATGTAATCTGTGAGGAGTACATCAGGGTATATGTAATATGTGAGGAGTACATCAGGGTGTATGTAATATGTGAGGAGTACATCAGGGTATATGTAATATGTGAGGAGTACATCAGGGTATATGTAATATGTGAGGAGTACATCAGGATATATGTAATCTGTGAGGAGTACATCAGGATATATGTAAACTGTGAGGAGTACATCAGGATATATGTAAACTGTGAGGAGTACATCAGGGTATATGTAATATGTGAGGAGAACATCAGGATATATGTAATCTGTGATGAGTACATCAGGTTATATGTAAGATGTGAGGAGTACATCAGGGTATATGTAAGATGTGAGGAGTACATCAGGGTATATGTAAGATGTGAGGAGTACATCAGGATATATGTAATATGTGAGGAGTACATCAGGGTATATGTAATGTGTGAGGAGTACATCAGGGTATATGTAATATGTGAGGAGTACATCAGGGTATATGTTATCTGCGCGGAGTACATCAGGATATATGTAATATGTGAGGAGTACATCAGGGTATATGTAATATGTGAGGAGTAAATCAGGATATATGTAATTTGTGCGGAGTACATCAGGGTATATGTAATCTGTGAGGAGTACATCAGGGTATATGTAATATGTGAGGGGTACATCAGGGTATATGTAATATGTGAGGAGTACATCAGGGTATATGTAAAATGTGAGGAATACATCAGGATATATGTAATATGTGAGGAGTACATCAGGGTATATGTAATCTGTGCGGAGAACATCAGGGTATATGTAATATGTGAGGAGTACGTCAGGGTACATGTAATATGTGAGGAGTACGTCAGGGTATATGTAATCTGTGAGGAGTACATCAGGGTATATGTAATATGTGAGGAGTACGTCAGGGTATATGTAATATGTGAGGACTACATCAGGGTATATGTAATCTGTGAGGAGTACATCAGGGTATATGTAAACTGGGTGGAGTACATCAGGGTATATGTAATATGTGAGGAGTACATCAGGGTATATGTAATATGTGAGGAGTACATCAGGGTATATGTAAGATGTGAGGAGTACATCAGGATATATGTAAGATGTGAGGAGTACATCAGGGTATATGTAAGATGTGAGGAGTACATCAGGGTATATGTAATATGTGAGGAGTACATCAGGGTATATGTAAGATGTGAGGAGTACATCAGGATATATGTAATCTGTGAGGAGTACATCAGGGTATATGTAATATGTGAGGAGTACATCAGGGTATATGTAATATGTGAGGAGTACATCAGGGTATATGTAATCTGTGAGGAGTACATCAGGGTATATGTAAGATGTGAGGAGTACATCAGGATATATGTAATCTGTGAGGAGTACATCAGGTTATATTTAAGATGTGAGGAGTACATCAGGGTATATGTAATATGTGAGGAGTACATCAGGGTATATGTAATATGTGAGGAGTAAATCAGGATATATGTAATTTGTGCGGAGTACATCAGGGTATATGTAATCTGTGAGGAGTACATCAGGGTATATGTAATATGTGAGGGGTACATCAGGGTATATGTAATATGTGAGGAGTACATCAGGGTATATGTAAAATGTGAGGAATACATCAGGATATATGTAATATGTGAGGAGTACATCAGGGTATATGTAATCTGTGCGGAGAACATCAGGGTATATGTAATATGTGAGGAGTA
The DNA here is from genome assembly GCF_050947455.1 of Rhinoderma darwinii. Taxonomy (NCBI): domain Eukaryota; kingdom Metazoa; phylum Chordata; class Amphibia; order Anura; family Rhinodermatidae; genus Rhinoderma; species Rhinoderma darwinii. The sequence goes on from NW_027461667.1 coordinate 79,256, forward strand.
CGTCAGGGTACATGTAATATGTGAGGAGTACGTCAGGGTATATGTAATCTGTGAGGAGTACATCAGGGTATATGTAATATGTGAGGAGTACGTCAGGGTATATGTAATATGTGAGGACTACATCAGGGTATATGTAATCTGTGAGGAGTACATCAGGGTATATGTAAACTGGGTGGAGTACATCAGGGTATATGTAATATGTGAGGAGTACATCAGGGTATATGTAATATGTGAGGAGTACATCAGGGTATATGTAAGATGTGAGGAGTACATCAGGATATATGTAAGATGTGAGGAGTACATCAGGGTATATGTAAGATGTGAGGAGTACATCAGGGTATATGTAATATGTGAGGAGTACATCAGGGTATATGTAAGATGTGAGGAGTACATCAGGATATATGTAATCTGTGAGGAGTACATCAGGGTATATGTAATATGTGAGGAGTACATCAGGGTATATGTAATATGTGAGGAGTACATCAGGGTATATGTAATCTGTGAGGAGTACATCAGGGTATATGTAAGATGTGAGGAGTACATCAGGATATATGTAATCTGTGAGGAGTACATCAGGTTATATTTAAGATGTGAGGAGTACATCAGGGTATATGTAATCTGTGAGGAGTACATCAGGGTATATGTAATCTGTGAGGAGTACATCAGGGTATATGTAATCTGTGAGGAGTACATCAGGGTATATGTAATATGTGAGGAGTACATCAGGATATATGTAATCTGTGAGGAGTACATCAGGGTATATGTAAGATGTGAGGAGTACATCAGGGTATATGTAATATGTGAGGAGTACATCAGGGTATATGTAATATGTGAGGAGTACATCAGGGTATATGTAATATGTGAGGAGTACATCAGGGTATATGTAATATGTGAGGAGTACATCAGGGTATATGTAAGATGTGAGGAGTACATCAGGGTATATGTAATATGTGATGAGTACATCAGGGTATATGTAATCTGTGAGGAGTACATCAGGATATATGTAAGATGTGAGGAGTACATCAGGATATATGTAAGATGTGAGGAGTACATCAGGGTATATGTAATATGTGAGGAGTACATCAGGGTATATGTAATATGTGAGGAGTACATCAGGGTATATGTAATCTGTGAGGAGTACATCAGGGTATATGTAATATGTGAGGAGTACATCAGGGTATATGTAATCTGTGAGGAGTACATCAGGGTATATGTAATCTGTGAGGAGTACATCAGGGTATATGTAATCTGTGAGGAGTACATCAGGGTATGTGTAATATGTGAGGAGTACATCAGGGTATATGTAATCTGTGAGGAGTACATCAGGATATATGTAATCTGTGAGGAGTACATCAGGGTATATGTAATCTGTGAGGAGTACATCAGGATATATGTAATCTGTGAGGAGTACATCAGGGTATATGTAATATGTGAGGAGTACATCAGGGTATATGTAATCTGTGAGGAGTACATCAGGATATATGTAATCTGTGAGGAGTACATCAGGGTATATGTAATCTGTGAGGAGTACATCAGGGTATATGTAATATGTGAGGAGTACATCAGGGTATATGTAATATGTGAGGAGTACATCAGGGTATATGTAATCTGTGAGGAGTACATCAGGGTATATGTAATATGTGAGGAGTACATCAGGGTATATGTAATATGTGAGGAGTACATCAGGGTATATGTAATATGTGAGGAGTACATCAGGGTATATGTAATATGTGAGGAGTACATCAGGGTATATGTAATCTGTGAGGAGTACATCAGGGTATATGTAATCTGTGAGGAGTACATCAGGGTATATGTAATATGTGAGGACTACATCAGGGTATATGTAATATGTGCGGAGTACATCAGGGTATATGTAATATGTGAGGAGTACATCAGGGTATATGTAATATGTGAGGACTACATCAGGGTATATGTAATATGTGAGGAGTACATCAGGGTATATGTAATCTGTGAGTAGTACATCGGGATATATGTAATCTGTGAGGAGTACATCAGGATATATGTAATATGTGAGGAGTACATCAGGATATATGTAATCTGTAAGGAGTACATCAGGGTATATGTAATATGTGAGGAGTACATCAGGGTATATGTAATATGTGAGGAGTACATCAGGATATATGTAATATGTGAGGAGTACATCAGGTTATATGTAATATGTGAGGAGTACATCAGAGTATATGTAATATGTGAGGAGTACATCAGGGTATATGTAATATGTGAGGAGTACATCAGGATATATGTAATCTGTGAGGAGTACATCAGAGTATATGTAATATGTGAGGAGTACATCAGGATATATGTAATATGTGAGGAGTACATCAGGTTATATGTAATATGTGAGGAGTACATCAGGATATATGTAATATGTGAGGAGTACATCAGGGTATATGTAATATGTGAGGAGTACATCAGGGTATATGTAATATGTGAGGAGTACATCAGGATATATGTAATATGTGAGGAGTACATCAGGGTATATGTAATATGTGAGGAGTACATCAGGGTATATGTAATATGTGAGGAGTACATCAGGATATATGTAATATGTGAGGAGTACATCAGGGTATATGTAATATGTGAGGAGTACATCAGGGTATATGTAATCTGTGAGGAGTACATCAGGGTATATGTAATATGTGAGGAGTACATCAGGGTATATGTAATATGTGAGGAGTACATCAGGGTATATGTAAGCTGTGTGGAGTACATCAGGGTATATGTAATATGTGAGGAGTACATCAGAGTATATGTAAGATGGGCGGAGTACATCAGGGCATAATGGGATGATGTAATAATGCGGTGAATGAATACTCCATGGATTGGTGTCGCTTTGAACCAATCCTTTATACACAGGCCGGGATTATTGGGTATTATACAGAATATCTGCGCTCCAGTATTGCCTAATCTTTGACTTCTTCACTAGACCTATAAGCCGCACAAGGCCCTAAAGTTTCCTCATCTCCGCTGCATCTACGGGGTCCTCCTGTGGGGTCCAGCAAATGACGATGTGGGGTATTTAGTCAAATTCTACTGGACCTAAAAATGAGTCTGGGCCGTCATTTTGCATCATTGCGTTTTGAGAGTCATAACGTGTTATTTTTCCGGTGACGGAGCTGTGTGAGGGCGCGCTTTTTTGTGGAACGAGCTGTAATTTTTATTGGTTCCATTTTGGGGTACATGTGATTTTTTTATCACTATTTATGCCATTTCTTGGGAGATGAGGAAACCAAAAAACAGCCATTCCAGCACGGTTTTTATTTTTTTTTTTTACAGTGTTCACCGTGCAGTATAAACAACATGTTATCTTTATTCTGCGGGGCGAGACGATTACAGCGACACCAAATTTATATCGTTATTTTACGTTTCGCTGCGTTCCCACAATAATAATACTCTTTTCTAAAAAAAAATCATGTTTTAGTGTCGCCATTTTCTAACAGCCGTAACTGTTTTATTTTTTCGTTGATATCGCTGCGGGACGGCTTGTTTTATGCGTGACGAACTGTAGTTTATATTGGTACCATTTTGTGTTACTTGCAACTTTTTGATCACTTTTTCTTACATTTTTCTTGAGACAATATGACCAAAAAATAAAATGCTGTCATTGTTTTTTATTAAAAAATTTTACGGTGTTCACCGTGCGGTAAAAATAATGTGACATTTTTGTAGATCAGGCCGTTCCGAACGCGGCGATACCTATTATTTATAGTTTTTTTTCATGTTTTCATTTTTTTTCTAATAATAAAGGAGTTGATCAGGGAAACAGGGCAAGTGTTGTTTTTATTATTTATTTATTTCTGTTTCACATTTTTTTTTACATCTTTTACTTTTTCTTTTCCACTGACCTGGGGACTTGAAGATCTGGTCTGCTGATCCCCGGTACGATGCACTGCACTACTTATGTATGTACTTATGTAGTTCAGAGCTTCGTAACTGTCATTCTTCATTTGACAGTTAGCGTATTAGGTCATGCCTCGGGCAGGACCTAATAGGCTAACGTACCTGGGCAACCAGGAAGCCTAGTAACGGCTTCCTGGCTGCCATAGCAACAATCGCCACCCGCGATCCATCGCGGGGGGCCCGGGGGATACAGAGGGAGCTCCCTCCCTCTGTAAACCACTTCAATGCGGCGGACGTCATTGACAACCGCATTGAAGGGGTTAAATGGCTGCGATCGGCGGTAACAGCCATTGCAGCGGCATATCAGCTGTGTATAACAGCTGACAGCCGCTGAAGATAAAGCGCGCACAGCTCCTGTGCTCGCTTTATCTCCAGGGCGTGACTGTACGCCCGAGTGCGGGAACTCACTTTATATTTGGACGTACAGTCACGCCCAATCGCGGGAACAGGTTAAGAGAGAACTTTATTTATAACTTTTTTTTTTTTACTTTTAATGTATTCGCATACGCCTGTATGATAATACATTACACTGTGTCACTATGACACAGGCTGCTGATCGGGCAGCACATGGCGTGCCCGAACATCAGGCAAACAGAACAGACAGCCCTGGGGTCCTTTGTAGGTCCCCAGGACTGACTGCAGAGGGATCCGGAATCCTGGTGATGCAATCAAAGAGCGGAATTCCCTTTGATCATGCAGCGGTCACGGACAGGGACAGTGGTAATCAAAGGGTTAAACAGCTGGGGTTGGAATGTTTTCCGACCCCAGCTGTGTTCAGGAGGCTTGTCTAGGATCAGGAGCTGTTTGTTACACGCGAGCGCTCATCAGCCTGATCTACAGCGACGCCAAAAGACAGTGTGCGGTCAGGAAGGAGTTAATGTTATACAACCGACATATTGAACCTGACATTGTAGAGAGCGGATGAGATAAATGACGTGATGTGTTATAATCTATATCTGTCTTACTAGTGACCCCGTTATCTGTACAAGACGAAGAACTATTTGTAGCTTTGTTATAATTCCAGGATCGGCTTTTTATGACCACGGTGGAAATAACCTTCAGTGGTGAGACAAGTCTGACTCCGTATTTCACCCTCACATAAACTCGGGGGAGACGTTGTCCTCGTGTTGGGGTCTCTCTGGAATAATTCTTACACCATCCCGAATAATGTCATCCAGTCCTGACCGCAAATGGGAAGACACTTTACAATAATGTTTCTAAACTCCTTAAACTTCACGCTGAAAGAAGTCGTAAAACATCGTAATTCATAAGTCCTGTCATTATTTTTGGGGCGATAAAAACTTCACCTTCCAAAATGTTTTATTATGATTTTTTTTTTTTCTCTGTACACAATTGAAATTGACAACTCCTCATTACTCCACAATCTCCAGGTGAGGAGGGTCTTACAAGGAGCCCCCTCCCAAACACTTAGGTGCCTCAGTCACTATTGACCACAGCATTGAAGGGGTTAAATGGCCGTAATCGCAGTTCTTTTAGGTTTCCGGCCTTTGCAGCATGGTTTCCGGTCTTCCCTATGTCATGTGACTGAGTCCTGAGCGGTAAATGTCCTGTGCAGGAAGGGGTTAAATGAGTAAAATACAAGTTTATACTGAATCTTATCCCACAAAACAATGTTTCTCGTTAAAGTATTCACTGGGGACACAGTACCATGGGTAGAGGCCGCTGTCACTAGGAAACTAGGTAAATATAAAAATAATATTTGGCTCCGCTGTACCCTCTGCTGAGCACCCCGCTCCTCAGTTTTAGCCTAGTGTCCGTAGGAGGCAGACATTTTGCTAGATATTTTATTTTTATTTCGTTTTCAGGTTCAGGGTACGAGTCCCTCGTGTGTTCCACTTGCTGACTCCCCTGCGGGCGCTGAGCGGTAGGGATTCCCACCCTTTCAGTGAATGCCCGGCATTTTGGCGGATGCTATTTCCACATCGGTGAATCCCCACCCCTCTGTTGAATGTTACCGCTCTGGTCACCCAGTTCCCTATTAGCGCCCTCGACGGTTGAGGATGCCGGACAGCCGCACTACTTGTGTGCGTTTTCCTATAGGGTGACTGACAGCTAAGTTCTCCCGCCGCCATTGGGAGCCTCTTTGGTGGGGGAGCATTCAGACTATGTCAGCAGGCTTTGCGGCATTATATATAGAGGGTTGTTTTTTTCTCGGATGTTGTGTCCTTACTAATGAGGTTTCTAACACATTTGCTGGCAGACGTACTTAAGCATTATCTTCTGCTTTTTACTACAAGCCACGGCGTTCCACGGACTGCGCCATTGATTCTCTGCTAGGTTGCAAGCTGGCCACGCCCCTTGCACTCTCCTCCCCGCCCCACTGTGTTCCTGCACCATTTTCCCGTTTGGATTGCTCACCAAGCAGGACCTGAGTCACATGCCTGCCCTGTACAATCAGCACGGCGCAGGTTTTTGGATGGAGGAGAGGGGTAATTCTGTTCTCGTCAGATAATTCTTACCAGTAGTGAACGCCATAGTACACTGAGCGGTATACAGAAGTCATACAGCGCTGGAAACATTCCTGCTGTACGGGGGACCCAGCACCTACGGGGTCTGGTAGGATAGCCATTGGCTATGGTGTTTTTTTGTAAAATGCTCATAATATGTCATCAAAGGGAAAAGCTACTAAGACCCCCAACACCCCCACTATTGTTACGCACCTTGTGTGTTCGTGGTACAGTACTAAGTTTCCATGCGAGCAGGCTGACCCAGTCTGTGTTCAGTGCACTCCACCTAAAGCATCACCGGACTCCCCATCTCGCATGGTTAATGAGCATATTGCCCCCCAATGGACGGCTTCGCTCACCCAGGAGGTAGATAAACTCGCCCGTCTTTCTCAGGCCATGGCGGATGCCTTACAACGCCTTCCTCAGCAGTTAGCGTCCCAATTGTCTGATCCCTCTCAGGCACCACAGTCCATTTAGGCCCCCAGACGTTCTTCCCTGGATTGCACTCGTTCTAGTTCTCCCAGTGCATCCCGAAAGCGGGCCCGGAAATCAAAACAATATCATTCTTCCTTTGTTTCCTCTTTGGACAAAAATGCTACAGGCGTCCTCCATTCTTTTCATTCAAGAGCTATATCTGAACCAACTTCTTTGAGTTATTGCAGCTCCACAGGCAACCCTCTCTGGTCTTTCCAGATCACAAGGGTTTTGACATTGTTTTCTGATTCATGGAAACACTTTGACCGGTCTATGCATCTGTACAACAGTGCAGACTATGTTTCCTTTCTCTGATGAGTGTATTGCCAAAGGGTCAGCTCACCCCAAGGTAGATGCTACAATGGCCCGGCTTTATGAAGATAATATCTTTCCGTTTGCAGATGCTTCCGCCTTAAAGGTTCATGTTGATGCTGAAGTGGAGTCTATGGCTAAAGCCACTTTCAGCATGGTCGCAGCTTCAGTCAGACTCCCTTTTGCAGCATATTTGTTTAGCATGGCTAGTATTGAACTAATACTCAACTACAGGACACAATTGATTCGGGGGACTCCCAAGTGGATAATTCCCTGCTGGCTGCAGAGCTTTTGCAGATGTCTAAATGCATCTGTGATGTCTCTGTCTAAGCTGCCCAAAGGTCGGCTAAGGCCTTGGCTAATGCGGTAGCTGTCCACTGGGCCATTTGGACTAGGAACTGGGATACTGACAGTGTCTCTAGGAAGTGACCCTATGAAGGACGAAAACCTTCTTCCGTTTGCCCAGGATCTCCTTTATGGACATGGCCTGGTCGAACTCATTTCTGAGGCTACAGGAAGAAGAAGCACTTTACTTCAACAATGTTGTCAAAGACGACGCCCAGTTCCCTCAGTCAGCAGAGAAAGATGATTTCGTTCATTTTGGTACTCGGCCCCACGTCAGAGGCAGAACTCCCTTCCAAACGCACAGACATTTTTTCCGGTGTAGAAACTCCTGGCAGCCTTGCAACAGACCCGCTAGACCTGCTCCGGCACAGTGGGCTACCACATACTTAAAATTTGCCCTCATCTGAGCTGCTCCCTTGTATTGGGGGACGGCTGCTCTTCTTCCAGGAGACATGGCTCGAAGACATTGAAGACGCCTGTGTGCGGGAGATTGTCGACCGGCTACAAAATACAGTTTTCTTCTCGCCCTCCTGGGTGTTTTTTCCTGTCAACGCCCCCTCGGTGCCCCTCCATGGCCCAAGCTTTTTCTCAAGCCATTCAAAGCCTCCTCCATCAAGGAGCAATTGTCCCAGTATGAACTCCAGAACTGTTCAAAGGGTTTTATTCCAACCCTTATTAGAGTACAAAAGAAGGACGGATCTCTTCGACCCATTTTGGATGTAAAACGTCTCAATCGATATTTGAAGATTCAAAGGTTTTGCGTGGAGTCTCTTCGATTTGGTGGTCTCTTCCTTGGAGGTCGAAGAGTTCCTGTCCTCAATAGATATCAGGGATACTTCTCTTCATGTTCCCATTGTTCAAGTACATCAGCGTTTCTTGCACTTTGCAGTAGGTTCAGAGCATTTCCAGTTTATGGCCTTCCCCTTTGGGCTGGCCATAGCTCCAAGGGTCTTCACCAATGTCATGGCGGTGCCCATGGCTATTCCCAGATCCAGGGTGATAGCGGTTATCCCATACTTGGACGATCTTCTGGTGAAGGCTCCTTTCAAACAGGACAGTGACAGTACTCCACAGGAATGCTCCATTCGCTTCATGAAAGTCTTGGGGACTTCATGGCAGTCCCATTTGCTAAATTTTATTCCCGATCTCTAGCTGGCTATTCTATTTAGTTGGGACAAGTCTCCGGAGTCCTTGGATCTGATGATCCGTCTGCCCCCTTCAGTCAAGGAGGAGCTGCTGTGGTGGATGTCTTTCCCAGGCATCTTTCAGGAAAAACCCTACAACTATCAACTGGCAAGTCATCACAACGGATGGAAGTTTGTCTGGATGGGGGGGGGGGGGGGTTTCTTTGGCTGCCTCACAGTCCAGGGCATCTGATCCGATTCGGAAGCTCCGCTACAGATCAACATGAAGTCTCGTCTCCAGACTCTTCCAGTGCGGATACAGACAGACCACTCTACAGCAGTGGCTTACCTCAATCATCACGGAGGTACAGGAAAGAGGACTGTATGGAAGAAAACCCCTAAGATCCTTCACTGGACGGAACAAAATGTCCCAGAAATCTCAGCAGTGCACATCTGTCACGCCTCGTGGAGAATGTGAACTCACTGGGCCGGCCCGTTGTCGCGAAGTAGCAGCTGGCCAAACAAGGGTCAATGATAGTCTTTAGGACTAGAGTACCTGAATAGAAGACTTGACACGGACACTTGACTTGACTTCACCAGTCATTTCAAACACTTGACTTGACTTGGACACAGATACTGGATACAGGAAAACAGAATACAGCTAAGGAACCATTTGCTAGACAAACATGGGTAGACACAACATTGTTCTGGCAAGGAATGAATGGGCAGAGTCACTTTTTTAGTTCCTAGTATGCTGGGATAGGTTGGGGAGATTTTCCTGGTGCACGTGCTGGCCCTTTAAGGCCAGGAGCGAGCGAGTGCACCTTATGAGCAGCAGTGACAGAGGCCAGAACACCCCGGCATCCCCGGAAAGGAGGTGGAGGATGCAGGCACGGAGGTGATAGAAGCTGGCGCCCGCCAGGGGAAGTAGGACGGTGATGATCGGCGGCTGCCACCGTTACAACATCCCAGGAGTAGACAACTGGATGGCGGAATGCCTGGATCCCAGAGAATGATCTCTTCATCCAGAGATTTTCAGCGCATTTGCATTCGGTGGGGTTTCCCAGACGTGGATCCCTTCGCCTCTCACCTTAATCACAAGTGCCCGGACTACGTCACCAGAACCAGGGATTCCAGGGCCATAGGAGCCGACGCTCTGGTTCTACCCTGGTCATCCTTCAACCTCCTTTATCTTTTTCCTCCCCTACTACTCCTGCCTCGAGTGCTGAAAAGGGTCAAGGACGCAGGAATCCCAGCCATTATGGTGGCCCCAGACTGGCCTCGCAGGGCTTGGTATGCGGATCTTATGCTCATGTTAGCAGATGCCCCATGGCCGCTTCCTCAGCGGCACAACCTCTTTTCCAGAGGTCCAATGTTCCACTCTGTTTTATCTCGGCTGCTTTTGACGGCTTTGCTATTGAATTTGCGGTTTTGAAGTTCAAAAGTTTCTCTGATCCGGTCATTCAGACCATGATTAAGGCCCAGAAGACTCAATCCCAAAGAATTTACCATTGCGATTTGTTGGCTTATTGTAGATGTGTAAATCCCATCAGCTCCACCCCCTCCGTTTTTCCATCTCACAAATTTTGGCCTGCCTCCACGTTGGCTTGGCTCATGGACTTAGATTGGCTACTCTATAAAGGGGCAAGTTTCAACACTATCTAGTTTTTCCAACACTTAATGACTTTCCGCGCTCCAATTAATACTTTTTTGCAGGGAGTCACACATTGTGCTCCTTCTTATCCATCTCCTCTCGAATCATGGGATCACAATCTGGTCCTTGACGCTCTCCAGGCTGCACCCTTCTAACCTTTGTGGGAAGTTTCTCTCAGGATCTTATTTTGGAAGGTAGTTCTCCTTGTGGCGATCACCTCTATCCGTAGTTTATGAGCTGGCAGCCTTGTCCTACAAACCTCCGTTTACAGTTTTTCATAGGGTCAAGGTCGTGCTACGTCCATTTCCATCTTTCCTTCCTAAGGTGGCTTCCTCCTTCCAACTTAATGAGGACATTGTCTTTCCTTCGTTTTGTTCTAAACGTTCTCATCCACGTGAACGTGCCTAACATTGGATGGATGTCGTCACAGCCACCCGGGTCCACATTGCAGCTATGAAGTCCTTCCGAAAGTCGGACTCCCTATTTGTTGTTCCTAAGGGCCCTCATAAGATTGGCCCAGCTTCAAAGGCCACCTTTGCTAGCTGGATCTGGTTGGCCGTTAAAAGTGCCTACTCTGCTAAGGGTTGATAACCTCCCTTCCGGGTCACTGCTCATTCTACCAGGGCAGTTGGGGCCTCCTGGGAGGTGTTCTATCATGTTTTTGTCCTTCAGGTTCGTAAAGCTGTAACCTGGTCCTCGTTACATATTTTTCTGAGGTTTTACTGGATCCATTCTTTGGCCTCTGCCGATGCCAGTTTGGGTCGGATTGTGTTGCAAACAGCCATTGTTTAGGCTGCTCGCATGGCTATGATTCTTTTTTCCGACCCTAATGGACTACTTTAGGATGTCCAATGGTACTGTGTTCCCCAGTGAGTACTTTAACGAGAAAACAGGATTTTTGTACTTACCAGTAAAATCTCTTTCTCGTTAAATTCACTGGGGGACACAGGTTCCGCCCTATTTCTTTACTGTTATGTTTTTGGGCTTCTTGAGGTTGCTTTTCTCATGGAAAACATATTGTGTTAAATCTTCTCTGCTCCTCTACTGCTCCTGGTACAAGAGGAGCTGAGTGTTCAACAGAGGTTATAGCCCACTGGGTGGAGCCACACTTTTTTTCATACTTACCTAGTATCAGTCTCCTAGTGACTGCGGCTTATACCCATGATACTGTGTCTCCCAGTGAATTCAACGAGAAAAAGATTTTACTGGTAAGTACAAAAATTCTGTTATCTATCTGCTCAACTACTTCTGCGCCATAACATAAGAGATCACACTGCTGTTCCCTTTATTTATAATGTCACCTCAGCTGCTGCAGAACCTCAAAGTTCATATCAATCACTGACTGCATAGTGTATCATGTCTTGTGAGATGCGAGCAATGTCTCCCCAGTATCCGCCATGTGTCAAGTTGTAAGGAGTCAGGTCTTCATTGTGTGGGGAAATGTCTTCATTTTACTTTTCTAAGCTGCAAATTCTCACCTGAGAGAGATGCCATAAATGTCTGATAACTGGGGTCCCACCTGTATGTGGAGAACGGGGTGCCCCAAATAGCCTGGTGAGGTGATGACTACATCCAGGTGAAGAAATGACCACACATGTGCACGACTCTCTCCATTCACTTGTATAGGAGTTCCAGAAACAGCCGAGCACGGCCAGAGGTGGGAGCCGCATCTATCAGACATTTCTGGCATATCCTGCGGAGAAATTTCCATGTTGGGCATACCCCTTTTAATCCATGTCGTGACGGCTCTGTGAAGATGTTTCTCTCAATGATCAATAAGTGAGGTTCTGTTTATTTTTTACACATGATGTTGTCCCCTGTATGATTTTCCATCTTCTCCTCATAAAGACGTCTGCAGTACTAGATCCTCCAGTTCCTCCAGTTTCCCCATGTTCTCCTCCACAACGTTCTTTCTCCTGAAAGACCCACCAAGGATGGACAAGGACAGGAATGAGATGAGCAGAAGAATATTAAACTTCACCTTGGAGATCATCTACCTGCTGAGTGGAGAGGTAAACTTTTCTACACTATAGAACAAGTCACACATAGGGAAAGGACAATACGTTATAGGAATAATCCATTGTCCTGTATAACAGCGTCCAGACCTTCCAAGTGATGTCAAGCCAACAGCAGAAAAGCTGAAGATCAGCCACCAATATGGTCACTTATGTGTCATGTCACCAGTGAAGCAATAGTAATGTTGTAGAGCAATGAGAATGACCAGGAACCAGGAGGATCAGGATGACCTCTATATAGAAACATAGGAGATGACGGCAGGAGGAGAGCACATGGTCCATCTTGTACCCCTAATATTATTTCCTCTTTAGTTTTGGCCTCGTTCTATTTTCTCAATGTCTTTTTGTAGATGAGGTCTCCAGTATTACAGATGTGGGGTCACTAGAGCTCTATACAGCGGGGTCACAATCTCCCTCTTTCTACTGAGGGGGGAATACTGTGTTCAGTTCTCTAAGTGTCTCTCTCCATACACAGGAGTACACAATAGTGAAGAAGACATCGGGTGACTGTACGACTCCCATCATCCATGAGTCAGGAGGATGGAGCAGTAGTCCCATCACAGAGCCTCCCCCTCACTCCCGGATACATGAGAAGAAGATCTTAGACCTGATCTACAAGATGACGGAGCTGCTGACTGGAGAGGTGACACTGCTGGGAATGCTGGGAAATTCTACAGTAACAGCACTGGAGGTGTCTGGGTGATGACTGTATCATTGTGTATGTCAGGTTCCTATAAGGTGTCAGGATGTCGCTGTATATTTCTCCATGGAGGAGTGGGAGTATCTAGAAGGACACAAGGATCTGTACGAGGATGTCATGATGGAGAACTACCGGCCGCGCACATTACAAGGTAACGAGACAGATATAAATGTATGTTTGGCATTACTGTGGACACAGACTGGACTAGCGGCCATGTTGAAGCCATGTTGAGAACACCTGCTGTAAATCTGTGATGTGGGGGCCATTACATTACACATCTGTGCACATTTGTGGGGAGGGTAATTCATCACGTGAGTCTTCTCCTGCCAGGGTGGGACTGGCCCACACGTCATGATGTCATCTCATTTAGACCACGCCCACATTTTAACCCCTTTCCGCCACAGCCATTTTTTCAGATTTTCATTTTTTCCTCCCCACCTTCCAAAAGCCATAACTTTTTAATTTTTTCGTCGATTGAAGCGGCATAAGGGCATATATTTTGCGGGACAAGTTGTAGTTTTTAATAAAACCATTTTGGGGCACCTGCGAGGTTTTAATCACTTTTTATTCCATTTTGTTCTTTTTTTTTTTTTTTTTAAATAACATTTTATTGAGGTTTTACAGAGAGGCAATATGTGAGTTACAATATGCATAAGAGCCACACTACATACAATATACGGGTAATTGTTAGAATTCACAATAAGAAGAATCGTATGTACAATTCGTTATCTCAATATTAAACAGAACAAATCATACAAACAGAACATTAAAGAAGTATGAGCATCTTGTTGTATGTTCTCACCACATCCACCCAACGTCAAGGGGGAGGGGGTAGAGAAGAAGGCAATAGAGAAGGAGGGAAAAGAAACGCTCAAGGAGAGAGGTCTCCAAGAACATCAGGCCTTGTGGGAATGTTTAGAAAGTATTCCCAAACTAGAATATCAATCGACATTATCCAACACAGGGGGGGGGGGGGGGGGTTCTGCACCCCAGAGGTGTTGAAAGGAGTTATTTTTACAGAATTCAAACCAGGGTGCCCAGATAATTTGGTATTTGAAATGAGAGTGATACTCAGGATGCGAGAGCTCCCCCATTCTCACAAGCTGGGCTCCCTTCCTAAGCCAATGGCTTATTGGTGCCACAACCTCGGTCTTCCAATACAACGGTAGTAGAGATTTGGCCTCCGCGAAGAGCTGTAACCATAGCTCCTTGGGGGCCACCCCAGGGAATGTTGGTCACAGGTTTAGGAACACTACACGAGGGGTAATAACAATAGAGGAATGAGTTATGGTGTTGAGGACATTTTGTATCTGGACCAAAAGGGGGAGATTTTCTCACACTCTCACCACAAGTGTAGATATATTCCCGGGTCTTTATGGCACCTCCAACAGTCTGTGGAGATTTTGTTACACATTTTATGCAATACCCAGGGAGTCTTGTACCACCTAAAGGTCAGTTTGTATGAGGATTCTTGCAAATTAATACATCTTGAGGTCCCAAGGGAATTTCTAAAAACCTCCTTGGTGTCCTCGTCAGAAAAAGTAGTCTTAAAGGCATGGTGTTGCCCGAAAAACATGTTTTTTTTTTTTAAATTAAACATTTAGTGTGTGGGTGATTAAACATTGTTCAAATTTTTTTTATTTTTTTCACAAGTCAGGAAATATTATAAATTATTTCTAGTTTATAATACTACCCATTTTTGGTCACTAGATGGAGCTATTTCCCAAAATTGCAGCATTGCAACATTGGGTTAAAAGCTCTCGCTCTAGTGAGCTCTCAGCATCCCCCCCTCCTTTATCCTGGCTAGTGCCGGGATAAACGAGGGGTTTGAACGGTGTAACCTCCTACACTGTGTGTCGCCATTTTTTGAGCTAACACACAGCGTAGTAGGTTTACATACAGTAGTAAACGTACACAAACACGAACATACATAGAAATCATTTACCTGCTCCTGCCGCCGCCGCTCCCTCCGGCCCGTCCGCTCCGTTTGCTGCCGCTGTTCCATGTGCACAAGTCCGGAAGCCGCGACCGGAAGTAGTAATATTACTGTCCGGCCGCGACTTCCGGTCCACAGGAAAATGGCGCCAGACGGCGCCAATTTCGAATAGGACTGTGTGGGAGCGGCGCATGCGCAGTTCCCACACAGACGCCGTACACGGCAGTCAATGGGACGGGAGCCGTTCACAGTCCCTATGGGACTGTGGCTGCCGTATTCCATGTCTGTGTGTGTCGTTAATCGACACACACAGAAATGGAACAAAAAATGGCAGCCCCCATAGGGAAGAAAAAGTGTAAAAATAAGAAACAGTAAAACACAAACACACAAATGAATATAAACGTTTTTATTAAAGCACTAACATCTTTAACATATAAAAAAATTATTTGCGACGACACTATTCCTTTAAGTTCCAACTCCCAAGCTTTAAGAAAGGAGGGCTGTATTGTTGAATTCATCAATGAGATTATTATAGTATAGTGTAATAAGCTTGTTAGGTGGTTGTCGAAGGAGGAGGGTTGCTTCCAACCAGGATAACAGGCGGTATATTGGTCACTGCCTAAACGCTCCCAGGTAACACCTTTTGAGGTGAGTGTAAGTGAGAAAATTGACAGACGAGAAACCAGGTTGAGACCGCAATTCAGGGAGGGTAGGAACAGCCCCGTTAGTCAGTATGGAATCGTATGCGCTGCAGGATGCTGTTCTGGGAAGGGAAGAACAATCTCGAAATCTCTCAGATAGCAACTGCACAAGGTCACGAACCGCCATCAGGGGAGACGGAATTTGGTGCAGAGATTTTATCCCCTCACCTTTCATCCATGTCTGATATGAACCAGAGGTTAGAGAGTTGCGAGACAAAAAAAAAAGGCTGCGTTGGGTTTGTCAAGCCACAGAAGGGCGGTAAGGGACATTCCTAGAGTGGCCTCCTCCATGGGAACCCCGAGTCTGATTGAGGTATGATCAAACCACTTAGTTATCCTGACTAATTGTACGGAGTGGTAGTAGGATTCAATATCCGGAAGCCCTATCCCCCCTGAGCGTTTATGACGGATAAGAGTGTGAAATGCTATTCTGGGTTTAGTATTATTCCAAATGTATTTAGAAAACTGTTGTCTAATGGCAGCAAAAAAGGCTCTAGGGAGGGGAATCGGGAGAGTTTGGAATAGATAAAGGAGTTTGGGGAGAATAATCATTTTAAGTAAGTTGGTTCTACCAATCCATGAAATATATGGGATATGCCAAGACAGGATAGTGGCTTTAATCTCTGAGAGTATGGGTGTGTAATTGCGTTGATACCAGTGTTCAGGTGAGGGAGTTAAATTAATTCCTAGGTATTTTATACTAATATGAGCGCAGTAGGAAGGGGGAGCTGTGTTTCAGAGACGTTAACAGAGCCGGAGTGCAGGAGACACATAGTCCCTCGGATTTGCTAGAATTCATTTTAAAATTGGATAGGTCACCAAAATGGGTAAGCATCTCTTGAAGTCGTGGTAGAGCTGTGGAGGGGTTAGTGATGAAAATAGGCAAGTCATCGGCAAAAGCCGCTGTGCAATGCACTCTGTCACCAATGGAGACCCCTGACAGAAGTGGCTCCTGAGGCAGACTCTGGATTAAGGTCTCAATTGTGAGGACAAAAAGGAGGGGGGAGAGTGGGCAACCCTGTCTTGTTCCATTCCAGATCTGGAAAGGCTGTGCTAGGTGGCCATTTACTCTAACCTTAGCATGTGGGGAAGTGTACAGAGACAGGATTTTGTGAATGAAGAGTTGTGGGAAGCCGAAACGGGAAAGCGCCTTGACAATAAAGGTCCAGTCCACCCGTTTGAAAGCCTTCTCTGCATCAGTAGACAATAGAACCAAAGGGATATTTCTCGACCTGGTGTACTGGATCAGATAGAGAACTCGCGTAGTATTGTGTTTACTCTCTCTCCCCTTAACAAAACCCGTCTCCTCTGGGTCAATCAGGAATGGGAGTGTAATGTCGGGGTAGGGAGACAGACAGGTGAGCCCTAATCTACCCGCCACTCAGTTCCTGCTTACTTGCACGGGCTGTCCTAGGCGACGGCATACAGCTGGGCGACGGTCCCTACGCTCAATATGTGCACAACAGACAAGGGTACACAGAAGCTAAGGGAAATGGGGAAGTTGCCCACGGCAACACCGTGAGCAACAAGAGTAGTGAAAGAGCCGAGTCAAACCAGGAGTGTACGAGGTACCAAACGCAGGGCAGGAGCTTAGTCAGTAAAGCAAGGGTCGATAAGAAGCAGAGGTCAATAGTAATAGCAGGAGCAGCAGAGCCAGGAAACAAGAAAGAATCACAGGCAAAGACCAGCAGGAAATGAAGGTATAAATAGACCGAGGGCGGGAGCTAGAACCGTCTGGCCAGGCTGTGATAGGTTCTCCCACTCCTAAGAATACCAGCCTGAGTGGTAGCAGATCCAGTCACGCTATCAGACCTAGGAGCAGGTGCAGACTGATTAACCACGGGCGCTGTGTCTGGCAGATCCTTTACAGGGAGTAAGGATTGCATCCTGTTAGCTATGATTTTCGCATATAATTTAACATCCACATTCAAAAGTGATATAGGGGGATAACTACCGCATAGCGACGGGTCTTTACCCTCTTTTGGTAATACCGAAATATGTGCTTCGAGCGCTGAAGGAGAGAAATGTTGAGAAGCGTTAAGAGAGTTACATACTCTGAGGCAGAATGTCAGCAGGACGTCTCCAAACTGCTTATAGTATGAGGCTGGAAGTCCGTCAAGACCTGGGGACTTACTAGAGGGCATACTGGAGAGCGCATCACGGATTTCTTTAAGTGTAAAAGGGGATTCTAGTTGGGCTTTTTGCGTAGCAGTTAAGGTACGAAGAGAAAGGGAGTCTAGGAAAGACTCAATTATCTCAGTTCTGTCCGCAAGCTCCTTGGGCGTCTCCCCAGGACATAGGTCATACAGTGTTTGATAGAAGGAGCAAAACTCAGCAACAATGTCATTGGTGTCCTCAAGTACAGCTCCAGTAGGAGACTGGATTTTGGAGATATAGTTCTGCTTTCTTCTCTTTTTAGCTAAGTAAGCCATGAGTTTGCTCCCCTTATCACCATGCATGTAGTGTTTGTGAGTAGCAGAGGTATATGCCTTTGCCGTGCTCAAATTCAAACATTGTTTGAGTCTTTCTCTGTAAAGTATAAGCGAGGAGAGAACCCCTAGAGCTGCGGACCATTTATGCTGGTTTTCAAGGTCAGATATTCGGGAAAGAAGGTCATCAATCTCCCGTTTCCGCTCTCTCTTCATAAACAAACCTATGCTTATGAGGATTCCTCTGATCACTGGCTTATGGGCCTCCCATATAGTGCTAGCGGAGACATCCTGTGTATCATTCTCAACAAAGTAGGACTTCAGTGCCACCTCAACTCGCTGCTTATTGCGCGAAGAGTATAGGAGAGTTTCATTAAGTTTCCAGTTATATTGCCTAAGCAAAAGAGTGTGTATGTTGAGGAACATGGACATTGGGGCATGGTCAGACAGGGGAATGTTGCCTATAGAGGGGGAATCTATTAAAGGAAGTTAGCTATCCGTGATGAACAGGTAATCTAGTCTATGGTAAGATTGGTGGGGGTGGGAGTAGAAGGTATAGTCCCTAGCCGTGGGATGGAAGGATCTCCACACATCCATCAATCGTAAAGATGTTAGGAGTCTACGGATTTTCATCAGACCTGAGTAGCTGTGAGCGGAGGTTCACATAGAGGAGTCCAGAAGGGACTGAAGCGCAATGTTGAAGTCCCCTCCCAGAAGCGTTAGGCCCTCAGAGAACTGAGAAAATGTCGCAGATAGCCAGGGAATCTGACCCGAGTTTGGGGCGTAAGTATTCCCAATGGTAGTCAGGGTGTTCGCCCCTCTACCTTTTATGAAAAGAAAGCGGCCTGCGCCATCAGCAATCTGGGAGACAAATTCAAAGGGAATATCAGACCTTAGAGCTATACTGACTCCGTTACGTTTGCCACTATCATTGCATGGATGGAACCATGTAGTGTAAGGCAATTTTAGGAAGGTTTGGAACTTTACCCTTCAAAAAGTGGGTTTCCTGTAGCAGCAGCACAGACAAATCCATTTTCTTAAGGGAGTGTATGACCTGGGAGCGTTTAGTAGGGAGTTGAAACTCTTGACGTTCAATGTCGTAACCTGAATACGTGACATAAATGCACCAGTATGAAGAGAGAAAGAGAAAAGATGAGAAACACAGAAAAGAGAACAATAAGAAGTAAATTGTTTTCAAATGTTTTAGTAAAGATATTTGCACTGATCCACAGTGCGGTATTAGTCCGTTAAGCACTGACTGACGGAGAGGCGTGGCGGCGGGGAGAAGAGTGAACGAGTGAATAAGAATATGCACCCGTGAACTCTTGTCATCCCGGCAACCA
The DNA here is from genome assembly GCF_050947455.1 of Rhinoderma darwinii. NCBI lineage: Eukaryota > Metazoa > Chordata > Amphibia > Anura > Rhinodermatidae > Rhinoderma > Rhinoderma darwinii. Next base: position 98,678 of record NW_027461667.1, read on the forward strand.
GGCGACTAAAATTCAAAGCAAACAGTTTTAACCCCTTAACCCCTTCCCGCTCCTTGACGTACTATTACGTCATGGCAGCTGTATAGTTCGCGCTCCATGCCGTAATAGTACGTCTCGGGAGTAACGGCCGTTTCGGCCGTCCTCCCGACACATACAGGAGCTGTGACGCTGCTGTCTCGTTCAGCAGCTGTCACAGCTCCTACAGCGGGGACCGATCGCTGTGTCCCCGCTGATTAACCCCTTAAAAGCCGCTTTCTATAGAGATCGCGGCTTTTTAGGGGTTAAGCTGCCATCGCCGGCCTGCTACGCGATAGCGGCCGGCGATGGTGACTATGGCAACCGGACACCAAACAATGGCGTCCGGCTATGCCATAGACGGAAGCCTAGTGGGTCCTGACAACGTCAGGACCCACTATGCTTGCTGTCAGTGAGTAGCTGACAGTTCTAATACACTGCACTACGCATGTAGTGCAGTGTATTAGAATAGCGATCAGAGCCTCCTGCCCTCATGTCCCCTAGTGGGACAAAGTAATAAAGTGAAAAAAAAGTTAAAAAAAGATGTGTAAAAATTAGAAAATAAAAGATTTAAAAGTAATAAAAGTAAAAATCCCCCCTTTTCCCTTATCAGTCCTTTATTATTAATAAAAATATATAAACAAACAAATAAACTATACATAATTGGTATTGCCGCGTCCGTAACGGCCTGAACTACAAAATTATTTCATTATTTATCCCGCACGGTGAACGCCGTAAAATAAAATAATAATAAACCGAACCACAATCACAATTCTTTGGTCACTTCACCTCCCAAAAAATGGAATAAAAAGAGATCAAAAAGTCGCATGTACCTAAAAATGGTACTGATCAAAACTCCAGTTCGTTACGCAAAAAATAAGTCCTCGCACGGCTTTATTGATTGAAAAATAAAAAAGTTCTGGCTCTTAGAATAAGGTAACACAAAAAGTGAATGATTGTTTACAAAACGTATTTTATTGTGCAAACGCCATAAGACATAAAAAAAAACTATAAACATCTGGTATCGCCGTAATCGTATCGCCCCGCAGAATAAAGTGAATATGTCATTTATAGCGCACGGTGAACGCTGTAAAAAAAAACGAAAAAAAAACAATAGTAGAATTGCTGTTTTTTAGTCACCACGCCACCTAAAAATAGAATAAAAACTGATCAAAAAGCCGCATGCACCCCAAGAAAACTACAATGGATTCCTCAAGGGGTCTAGTTTCCAAATTGGGGTCACTTTTGGGGGGTTCCCAATGTTTTGGCACCACAAGACCTCTTCAAACCGGACATGGTGCCTAATAAAAAAGAGGCCTCAAAATCCACTAGGTGCTCCTTTGCTTCGGAGGCCGGTGCTTCCGTCCATTACCGCCCAAGGGCCACATGTGGGATATTTCTCTAAACTGCAGAATCTGGGCAATACGTATTAAGTTGTGTTTCTCTGATAAATCCTTTTGTGTTATAAAAAAAATGGTATAAAGAGGATTTTCTGACAAAAAAAAAATGTAAATTTCACCTCTACTTTGCTCTAAATTTTTGTGAAACACCTAAAGGGTTCATAAACTTTCTACATGCTGTTGTGAATACTTTGAGGGGTCTAGTTTCTAAAATGGGGTATTTGATAGGGGTTTCTAATATATGGGCCCCTCAAAGCAACTTCAGAACTGAACTGGAACCTAAAAAAATAAATAAATGAGGCAATACTTCGCTTCTTACATTATACTGATAATGAGCCGTGCCCACCCCGAGATTACCCCAGTTTTGACCGTTTGTCTAAAGGGAGACCCTTATTAGACCGTTCCAGTGCCCGGTTTTCCCAAGCATACACCCCCGAGAAGTGTATTTCTATTGATGAGTCCCTGGTACATTTTAAAGGGAGGGTTCAATTCCGCGAGTACCTGCCGGGTAAGAGGGCAAGGTATGGCGTGAAGATGTATAAGCTGTGAGAGTGCATCAGGGTATACCTACAGGTTTAGGATATATGAAGGAAAGGCCACCCCCAAACCAGACTGCATCCTGGACTACAATAGGTACATGGGAGTGATGGACTTGTAAGATCAAGCCCTGAAGCCCTACAGCGCCATGCGGTGTGGTATAAGAAGCTGGCCGGGAACATCATATAGATGGCTTTGTACAATGCGTACGTGCTACGTCGATGTGCAGGCCAGACGGGAACTTTCCTGGAATTTCAAGAGGTGATTATCAAGAACCTAATCTTTAGGGACCAAGAAGGGGGGGCACCCAGTACTTCTGGAAGCGAGCCCACACGCATCGTACCAGGGCAACACTTTCCAGGGGAAGTTCCCCAAACTGGCAAGAAGGGAAAAAGTCAAAAGAGGTGCAAAGTCTGCTATAAGAGGGCGATAAGGGATGACACAATATATCAATGTGACACGTGTCCCGAATAACCAGAGCTCTGTATGAGTGTTTTAAAATTTATCATACATCCCTTGGTTTATAATTTACCCCAATTTTACTTACCCTGATGCACTCCGCACAGCTTATCCCCCCTAGTCTTTCCCCTCTGGGCCCTGCTGTGTGTCCAGGCAGCTGATAACAGCCACATGTAGGGTATTGCCATACCCGGGAGAACCCACATTACAGTTTATGGGGTGTAGGTCTCCGGTCAAAATGGCCACTACACCTCTAGATGAATGCCTTAAGGGTGTAGTTTTTAAAACGGGGTCACTTCTTGCGGGTTTCAACTGTACTGGTACCTCAGGGGCTTCTGCATACATGACTTCGCACTAGAAAATCCCGAGTAGGCCAAATGGTGGTCCTTTCCTTCTGAGCCCTCCCATGGGCCCAAACGGCAGTTTATCACAACAAATGGGGTATTGCGGCACTCAGAACAAATTGCGCAACAGAATGGGGTATTTTGTTTCTTGTGAAAATAAGAAATTTTCAGCCAAAACTACATATTATTTGACAAAAATAATTTTGTTTTCATTCCCAGACCAATTCAAATAAGTTCTGTGAAGAAACTATGGGGTCTAAATGGTCACATTACCCATAAATGAATTCCTTGAGGGGTGTCGTTTCCAAAATGGGGTCACTTCTGGTGGGTTTCCATTGCTTTGATACCTCTGGGGCTCTGCAAATGTGACATGGCACACGAAAACCAATCCAACAAAATCTGTACTCCAAAGAACACACAGCGCTCCTTTCCTTCTGAGCCCTCCCATGGGCCCAAACGGCAGATTATCACCACAAATGGGGTATTGCCGCACTCAGGACAAATTGGGCAACAAAATTGAGTATTTTATTTCTTGTGAAAATAAGAATTTTTGAGCTAAAATGACATATTATTGGAAAAAATATATTTTTTTTAAATTCCCAGCCCAATTCAAATAAGTTCTGTGAAGAAACTATGGGGTCTAAATGGTCACATTACCCATAAATGAATTCCTTGAGGGGTGTAGTTTCCAAAATGGGGTCACTTCTGGTGGGTTTCCATTGCTTTGATACCTCTGGGGCTCTGCAAATGTGACATGGCACACGAAAACCAAACCAGCAAAATCTGTACTCCAAAGAACACACAGCGCTCCTTCCCTTCTGAGGCCTCCCATGGGCCCAAACGGCAGTTTATTGCCACAAATGGGGTATTGATGCACTCAGGAGAAATTGGGCAACAAAATTGAGTATTTTGTTCCCTGTGAAAATAAGAAATTTTGGTAAAAAATTACATCTTATTGGAAAAAATGACATTTTTTTAATGTCACAGCCCAATTGAAATAGGTGCTGTGAAAAAACTGTGCGGTCAAAATGCTAACAACAACCATAAATGAATTCCTTGAGGGGTGTAGTTTCCAAAATGGGGTCACTTTTGGTGGGTTTCCATTGCTTTGATACCTCTGAGGCTCTGCAAATGCGACATGGCACCCGAAAACCAATCCAACAAAATCTGGACTCCAACAAACATATAGCGCTCCTTTCCTTCTGAGCCCTCCCATGGGCCCAAACGGCAGTTTATCACCACAAATGGGGTACTGCCACACTAAGGACAAATTGGGCAACAAAATGGGGTATTTTGTTCCCTGTGAAAATAAGAAATTTTGATCACAAATGACATTTTATTGGAAAAAATGACATTTTTTTCATTTCAGAGCCCAATTCAAATACGTGCTGTGAAAAAAATGTGCGGTCAAAATGGTAACAACAACCCTAAATGAATTCCTTGAGGGGTGTAGTTTACAAAATGGGGTCACTATTGGGGGATTCCTACTGTTTTGACACCTCAACACCTCTTCAAACCTGGCATGCTGCCTAAAATATATTCTAATAAAAAAGAGGACTCAAAATGCACTAGGTGCTTCTTTGCTTCTAGGGCTTGTCTTTTAGTCCACGAGCGCAGTAGGGCCACATGTGGGACATTTCTAAAAACGGCAGAATCTGGACAATACATATATAGTAGTGTTTCTCTGGTAAAACCTTCTTTGTTACAGAAAAAAAAATGAATAAAATTGAAATTCAGCAAGAAAAATGAAATTTGCAAATTTCACCTCCACTTTGCTTTAATTCCTGTGAAATGCCTGAAGGGTTAAAAAACTTTCTAACTGCTGTTTTGAATACTTTGAGGGGTCTAGTTTTTAAAATGGGGTGTTTTATCAGGGTTTCTAATACATAGGCCCCACAAAGCCACTTCAGAACTCAAGAGGTACCTTAAAAAAAAGGCTTTTGAAATTTTCTTAAAAATATGAGAAATTGCTGTTTATGTTCTAAGCCTTGTAACGTCCAAGAAAAATAAAAGAATGTTCAAAAAACGATGCCAATCTAAAGTAGACATATGGGAAATGTGAACTAGTAACTATTTGGGGTGGTATAACCGTCTGTTTTACAAGCAGATGCATTTAAATTCTGAAAAATGCAATTTTTTCAAAATTTTCTCTAAATTTTGCAATTTTTCACCAATAAACACTGAATATATCGACCAAATTTTACCACGAACATGAAGCCCAATGTGTCACGAGAAAACAATCTCAGAATCGCTTGGGTAGGTTTAAGCATTCCGACGTTATTACCACATAAAGTGAAATATGTCAGATTTGAAAAATGGGCTCTGAGCCTTAAGGCCAAAACTAGGCTGCGTCCTTAAGGGGTTAAAGGCATGGTGTTGCCCTAAAAACATGTTTTTTTTTTAAAAATTAAACATTTAGTGTGTGGGTGATTAAACATTGTTCAAATTTTTTTTTTTTTGGCACGAGCCATGTAATATTATAAATTATTTCTAATTTATAATACTACCCATTTTTGGCCACTAGATGGGGCTGTTCCCAAAATTGCAGCATTGCAACATTGGGTTAAAAGCCCTCGCTCTAGTGAGCTCTCAGCATCCCCCCCTCCTTTATCCTGGCTAGTGCCGGGATAAACGAGGGGTTTGAAAGGTTTAACCTGCTACACTGCGTGTCGCCATTTTTTGAGGTAACCCACAGTGTAGTAGGTTTACATACAGTAGTAAACACACACAAACACTAACATACATTGAAATCTCTTACCTGCTCCTGCCGCCGCGGCTCCCTCTGGCCCGTCCGCTCCGTTTGCTGCCGCTGTTCCATGTGCACAAGTCCGGAAGCCGCGACCGGAAGTAGTAATATTACTGTCCGGCCGCGACTTCCGGTCCACAGGAAAATGGCGCCGGACGGCGCCAATTTCGAATAGGACTGTGTGGGAGCGGCGCATGCGCAGTTCCCACACAGACGCCGTACACGGACGTGAATGGGACGGGAGCCGTTCACAGTCCCTATGGGACTGTGGCTGCCGTGTTCCATGTCTGTGTGTGTCGTTAATCGGCACACACAGAAATGGAACAAAAAATGGCAGCCCCCATAGGGAAGAAAAAGTGTAAAAATAAGAAACAGTAAAACACAAACACACAAATGAATATAAACGTTTTTATTACAGCACTAACATCTTTAACATATAAAAAAATTATTTGCCATGACACTGTTCCTTTAAGGACGCAGCCTAGTTTTGGCCTTAAGGCTCAGAGCCCATTTTTCAAATCTGACATATTTCACTTTATGTGGTAATAACGTCGCAATGCTTAAACCTACCCAAGCGATTCTGAGATTGTTTTCTCGAGACACATTGGGCTTCATGTTCGTGGTAAAATTTGGTCGATATATTCAGTGTTTATTGGTGAAAAATTGCAAAATGTAGAGAAAATGTTGAAAAAATTGCATTTTTCAGAATTTAAATGCATCTGCTTGTAAAACAGACGGTTATACCACTCAAAATAGTTACTAGTTCACATTTCCCATATGTCTACTTTAGATTGGCATCGTTTTTTGAACATTCTTTTATTTTTCTTGGACGTTACAAGGCTTAGAACATAAACAGCAATTTCTCATATTTTTAAGAAAATTTCAAAAGCCTTTTTTTTAAGGTACCTCTTGAGTTCTGAAGAGGCTTTGAGGGGCCTATGTATTAGAAACCCTGATAAAACACCCCATTTTAAAAACTAGACCCCTCAAAGTATTCAAAACAGCATTTAGAAAGTTTTTTAACCCTTCAGGCATTTCACAGGAATTAAAGCAAAGTGGAGGTGAAATTTGCAAATTTCATTTTTCTTGCTGAATTTCAATTTTATTCATTTTTTTTCTGTAACAAAGAAGGTTTTACCAGAGAAACACTACTAAATATGTATTGTCCAGATTCTGCAGTTTTTAGAAATGTCCCACATGTGGCCCTACTGCGCTCGTGGACTAAAACACAAGCCCTAGAAGCAAAGAAGCACCTAGTGCATTTTGAGTCCTCTTTTTTATTAGAATATATTTTAGGCAGCATACCAGGTTTGAAGAGGTGTTGAGGTGCCAAAACAGTAGTAATCCCCCAATAGTGACCCCATTTTGGAAACTACACCCCTCAAGGAATTAATTTAGGGTTGTTGTTACCATTTTGACCGCACAGTTTTTTCACAGCACGTATTTGAATTGGGCTCTGAAATGAAAAAAATTTCATTTTTTCCAATAAAATGTCATTTGTGATAAAAATTTCTTATTTTCACAGGGAACAAAATACCCCATTTTGTTGCCCAATTTGTCCTTAGTGTGGCAATACCCCATTTGTGGTGATAAACTGCCGTTTGGGCCCATGGGAGGGCTCAGAAGGAAAGGAGCGCTATATGTTTGTTGGAGTCCAGATTTTGTTGGATTGGTTTTCGGGTGCCATGTCGCATTTGCAGAGCCTCAGAGGTATCAAAGCAATGGAAACCCACCACAAATGACCCCATTTTGGAAACTACACCCCTCAAGGAATTCATTTATGGGTGTTGTGACCATTTTGACCCCATAGTTTTTTCACAGAACTTATTTGAATTGGGCTGGGAATGAAAACAAAATTATTTTTTTCAAATAATATGTAGTTTTGGCTGAAAATTTCTTATTTTCACAAGAAACAAAATACCCCATTCTGTTGCGCAATTTGTTCTGAGTGCCGCAATACCCCATTTGTTGTGATAAACTGCCGTTTGGGCCCATGGGAGGGCTCAGAAGGAAAGGACCACCATTTGGCCTACTGGGGATTTTCTAGTGCGAAGTCATGTATGCAGAAGCCCCTGAGGTACCAGTACATTTGAAACCCGCAAGAAGTGACCCCGTTTTAAAAACTACACCCTTAAGGCATTCATCTAGAGGTGTAGTGAGCATTTTGACCGGAGACCTACACCCCATAAACTGTAATGTGGGTTCTCCTGGGTATGGCAATACCCTACATGTGGCTGTTATCAGCCGCCTGGACACACAGCAGGGCCCAGAGGGGAAAGACGAGGTGGGATAAGCTGTGCGGAGTGCATCAGGGTAAGTAAAATTGGGGTAAATTATAAACAAAGGGATGTATGATAAATTGTAAAACACTTTCATACAGAGCTCTGGTTATTCGGGACACGTGTCACATTGATATATTGTGTCATCCATTATCGCCCTCTTATAGCAGACTTTGCACCTCTTTTGACTTTTTCCCTTCTTGCCAGTTTGGGGAACTTCTCCTGGAAAGTGTTGCCCTGGTACGATGCGTGTGGGCTCGCTTCCAGAAGTACTGGGTGCCCCCCCTTCTTGGTCCCTAAAGATTAGGTTCTTGATAATCACCTCTTGAAATTCCAGGAAAGTTCCCGTCTGGCCTGCACATCGACGTAGCACGTACGCATTGTACAATGTCATCTGTATGATGTGCCCGACCAGCTTCTTATACCACACCGCATGGCGCTGTAGGGCTTCAGGGCTTGATCTTACAAGTCCATCCCTCCCATGTACCTATTGTAGTCCAGGATGCAGTCTGGTTTGGGGGTGGCCTTTCCTTCATATATCCTAAACCTGTATGTATACCCTGATGCACTCTCACACAGCTTATACATCTTCACGCCATACCTTGCCCTCTTACCCGGCAGGTACTCGCGGAATTGAACCCTCCCTTTAAAATGTACCAGGGACTCATCAATAGAAATACACCTCTCGGGGGTGAATGCTTGGGAAAACCGGGCACTGAAACGGTCTAATAGGGGTCTCCGTTTATACAAACGGTCAAAACTGGGGTCATCTCTGGGTGGGCACGGCTCCTTATCAGTATAATGTAAGAAGCGAAGTATTGCCTCATTTATTTATTTTTTTAGGTTCCAGTTCAGTTCTGAAGCTGCTTTGAGGGGCCCATATATTAGAAACCCCTATCAAATACCCCATTTTAGAAACTAGACCCCTCAAAGTATTCACAACAGCATTTAGAAAGTTTATGAACCCTTTAGGTGTTTCACAAAAATTTAGAGCAAAGTAGAGGTGAAATTTACATTTTTTTTTTGTCAGAAAATCCTCTTTATACCATTTTTTTTATAACACAAAAGGATTTATCAGAGAAACGCAACTTAATACGTATTGCCCAGATTCTGCAGTTTTGAGAAATATCCCACATGTGGCCCTCGGGCGGTAATGGACTGAAGCACCGGCCTCCGAAGCAAAGGAGCACTTAGTGGATTTTGAAGCCTCTTTTTTATTAGGCACCATGTCCGGTTTGAAGAGGTCTTGTGGTGCCAAAACATTGGGAACCTCCCAAAAGTGACCCCAATTTGGAAACTAGACCCCTTGAGGAATCCATTGTAGTTTTCTTGGGGTGCATGCGGCTTTTTGATCAGTTTTTATTCTATTTTTAGGTGGCGTGGTGACTAAAAAACAGCAATTGTACGATTGTTTTTTTTTTCGTTTTTTTTTTACAGCGTTCACCGTGCGCTATAAATGACATATTCACTTTATTCTGCGGGGCGATACGATTACGGCGATACCAGATGTTTATAGTTTTTTTTTATGTCTTATGGCGTTTGCACAATAAAATACGTTTTGTAAACAATCATTCACTTTTTGTGTTACCTTATTCTAAGAGCCAGAACTTTTTTATTTTTCAATCAATAAAGCCGTGCGAGGACTTATTTTTTGCGTAACGAACTGTAGTTTCTATCAGTACCATTTTTAGGTACATGCGACTTTTTGATCTCTTTTTATTCCATTTTTTGGGAGGTGAAGTGACCAAAGAATTGTGATTGTGGTTCGGTTTATTATTATTTTATTTTACGGCGTTCACCGTGCGGGATAAATAATGAAATAATTTTGTAGTTCAGGCCGTTACGGACGCGACGATACCAATTATGTATAGTTTATTTGTTTGTTTATATATTTTTGTTAATAATAAAGGACTGATAAGGGAAAAGGGGGGATTTTTACTTTTATTACTTTTAAATCTTTTATTTTCTTATTTTTACACATCTGTTTTTAACTTTTTTTTAACTTTATTACTTTGTCCCACTAGGGGACATGAGGGCAGGAGGCCCTGATCGCTATTCTAATACACTGCACTACATGCGTAGTGCAGTGTATTAGAACTGTCAGCTGCTGACTGAAGCAAGCATAGTGGGTCCTGACGTTGTCAGGACCCACTAGGCTTCCGTCGATGGCATAGCCGGACGCCATTGTTTGGTGTCCGGTTGCCATAGTCGCCATCGCCGGCCGCTATCGCGTAGCAGGCTGGCGATGGCAGCTTAACCCCTAAAAAGCCGCGATCTCTATAGAACGCGGCTTTTAAGGGGTTAATCAGCGGGGACACAGCGATCGGTCCCCGCTGTAGGAGCTGTGACAGCTGCTGAACAAGACAGCAGCGTCACAGCTCCTGTATGTGTCGGGAGGACGGCCGAAACGGCCGTTACTCCCGAGACGTACTATTACGGCATGGAGCGCTAACGATACAGCTGCCATGACGTAATAGTACGTCAAGGAGCGGGAAGGGGTTAAAGCACAGATTTTAAACCACCTGAAGAAAAAAAAATTGACGTTAGGACAATAAATCCGTACACAAACATATCCCTAGACAGACCTAGCATGGATTCAAATAAAACACAATCCTAAGCAGGGCCGCAAGTCTATCATGGAGGGTTATTTGCCGGTCTCTTAGTTGGGCGGGTCTGGGGTTCAGCCAGACATCAGGCTTAGGCAGAGAGGGAAGATAGGCTACATCCGTGTAAGGTTGCCAAAAGGGGATGGCGGTATGGTCGCGGTCTAGTGGAGGGCAAGCTTTCTCTAGATCTTCCGCTGAGCGAACAATGAACAACCGATCTTGGAAATGGTAGGATAGTCCAAAAGGGAAAAGCCATTTGTACGGTATTTTTAGGGATCGGAGGCGGTCCGTGACGATCCCTAGAGACCTACGTTTGGATAGGGTGGTCGGGGAAATATCCTGAAAGAAAGTCAGTTTATGTCCCTCAAACATAAGGTCAGGCATATCCCGTGTCTTGCGGAGCACCGCTTATTTGACAGGAAAAGACAGTAGCTTGCATACGATATCCCTTGGTGGTTCACCTTGTTTGGGTTTTGGACGTAGAGCCCTATGTGCTCTTTCAATCTGTAGGTCTGGGGGCGAATCACGGTTGAGGACAAAGTCCAGGATTTTCTTAGTCATGCACATGGTCTCATGCGGAGGGAAGTTTTCCGGCATTTCCCTTATCTGCAAATTATTGCGCCTCCCCCTATTGTCCTGATCTTCCAGATAGGTGTGAAGAGAATTCAGATGAGTTTGACAAGCCTGAAGAGCCGAGGAGGTCGCGTCTCCGTGAGTGAGAAGAGCAGTTTGTTCAAGTAGCTCAACTCTAGCTCCAATGTGGTGGACTTCCTGATTAATATCGGCAAGTTCTCGCATTACAGGTTGTAGGGTTTTCTCGATAATCTTTTGCAAGCCTTTAGTAGAAATGGAGATCATAGAAGGTGGGTCAGGTGCCACTTCTTCCTCTATGTAACTTTCAGCATCAGAAGTGTCACAATGATCGTTAGGCAGCAGTGACTGTTTAGTGGAAGATATAGATCGTTGGGGCGAGCGTCTTTTCAGGAATTTTTTTCCATGTCCGGTTGGGATTTCTTTTGTTTGGGGGTAGTAGGAGGGTCTCCGTGTTTAGCCTGACCAATTTTCACCATCTTGCTTTGTATATGTGTCTGAGGGAGCCAGGAATGAAAAGGCCACATTACGATCACATTTGGTAGCAAATGATCTGATTGGCAGGAGAGTACCCCAGTGTCCAGAAGGCAAGGCAGCCGTGTAGCTTATGAAGGCCTACGTGGAAGGCAAGGTGCGGCTCTCAAGTGGGTCTAGGCAGGAAAAGATAATCCTGTGGACAGGAAAGGGCAGGGATTGCACACTGTAAGGTTGCCGAGCCTAGCAGGTGCAGTAACAGAGGTCCTCGTGGGTTTTTCGCCCAATTGGGAAAAAGGGGTAGTGTCACTTACCCCCTGACGTGCAGGACTAGGAACCGGCCGCACCTTGGATGCAGGGATGGGAGAGGCTGGTGTGGTAACCCTGCAGCCTGGATCCCAGAAGCAGGTGAAGCCTCTAAGCTGGTGTTGAGGTTTGAAGCAGCAAGTCAGTGCAGTGAGGCAATTCCCTCCAACTGAGGACCCACCTCCAGCGAAGGTGGTGTCCGGTCCAGCAATCCGATGCAGGCCGCCGACACAAAATCGAGGCCGGGGATCCGGGCCTCCGACTATGCCGCAGGTCAACGGGAGCTCCAGTGAGCTCCGGAGAGCAGCAGCTAGTTTGGAAACTAGGCACAGTGGTGTGGCAGCCCCTCCAGCCTGTGTTCTTCTGCCTGCAGAGGCTGGGCCCGTCTCAACGGGAGTCGTCGGGGACCCGCCGCTCCAAAATCAAGGCCGGGGATCGGGGCCTCTTGATAGGCCGCGAAACGACGGGAGCTCTGATGGGCTCCAGAGGATGGCAGCTGTTGAGGGAACTGGGCACAGCATTGTCAGCCTCTCCGTCACGGACTCCACTACTTACGGCAGCTGAGCTCGCCTCAATGGGAGTCGTCGGACCGCCGCTCCAAAAACGGGGCCGGGGATACAGCCTCCTTGCTGGGCCGCAACACGCCAGTTGCCCAGATTTGTGCCGGACCCGGTTCGATCCTCTCCCCAGGATGTAGGGAACACAGCCACGCAGGAGCAATCACCCCCAGAGGTTTTAGGAGGGCGGATGGCAGCTGATGGTACCAAGATTGCCGGAGCTCCTGAACGGCACGTCGGCTCCTATCGACATCATAACCACGCTCATCCTTTATTACATTTTTTTGTGGGAGGTGAGGTGACCAAAAAACAGTGATTCTGGCGTTTTTTACATTTTTCTTTTTACGGTGTTAAATAATGGTATATTGAAATAGTTCAGACTTTTGCGAATGCCGCAATACCAATTCTGTTTATTTTTTTAGGGGGAAAATGGGTTAAAGGGGTTTTCTTTTACTTTTTAATATTTTTTATTTTACATAATGAAAAACATTTAACAGCTTTTTACTTTTTTTTTTATAATGTATTGCAGTATAACGTCTTTCTGACAGACTTCTGTTAAGCTCTGCCAGAGGTAGGTGGTAATAGGAGCACAAAGATGGCAGACATGGGGCTGCTATAACTGCCATCTGCTTCTAACGATTTAAATGCCACAGTCGCTAATGACTGTGGCATGTAACGGGTTAAACTAGCGGGATCGCTCTCGAGCTTGATCCCGCCCGTTACTGTGAAGTGTCAGCTGTATTATACAGCACACATCAGCTTTGTATGGAGCGTGCTCAGCCTGTGAGCCAGCTCCATACTTCCCCTACCCGGCTATGACGTAACTGTATGTCGGGAAGGGGTTAAGAAACCGGGCAAGTCTGAGCAACTTCAGTGAGAGTTCAGGAGAACAACAGCTTCCGATATGTCGCTCTGCTAATCCTGACTCTGAGGATCACAATGAAAATATATGAAGAACGGCACTTTCCGCACGTCGAAATGTCAAAACTCTTTAAATTGCTCTAATAAATAAAAACTTTAACATTTAGTTTCCCCAACACCAGTTATTAAAGGTTAAAAAACACGAGAGGGTAGAGAATGACGAGGGATGTGGATTTATTATCTCCAAACTGACCATTTCTTCCACATTCACTTTTTACTTTAGTGACGTTGTAAATTCACTGTACAATCCGCATACACAGATACATATATATACATACACTGTACAATCCACACACATACATACTTACATACATACATACATTCACTGTACAATCCACTTCCACTGTTCTACATACACATACACACACACACACATGTACATACATCCACTATACAATTCACTTCGATTGTGATATATACACACACATACACACACTGTTCAGACATAACATTAAAACCAGTGACAGGTGAAGAGAATATCATTGATTATCTGGTTACAATGGCTCCTGACAAGGGGGGGGGGTATATTAGGCAGCAAGTGATCACTCCGTTCTTGAAGTAGATGTTGGAAGCAGAGAAATGGGCAGGTGTACGGACGTGACCGATTGTGACAATAGCCAAATTGTGATGTCCAAACGACCAGGGCACAGCATCTCCAAAACATCCGGTCTTGTGGAGTGTTCCCGGTATGCAGTGGTTCGTGCCAGCAAAAAGTGGTCCATGAAAGGACAACCGGTAAACCAGAGACCGTATCATGGGCACCCAAGGCTCATTGAATGCGCATGGGGAGCGAAGACTAGTCCAAATGGACCGATCCCACAAAGGAGCTACTGTAGCACAAATTGCTGAAGAAGTTACTGCTGGCTACGATAGAAAGATGTCAGATCGCACAGAGCATCGCAGCTTACTGCAGTTGAGGCTGGCATGCCGACCCCTGTCCACCGCTAAAAGAGCCTACAATGGGCACATGCATCAGAACTGGACCATGGAGTAATAGAAGTTGGCCTGGTCTTATGAATCACATTTTCTTTTACATCTCATGGACAGACGGGTGCGTGTGCACTACATCGTTTACTTGGAGAAGATAAAGCACCAGGATGTATTAAACCGAAAATGATTCCTAAAAAAAAATATATGACTTGTCCCGCAAACAACAAGGCCTCAAATAACTATGTAAGACATCCAGAGTGATCGGAAGAAAGCAGGAATAGATTGGGCAGTGTCACCGTTGTGTAGATAAGTATAAAAAGATTTATTAGGAACGTACAACGCATCTCAAGGTCGATCGGAGCTCTTCCTCCGGTAAATTGTACGTGATGCTGGAGGCCTGTAGGTTGGAGCAGCAGTCACAGACCCTACTTGAATCAACCTATCCTAGTGTTGTGCCTGCTGCACAACTGATTCTGGTGAGCATTACTGTGTAGCCTTAAAAATGAAAAGTTATGGCTGATGGAATGTGAGGAGGCAAAACCCAAAAAATTATCTTGGTCCTCATGGCAAAAAATTGCTCAGTTCTTTAGGGGCTAAAAAGCAGATGACACCTTTGTATTTTTTTGACTAGCAGGGCATTCTTAAAAGAGATGCGTCCTGCCGCTTTAATCTGTGTATGTTCAATGTTATAGCGTAATTTTATTATTATAGAGTAAAAAGCCGTCTCTCCCCTGCGACACCATTAGCTCTCATTTGCCCATCGGACACATGAGGCCTGCAAACTACCACTAGGACCCAAGCACAGTTGGTGAGGACCAATGTTCGCTCTAAGACTTAGCAGCTCCTGAGCGGAGCAGTTAGGGAGCAGGGCAAGTCTCCATCAATGGTGGGCGTTCCGATGACCAAAAGTAATACCCCCAATAAACACTAATATAGCGTACTAAATGAGACCATAAGAAAACTTATTTTGAGTTAGTTTTAATTACTTTTATAAATACTATAATATTACAAGTACACCAGTAAAATAGACCGCTATAAACTATTGTTCGCACTACCTTTTTATGTAAGTATTCACAAATACGTGTTACGATTCCCCTTGTCAAAGGGCTGTGTCCCTACATACAGACAGTATCACACTGTGAAGGGACACGTCCTCCTGACAAGGGGAATGGTAATATCCATTTGTCTATCAGTCCTAGGCTGCACAAAGACTTTTTGTGAAATGCAAGGATTTCCTATAATAAACTTCATGGCGACTTCTCCCAGCCATGACCCATTTCTGCGGATTTTGCCACTCCGATGTTTTTGGCTCATCACTTTTACCTACATTTCCACACCTATAAACAAAGATAAAATTATCATGGTGCCGCACACTGTGCCCCTAAATATAATAGCACCAAACACTATGCTCCTGAATATAATTGTGTCAAACTGTAATGAATCGGGGTAGGGAGACGGACAGGTGAGCCCTAATCTACCCGCAACTCAGTCCCTGCCTACTTGCACGGCCCGCCCTAAGTGACGGCGTACAACTGGGCGACGGTCCCTACGCTCAGTAAGTGCAAGACAGACAACACAAGACAAGGGCACACAGAAGCAAAGGGGGAAGTAGGGGCAGTTGCTCACGGAAACACTGTGAGCAACAGGCAGAGGTGAACGAGCCGAATCAAACCAGGGGAGTAAGTAGTAGCAAAATCAGAGCAGGAGAAGTCAGGCAAGTCAGGGTCAATGTAACAGCGGTCAATCAGGTAAATAGCAGAAATCGCAGAGCCAGGATACCAGACAATCATAGGCAAGGAACCTGATGCAAGTGAGGGTATAAATAGACCATGGTCGGGAGCTAGAACCATCAGGCCAGGCTGTGATAGGTTCGCCCTCTTCTCAGACTGCAAGCCTGAGTGGTAACAGATCGCGTCACTCTAGCAGACCTTGGAGCTGATGAAGGCTAATTAACCACGGGCGTCGACACAGAACCTGTATATACTGCCACACAGCACGCCCTTATATATAGTGCCAAACTGCCCCCCTCTTGTAAATAGTGCCACACAGCCACTCCTCTTGTAAATAGTGCCACATAGCCTTATATTGTACTTACCTTTCCTCTTTCCCGCAACGGACAGAGCGCTGCACAGCCTTGCGGGCAGAACCGCTTGCGCAGACCACCGTTATGCATTGACGTTATCATGCCAGCCTGTGAAGGGGGTCTTCCCAACGCATTATAGGCTGCATTATTTGTATCTGCATCCTGAGGACGCAGATGCAAGTGAATGTGGCTGTCGCTAGCGCCGGGTCCGCCCTCCGGTGCTAGCGACACCACCGGCATGATCTGCCACTGCATCCACCCACCGGCCGTGACAGTGCGCGGACTTAGTGTTAGTTTAGTGAGCACAGCCACGCACTTTATAGGGAACAGTGGTGGGGACACAAATACTATAATTAATTTACGCTCTAAAAGTAAACATGGAATTGCAGGTCTTGAGGGAAGTGTCTGATATATAGACAGATATACAATGGTCATGTATTCATTCACTGTGTGTTTGCTACAGATGGATCCATTAGGAGAAATCCACCAGAGAGATGTCCCAGTCCTCTGTATTCCCAGGACTGTCCAGAGGAAAATCACAATGTCCCAGAGAATCATCAGGTAAATGAAGCTTTGCCCTATACCAGCTCTATATAGGGGGGTGTGGAGCTTTTGGGTCTTGCGATCATAAATGTGGTCATAGATTTTGGTGGTTTCTTATGTTGATGTGTTCGATTCTTCGCACTCTGCTGTATTGTACTGAATTGTTACATATGTGAAATCAGGGGGAAGATCTGACTAATATTAAAGCGGAGGATGAAGCCGAAATAGAGCGGGTGAGGGGCGATCAACCGTGTAAGAGTGAAGTTGAGGAGGAAATTCCAGGAGGTGTTACCACAGGTAAGTAATAATTAATTCATAAAGGGACTTCAGCGAAAAGCTGAACCGAACACTAAAGTTAGTAGAAGATGGAGGCGCATAAATGGAGTGGATGGCAGATGAATAGCATGAAAGCAGTTAGAGGATCTGTCACCAGTTTATTAATACCCTATCTCCTAACAGTGTAATGTTTTCTGTAGGACACTATCCAATCGTCATACAGCTTCTACCCCTTCCCGGCCCAGCAACACAGTGTGATCATATAGTATACAGCTTCCATTCCCGACTGTGTATTTAAATGGCAATATCTCCGGTTGTGTCACAGCTAGAACTGCAATTCTGGTGTCATATGAAACATTAGAATCTCATCTTTCATATACCACTGTTCTAGGTGGTCCACAGCCCGAGATGTGGCTGTTTAAAGTGATCCCCCTTCCCTCCAGCTTCATTCTCTCATTCTGTGTGAAGCAGCTTCGTGCTGATAGGACAGCGTCAGAGGCTGTGAGGTAGCTTCACGAAAAGAGAATCGCTGCTGTTGATACCCACTTGTCTAATAAAGGCTCATTTACATATTTAGAAAAAAGCTCATAACTTTTAAAGTAATAAACGCACAATTTTCACTAGCAT
Source organism: Rhinoderma darwinii (assembly GCF_050947455.1). Taxonomy (NCBI): domain Eukaryota; kingdom Metazoa; phylum Chordata; class Amphibia; order Anura; family Rhinodermatidae; genus Rhinoderma; species Rhinoderma darwinii. The sequence continues at coordinate 116,372 of NW_027461667.1, forward strand.
TGTCAGTGTGACAGCGCCTATTAGATTAGCTAGGAGATAGGGCATTACTAAACTAGTGAGAGAGCCTCTTTAACAGATGAATAGACAGTGGGAAAGAATTAACAGCACTAACTGACCCTATCTGAATACTATCCCACAGCAGGGAAAGACAACACCTTGGCAGCAGATCAAATGCACAGGAAAGGCAAACAAACCAGGGGAACTATTGATACCAAGATACACATAAAAGCCACTTTACAAAAACTAGATCTCTCGGAAGACCAACAGGTCTCACACTTCAAACAAACACATATACATAGACAAGAAAAACATCACCAACTAGAATTTGTAAAGAATTTAGCACATGAGAGAAACAGTATAACCAGTACATGAGTAATCCAGGCCTGAAGTATATACTAGCCCCCAGAAAAGTACTCTGCCCTAATTAACCAGGCAAAGCTAAATGATGACCAAATCCAGACACAGATCAAGGGCATTGTCTAGCAACGCCCAAACATAGAGATAACAGAAATCATTTATTAGCAGCAGTCCTGCTGCTAATCGTAACATTACCAAGCCCTTCAAAGAGGGCTGATGATCCCTTAAAGGGAAAGTGTCATGAATTATTTTTTTTATCATATTGCTTTTAATATGATATTAACATAAATGTTATTTATTTGTGTTCTCATGTTCTACTTTTTACTTTGTTCTTACTTTTCCTTCTGTATGAGAGCTGCCATTTTTTTTTCATCTCTGTTTGTGTCGATTAACGACACATACAGAGATGGAATACGGCACATACAATCCCATAGAGAATGCAAACGAGAGACGTTCCATTCTCTGAAGCGTACGCCGTCTGAGTGGGAGCGGCATGCGCCGCTTCCACACAGACCCAAACTAAGCTCGTTCGCAGAGTGAAACCCGGCGCCATTTTCAAGTGGACTGGAAGCCGTGGCCGGACAATAAGATGATGACTTACGGCCATATGTTCAAGGAAGCGAAGGCGCAAGGAATAGGAGCGAAGGTGGCGGCAGGAGAATGTAATTTATGTTCGTGTATGTGATGTGTGTATTATGTTCGTGTATGTTCATGTTATACTGTCTGCTGAGCACTGTATCTAATCCTCCTACACTGTGCAGTCGCTCAGAAAATGGTGGCACACAGTGTAGGAGGTTTGAAGATTCAAACCCCTCCTGGGCACTAGCTAGAAGAAGGGAGGGGGGATTGTGTGACGATACTAGAGAGAGTGTTTCTACCCCAAATTTGCAGCATAAAGCAATGAGGTTGCTTTACCACATTGACCATGCTGCAATTTTGGGAACTGCTCCCTCTAGTGCCCAGCATATGGAAATGTTATAAATTAGAATCTAATTTATAATATTTCCTGACTTGTGAAACATTTTAAAAATTAAAACAATGTGTAATCACTTAAATAATAATTGTTTAAAGGAACAGTGTCATCAGAAATTATTTTTTTATATGTTAAAGATGTTAGTGCTTTATTAAAAACTTTTATATTTATTTGTGTGTTTGTGTTTTACTTTTTCTTATTTTTACACTTTTTCTTCCCTATGGGGGCTGCCATTTTTTGTTCCATTTCTGTGTGTGTCGATTAACGACACATACAGACATGGAATACGGCAGCCACAGTCCCATAGGGACTGCGAACGGCTCCCGTCCCATTGACTGCAGTGTACGGCGTCTGTGTGGGAACTGCGCATGCGCCGCTCCCACACAGTCCTATTCGAAATTGGCGCCGTCCGGCGCCATTTTCCTGTGGACCGGAAGTCGCGGCCGGACAGTAATATTACTACTTCCGGTCGCGGCTTCCGGATTTCTGCACTTGCACCAGCGGCAGCAAACGGAGCGGACGGGCCGGAGGGAGCCGCGGCGGCAGGAGCAGGTAAGAGATTTCAATGTATGTTCGTGTTTGTGTGTGTTTACTACTGTATGTAAACCTACTACACTGTGGGTTAGCTCAAAAAATGGCGACACACAGTGTAGGAGGTTACACCGTTCAAACCCCTCGTTTATCCCGGCACTAGCCAGGATAAAGGAGGGGGGGATGCTGAGAGCTCACTAGAGCGAGGGCTTTTAACCCAATGTTGCAATGCTGCAATATTGGGAACAGCTCCATCTAGTGACCAAAAATGGGTAGTATTATAAATTAGAAATAATTTATAATATTTCCTGGACTCGTGCAAAAAAATAAAAAAAATTTGAACAATGTTTAACCACCCACACACTAAATGTTTAATTTTTTTAAAAAAAACATGTTTTTCTGGCAACACATTCCCTTTAACTAAAAAAATCTATCAGAATGGATGTTTCTAGCTGTTCCCAGGACTTTTCCTCTGGGCCGTTACCCCGTAAATCAACAAGGTAATGGAGTTGTCTGCCACACCATTCAAAATCAAGGATCCTCTGGACCACAAACTCAGGCTGACAACGGACCAAAACAGGAGGAGTTCTACGGATCGCCCTTCTGAAAGTATACACAGGCCTAAAAAGAGAACAATGAAAAGTCCTGGGCATTCTCATGCTTGGTTGTAAACTGGATTAATTTGTCTTAAAATCTTAAAACGACCAATAAATCTAGACCCAACTTGCCACATGGTTGTCTTAAACTGATTTTCTTGATGGACAACCACACTCTATTTCCCACTTTGAACTTATGTGGCCTGCGGTGGCGATCAAAATTGCATTTAGCACGAAGGGCAGCTGAGCCCAAAGCCCCATGGACCTTACTCCAGTTTTACTTCAACATCTTAATCCTCAGTCTGAGCAATGGAATGTCAAAACCCGCACTGACGGTAAATGAAGATGCCTATGGGTGAAAACCATAGTTACAGAAAAATGGAGAGACATTAGTGGATGCATGACACAAATTGTTACAAACAAATTGCCCATGGCAAAAACTGGACCCAATCATCATGTAAATCTGAAACAACACCGGAGATAGTGCTCTAATGTCTGGTTCACTATCATTGGTCTGTGGATGATAGGTGGCGGAGGACCCAAATCAATACCTACATTTGCGCAAAGGCCTTCCAAAATTGAGTCACAAACTGTGAACCCATGTCAGATACAATATTATCAGATACAATATTTTCAGGAATACTATGAAGTCTCACCACTAGTTGAACAAAGTGAGTAGCCAGCTTATCAGCAGAGGACAAGCCAGACAAGGGTATAAAATGGGCCATTTTACTGAACCTGTCTACAACAACCTATTTGGTATCTCTCCCCCCGAATCTGGTCAACTTGAAAATAAAGTCCATGAATATGTGTGTCCATGGTTTCCTGGGAGTTGGCAAAGGTTCTAACTGACCAAAAGGTAATGCTGTAGATGTCTTATTGCGAGCACAGATGTCACATTCCACAGCAAACCTTTCTACATCTCTCCGCATATCTGGCCACCAAACTGATCGAGACATGGTCTTACACATCTTAGTGATACCTGAATTGGCTCAAGGACCGTTTCCAGAGAGTTGTGCTCAATGATTCCTACACTGAATGGTCCCCGGTTATAAGTGGTGTACCCCAGGGTTCAGTGCTGGGACCACTATTATTCAACTTATTTATTAACCCCTTCAGGACTGAGCCTGTTTTGGCCTTCAGGACGAAGCCGATTTTTCAAATCTGACGTGTCACTTTATGTGGTAATAACTCTGGAATGCTTTTACCTATTCAAGCGATTCTGAGATTGTTTTCTCGTGACATATTGTACTTTATGTTAGTGAAAAAATTTGGTCGATAAATTTAATATTTAATTGTGAAAAACATCAAAATGTAGAGAATTTTTCGAAATTTAAATCTATCTGCTTGGATGACATAGTATTACCACACAAAATACTTACTAGTTTATATTTCCCATATGTCTACTTTATATTTGCATCGTTTTTGGAACCTTATTTTATTTTTCTAGGACGTTACAAGGCTTAGAACTTTAGCAGCAATTTCTCATATTTTCAAGAAAATTTCAAAAGGCTATTTTTTCAGGGACCAGTTCAGTTCTGAAGTTAGTTTAGGGGCCTTATATATTAGAAAGTCCCCATAAATGAACCCATTTTGAAAGCGGCACCCCTCAGAGTATTCAAAACAGCATTCAGAAAGTGTTTTAACCCTTTATGCATTTCAAAGGAATTAAAGCAATCTACAGGTGTAATTTACAGATTTAATTTTTTTTGCCAAAATTCATATGTAATCCATTTTTTTTTGTAACACAGAAGGTTTTACCAGAGAAATGCAACTCAATATTTATTGCCCAGATACTGCACTTTTTTAGAAATATCCCACATGTGGCCCTAGTGTGCTAACGGACTGAAGCACAGGCCTCAGAAGCAAAGGAGCACCTAGAGGATTTTGGGGCCTCCTTTTTTAGAATATATTTTAGGCACCATGTCAGATTTGAAGAGTTCTTGTGCTGCCGATACAGTAAAAACAGATAAAAGTGACCCCATTTTGGAAACTGCACCCCTCAATGAATCTTTCTAGTGGTATAGTTAGCACTTTGACCCCACAGTTGTTTTGCAAAATTTATTTGCATTCGTGTGAAGATGAAAGCCTACTTGTTTTCTGAAAAAACATAGAAATTTTAGATTTTAAAAAAGAATAAAGGACAAAAAGTAATTTGTAAAGCAATTTCTCCCGATTACAGCAATACCACATATGTGGTAATACACTGCTGTTTGGACCCACAGCAGGGCTCAGAATAGAAGGAGCGTCATTTGGATTTTGGAGCGCAGATTTTGCTAGAATAGTTTTTAGTGCCATGTCGTGTTTGCAATGCACTGGGGGGGACCAAAACAGTGTAAACACCCCAAAAATGACCCCATTTTGAAAACTACGCCCCTCAAGGAATTTTTTCTAGTGGTGTGATCACTTTATTAACCCCATAGTTTTTTTTCAGAATCTTGTGGATATCTGGCGTGAAAAAGAACATATGACAAATGCTTCATTTATAGGACAGAATTTTCAGACACAGAGCATGCAAGTGAAGAAAAGCACCTCAACATTTATCAGGATATTTCTTCTGAGTTTAGAAATACCCCCAAATTGGCCCTAATTCTCTGTTGCTGGACATATGGTCAGGGCCAGAAAATATTGGAACATCACAAGGATTTTGAGGCCTTATTTTACTTTGATGATTTTTGGGCACATTTCATGTTTGCATAGGCCTAAAAAATTGTGCAGATACTACACCATATTACAAATCCTAGATATTCATCTAGGGTTATAATGGGAATTTTTAGTTTTGTTATGGGGATGTTCAAATTTTAAATGGTGAATTGGTTATGGTAAATGGGAGGGACGGCAATTGTAAATGAAAGGGCCGAAAATTATAAATGAAAGGGACAGATGAAAATAAAATTTAGAAATCCAGAGAGGTGTGGTATATCCGGAAGCACTCCTTCATACACAGTCCAGGGTGGGTGGGACAGGTGTTCCACTGGTATGTCGTGTCTTTTCTTATGCCTCTTTTGGCACAGACACGACACCTCTTCTGGGGGTGGCTTTTTTTTGAGGTGGGCGGCAATTCACCAGGAAAGTGCTGCCCTGGAACTATCCTGGGGACATCCGTACTTGCAGAGGCAGAACTTTCTCCTACCTCTGCCACATTCCCAAAGAGAAGGGATTTGATTACCTTCTCCTGGTACTCCAGGTATGTCCCCTCCTGACCAGTGCTCCTGTATATTACAAAGGAGTTGTACAATGCCATTTGGATAAAGTACACCGCAAGTTTTTTTATACCAAATTTTTGATTTCCGCATGGCATTGTACGGCTTGAGCATCTGGTCAAAAAGGTCCACTCCCCCCATAAATTTGTTATATGCCTGGATGCAGACAGGCCGTGACGTGGTGGTGGGTGTTGCACCACGCACAGGGACAAGAGAGCAGGTGGCATCATGAATGGATGTTAGCATCAACACATCCTTCTTGTCCCTGAATTTCAAAAATAGGACCCCTTCGCCTTGGACCGCCCTGCTCTCCCCACGCTGCAGGGGTTGGCCGAGAAGGGTTTTTGGGAGCGGTCTCTGGTTTTTGCGGACAGTCCCACACGCCACCGTTTTTTGTTCCACCAGGCATTTGAAAAGGGGTACACTTGTGTACCAGTTGTCAATATACAAGTAGTACCCCTGATTTAAACATTGGGTGCAGGAGGTCCCAGACAATCCTCCCAGTTGTAGTCAGGACGGGTGGACAGTTTGGGGGTTCAATCTGACTGTCTCTTCCCTCGTATATTTTAAAAGTATGTGTGTAGCCCGACTCCGACTCACACAACTTGTAGATCTTGATGTCATACCTGGCACGTTTGTTGGGCAAATACTGCCTGAACTTCACCCTTCCCTTCAATTGCACCAGGGACTTGTCAATAGCAATTTCTCTTCCAGGGGTATATGACATGGAAAACTTTTGGGCCAAATGGGAAATAAGGGGTCTAATTTTATAGAGTCAATCGAAATTTGGGTGATCCTGGGGGGGAGGGCACTGGGAATTATCATTGAAGTGCAAAAACTTCTGTATTGCCTCAAAACGAGCCCTGGGTGTTGTGGTGCGGTATAAGGGGCAGTGGTAAAGAATATCAGTGGACCAATAGGCCCTCACCGATGGCTTCTTTGTTAGGCCCATATTTAGCACCAATCCCCAGTACTGCAGCTATAAACTATTGTTAGCACTACCTTTTTATGTAAGTATTCACAAATACGTGTTACGATTCCCCTTGTCAAAGGACTGTGTCCCTACATACAGACAGTATCACACTGTGAAGGGACATGTCCTCCTGACAAGGGGAATGGTAATATCCATTTGTCTATCAGTCCTAGACTGCACAAAGACTTTTTGTGAAATACAAGGATTTCCTATAATAAACTTCATGGCGACTTCTCCCAGCCATGACCCATTTCTGCGGATTTTGCCACTCCGATGTCTTTGGCTCATCACTTTACCTACATTTCCACACCTATAAACAAAGATAAAATTATCATGGTGCCGCACACTGTGCCCCTAAATATAATAGCACCAAACACTATGCTCCTGAATATAATTGTGTCAAACTGTAATGAATCGGGGTAGGGAGACGGACAGGTGAGCCCTAATCTACCCGCAACTCAGTCCCTGCATACTTGTACGGCCCGCCCTAAGTGACGGCGTACAACTGGGCGACGGTCCCTACGCTCAGTAAGTGCAAGACAGGCAACACAAGACAAGGGCACACAGAATCAAAGGGGGAAGTAGGGGCAGTTGCTCACGGAAACACTGAGCAACAGGCAGAGGTGAACGAGCCGAATCAAACCAGGGGAGTAAGTAGTAGCAAAATCAGAGCAGGAGAAGTCAGGCAAGTCAGGGTCAATGTAACAGCGGTCAATCAGGTAAATAGCAGAAATCGCAGAGCCAGGATACCAGACAATCATAGGCAAGGAACCTGATGCAAGTGAGGGTATAAATAGACCAAGGTCGGGAGCTAGAACCATCAGGCCAGGCTGTGATAGGTTCGCCCTCTCCTCAGCCTGCAAGCCTGAGTGGTAACAGATCGTGTCACTCTAGCAGACCTTGGAGCTGATGAAGGCTAATTAACCACGGGCGTCGACACAGAACCTGTATATACTGCCACTAGGCACGCCCTTGTATATAGTGTCAAACTGCCCCCCTCTTGTAAATAGTGCCACACAGCCACTCCTCTTATAAATAGTGCCACATAGCCTTATATTTTACTTACCTTTCCTCTTTCCCGCAACGGACAGAGCGCTGCACAGCCTTGCGGGCAGAACCGCTTGCGCAGACCACCGTTATGCATTGCCGTTATCATGCCAGCCTGTGAAGGGGGTCTTCCCAACGCATTATAGGCTGCATTATTTGTATCTGCATCCTGAGGACGCAGATGCAAGTGAATGTGGCTGTCGCTAGCGCCGGGTCCGCCCTCCGGTGCTAGCGACACCACCGGCATGATCTGCCACTGCATCCACCCACCGGCCGTGACAGTGCGCGGACTTAGTGTTAGTTTAGTGAGCACAGCCACGCACTTTATAGGGAACAGTGGTGGGGACACAAATACTATAATTAATTTACGCTCTAAAAGTAAACATGGAATTGCAGGTCTTGAGGGAAGTGTCTGATATATAGACAGATATACAATGGTCATGTATTCATTCACTGTGTGTTTGCTACAGATGGATCCATTAGGAGAAATCCACCAGAGAGATGTCCCAGTCCTCTGTATTCCCAGGACTGTCCAGAGGAAAATCACAATGTCCCAGAGAATCATCAGGTAAATGAAGCTGTGCCCTATACCAGATCTATATAGGGGGGTGTGGAGCTTTTGGGTCTTGCGATCATAAATGTGGTCATAGATTTTGGTGGTTTCTTATGTTGATGTGTTAGATTCTTCGCACTCTGCTGTATTGTACTGAATTGTTACATATGTGAAATCAGGGGGAAGATCTGACTAATATTAAAGCGGAGGATGAAGAAGAAGAGTGGGTGAGGGGCGATCAACCGTGTAAGAGTGAAGTGGAGGAGGAAATTCCAGGAGGTGTTACCACAGGTAAGTAATAATTAATTCATAAAGGGACTTCAGCGAAAAGCTGAACCGAACACTAAAGTTAGTAGAAGATGGAGGCGCATAAATGGAGTGGATGGCAGATGAATAGCATGAAAGCAGTTAGAGGATCTGTCACCAGTTTATTAATACCCTATCTCCTAACAGTGTAATGTTTTCTGTAGGACACTATCCAATCGTCATACAGCTTCTACCCCTTCCCGGCCCAGCAACACAGTGTGATCATATAGTATACAGCTTCCATTCCCGACTGTGTATTTAAATGGCAATATCTCCGGTTGTGTCACAGCTAGAACTGCAATTCTGGTGTCATATGAAACATTAGAATCTCATCTTTCATATACCACTGTTCTAGGTGGTCCACAGCCCGAGATGTGGCTGTTTAAAGTGATCCCCCTTCCCTCCAGCTTCATTCTCTCATTCTGTGTGAAGCAGCTTCGTGCTGATAGGACAGCGTCAGAGGCTGTGAGGTAGCTTCACGAAAAGAGAATCACTGCTGTTGATACCCACTTGTCTAATAAAGGCTCATTTACATATTTAGAAAAAAGCTCATAACTTTTAAAGTAATAAACGCACAATTTTCACTAGCATTGTCAGTGTGACAGCGCCTATTAGATTAGCTAGGAGATAGGGCATTACTAAACTAGTGAGAGAGCCTCTTTAACAGATGAATAGACAGTGGGAAAGAATTAACAGCACTAACTGACCCTATCTGAATACTATCCCACAGCAGGGAAAGACAACACCTTGGCAGCAGATCAAATGCACAGGAAAGGCAAACAAACCAGGGGAACTATTGATACCAAGATACACATAAAAGCCACTTTACAAAAACTAGATCTCTCGGAAGACCAACAGGTCTCACACTTCAAACAAACACATATACATAGACAAGAAAAACATCACCAACTAGAATTTGTAAAGAATTTAGCACATGAGAGAAACAGTATAACCAGTACATGAGTAATCCAGGCCTGAAGTATATACTAGCCCCCAGAAAAGTACTCTGCCCTAATTAACCAGGCAAAGCTAAATGATGACCAAATCCAGACACAGATCAAGGGCATTGTCTAGCAACGCCCAAACATAGAGATAACAGAAATCATTTATTAGCAGCAGTCCTGCTGCTAATCGTAACATTACCAAGCCCTTCAAAGAGGGCTGATGATCCCTTAAAGGGAAGGTGTCATGATTTTTTTTTTTTTTATCATATTGCTTTTAATATGATATTAACATAAATGTTATTTATTTGTGTTCTCATGTTCTACTTTTTACTTTGTTCTTACTTTTCCTTCTGTATGAGAGCTGCCATTTTTTTTTCATCTCTGTTTGTGTCGATTAACGACACATACAGAGATGGAATACGGCACATACAACCCCATAGAGAATGCAAACGAGAGACGTTCCATTCTCTGAAGCGTACGCCGTCTGAGTGGGAGCGACATGCGCCGCTTCCACACAGACCCAAACGAAGCTCGTTCGCAGAGTGAAACCCGGCGCCATTTTCAAGTGGACTGGAAGCCGTGGCCGGACAATAAGATGATGACTTACGGCCATATGTTCAAGGAAGCGAAGGCGCAAGGAATAGGAGCGAAGGTGGCGGCAGGAGAATGTAATTTATGTTCGTGTATGTGATGTGTGTATTATGTTCGTGTATGTTCATGTTATACTGTCTGCTGAGCACTGTATCTAATCCTCCTACACTGTGCAGTCGCTCAGAAAATGGCGGCATACAGTGTAGGAGGTTTGAAGATTCAAACCCCTCCTGGGCACTAGCTAGAAGAAGGGAGGGGGGATTGTGTGACGATACTAGAGAGAGTGTTTCTACCCCAAATTTGCAGCATAAAGCAATGAGGTTGCTTTACCACATTGACCATGCTGCAATTTTGGGAACTGCTCCCTCTAGTGCCCAGCATATGGAAATGTTATAAATTAGAATCTAATTTATAATATTTCCTGACTTTTGAAACATTTTAAAAATTAAAACAATGTGTAATCACTTAAATAATAATTGTTTAACTAAAAAAATCTATCAGAATGGATGTTTCTAGCTGTTCCCAGGACTTTTCCTCTGGGCCGTTACCCCGTAAATCAACAAGGTAATGGAGTTGTCTGCCACGCCATTCAAAATCAAGGATCCTCTGGACCACAAACTCAGGCTGACAACGGACCAAAACAGGAGGAGTTCTACGGATCGCCCTTCTGAAAGTATACACAGGCCTAAAAAGAGAACAATGAAAAGTCCTGGGCATTCTCATGCTTGGTTGTAAATTCACCATTAAGGAAACTGGATTAATTTGTCTTAAAATCTTAAAACGACCAATAAATCTAGACCCAACTTGCCACATGGTTGTCTTAAACTGATTTTCTTGATGGACAACCACACTCTATTTCCCACTTTGAACTTATGTGGCCTGCGGTGGCGATCAAAATTGCATTTAGCACGAAGGGCAGCTGAGCCCAAAGCCCCATGGACCTTACTCCAGTTTTACTTCAACATCTTAATCCTCAGTCTGAGCAATGGAATGTCAAAACCCGCACTGACGGTAAATGAAGATGCCTATGGGTGAAAACCATAGTAACAGAAAAATGTAGAGACATTAGTGGATGCATGACACAAATTGTTACAAACAAATTGCCCATGGCAAAAACTGGACCCAATCATCATGTAAATCTGAAACAACACCGGAGATAGTGCTCTAATGTCTGGTTCACTATCTGTCTGACCATTGGTTTGTGGATGATAGGTGGCGGAGGACCAAAATCAATACCTACATTTGCGCAAAGGCCTTCCAAAATTGAGTCACAAACTGTGAACCCATGTCAGATACAATATTATCAGATACAATATTTTCAGGAATACTATGAAGTCTCACCACTAGTTGAACAAAGTGAGTAGCCAGCTTATCAGCAAAGGACAAGCCAGACAAGGGTATAAAATGGGCCATTTTACTGAACCTGTCTACAACAACCTATTTGGTATCTCTCCCCCCGGATCTGGTCAACTTGAAAATAAAGTCCATGAATATGTGTGTCCATGGTTTCCTGGGAGTTGGCAAAGGTTCTAACTGACCAAAAGGTAATGCTGTAGATGTCTTATTGCGAGCACAGATGTCACATTCCACAGCAAACCTTTCTACATCTCTCCGCATATCTGGCCACCAAACTGATCGAGACATGGTCTTACACATCTTAGTGATACCTGAATTGGCTCAAGGACCGTTTCCAGAGAGTTGTGCTCAATGATTCCTACACTGAATGGTCCCCGGTTATAAGTGGTGTACCCCAGGGTTCAGTGCTGGGACCACTATTATTCAACTTATTTATTAACCCCTTCAGGACTGAGCCTGTTTTGGCCTTCAGGACGAAGCCGATTTTTCAAATCTGACGTGTCACTTTATGTGGTAATAACTCTGGAATGCTTTTACCTATTCAAGCGATTCTGAGATTGTTTTCTCGTGACATATTGTACTTTATGTTAGTGAAAAAATTTGGTCGATAAATTTAATATTTAATTGTGAAAAACATCAAAATGTAGAGAATTTTTCGAAATTTAAATCTATCTGCTTGGATGACATAGTATTACCACACAAAATACTTACTAGTTTATATTTCCCATATGTCTACTTTATATTTGCATCGTTTTTGGAACCTTATTTTATTTTTCTAGGACGTTACAAGGCTTAGAACTTTAGCAGCAATTTCTCATATTTTCAAGAAAATTTCAAAAGGCTATTTTTTCAGGGACCAGTTCAGTTCTGAAGTTAGTTTAGGGGCCTTATATATTAGAAAGTCCCCATAAATGAACCCATTTTGAAAACGGCACCCCTCAGAGTATTCAAAACAGCATTCAGAAAGTGTTTTAACCCTTTAGGCATTTCAAAGGAATTAAAGCAATCTACAGGTGTAATTTACAGATTTAATTTTTTTTGCCAAAATTCATATGTAATCCATTTTTTTTTGTAACACAGAAGGTTTTACCAGAGAAATGCAACTCAATATTTATTGCCCAGATACTGCACTTTTTTAGAAATATCCCACATGTGGCCCTAGTGTGCTAACGGACTGAAGCACAGGCCTCAGAAGCAAAGGAGCACCTAGAGGATTTTGGGGCCTCCTTTTTTAGAATATATTTTAGGCACCATGTCAGATTTGAAGAGTTCTTGTGCTGCCGATACAGTAAAAACAGATAAAAGTGACCCCATTTTGGAAACTGCACCCCTCAATGAATCTTTCTAGTGGTATAGTTAGCACTTTGACCCCACAGTTGTTTTGCAAAATTTATTTGCATTCGTGTGAAGATGAAAGCCTACTTGTTTTCTGAAAAAACATAGAAATTTTAGATTTTAAAAAAGAATAAAGGACAAAAAGTAATTTGTAAAGCAATTTCTCCCGATTACAGCAATACCACATATGTGGTAATACACTGCTGTTTGGACCCACAGCAGGGCTCAGAATAGAAGGAGCGTCATTTGGATTTTGGAGCGCAGATTTTGCTAGAATAGTTTTTAGTGCCATGTCGTGTTTGCAATGCACTGGGGGGGACCAAAACAGTGTAAACACCCCAAAAATGACCCCATTTTGAAAACTACGCCCCTCAAGGAATTTTTTCTAGTGGTGTGATCACTTTATTAACCCCATAGTTTTTTTTCAGAATCTTGTGGATATCTGGCGTGAAAAAGAACATATGACAAATGCTTCATTTATAGGACAGAATTTTCAGACACAGAGCATGCAAGTGAAGAAAAGCACCTCAACATTTATCAGGATATTTCTTCTGAGTTTAGAAATACCCCCAAATTGGCCCTAATTCTCTGTTGCTGGACATATGGTCAGGGCCAGAAAATATTGGAACATCACAAGGATTTTGAGGCCTTATTTTACTTTGATGATTTTTGGGCACATTTCATGTTTGCATAGGCCTAAAAAATTGTGCAGATACTACACCATATTACAAATCCTAGATATTCATCTAGGGTTATAATGGGAATTTTTAGTTTTGTTATGGGGATGTTCAAATTTTAAATGGTGAATTGGTTATGGTAAATGGGAGGGACGGCAATTGTAAATGAAAGGGCCGAAAATTATAAATGAAAGGGACAGATGAAAATAAAATGTAGAAATCCAGAGAGGTGTGGTATATCCGGAAGCACTCCTTCATACACAGTCCAGGGTGGGTGGGACAGGTGTTCCACTGGTATGTCGTGTCTTTTCTTATGCCTCTTTTGGCACAGACACGACACCTCTTCTGGGGGTGGCTTTTTTTTGAGGTGGGCGGCAATTCACCAGGAAACTGCTGCCCTGGAACTATCCTGGGGACATCCGTACTTGCAGAGGCAGAACTTTCTCCTACCTCTGCCACATTCCCAAAGAGAAGGGATTTGATTACCTTCTCCTGGTACTCCAGGTATGTCCCCTCCTGACCAGTGCTCCTGTATATTACAAAGGAGTTGTACAATGCCATTTGGATAAAGTACACCGCAAGTTTTTTTATACCAAATTTTTGATTTCCGCATGGCATTGTACGGCTTGAGCATCTGGTCAAAAAGGTCCACTCCCCCCATAAATTTGTTATATGCCTGGATGCAGACAGGCCGTGACGTGGTGGTGGGTGTTGCACCACGCACAGGGACAAGAGAGCAGGTGGCATCATGAATGGATGTTAGCATCAACACATCCTTCTTGAACCCTGAATTTCAAAAATAGGACCCCTTCGCCTTGGACCGCCCTGCTCTCCCCACGCTGCAGGGGTTGGCCGAGAAGGGTTTTTGGGAGCGGTCTCTGGTTTTTGCGGACCGTCCCACACGCCACCGTTTTTTGTTCCACCAGGCATTTGAAAAGGGGTACACTTGTGTACCAGTTGTCAATATACAAGTAGTACCCCTGATTTAAACATTGGGTGCAGGAGGTCCCAGACAATCCTCCCAGTTGTAGTCAGGACGGGTGGACAGTTTGGGGGTTCAATCTGACTGTCTCTTCCCTCGTATATTTTAAAAGTATGTGTGTAGCCCGACTCCGACTCACACAACTTGTAGATCTTGATGTCATACCTGGCACGTTTGTTGGGCAAATACTGCCTGAACTTCACCCTTCCCTTCAATTGCACCAGGGACTTGTCAATAGCAATTTCTCTTCCAGGGGTATATGACATGGAAAACTTTTGGGCCAAATGGGAAATAAGGGGTCTAATTTTATAGAGTCAATCGAAATTTGGGTGATCCTGGGGGGGAGGGCACTGGGAATTATCATTGAAGTGCAAAAACTTCTGTATTGCCTCAAAACGAGCCCTGGGTGTTGTGGTGCGGTATAAGGGGCAGTGGTAAAGAATATCAGTGGACCAATAGGCCCTCACCGATGGCTTCTTTGTTAGGCCCATATTTAGCACCAATCCCCAGTACTGCAGCTATAAACTATTGTTAGCACTACCTTTTTATGTAAGTATTCACAAATACGTGTTACGATTCCCCTTGTCAAAGGACTGTGTCCCTACATACAGACAGTATCACACTGTGAAGGGACACGTCCTCCTGACAAGGGGAATGGTAATATCCATTTGTCTATCAGTCCTAGACTGCACAAAGACTTTTTGTGAAATACAAGGATTTCCTATAATAAACTTCATGGCGACTTCTCCCAGCCATGACCCATTTCTGCGGATTTTGCCACTCCGATGTCTTTGGCTCATCACTTTACCTACATTTCCACACCTATAAACAAAGATAAAATTATCATGGTGCCGCACACTGTGCCCCTAAATATAATAGCACCAAACACTATGCTCCTGAATATAATTGTGTCAAACTGTAATGAATCGGGGTAGGGAGACGGACAGGTGAGCCCTAATCTACCCGCAACTCAGTCCCTGCCTACTTGTACGGCCCGCCCTAAGTGACGGCGTACAACTGGGCAACGGTCCCTACGCTCAGTAAGTGCAAGACAGGCAACACAAGACAAGGGCACACAGAATCAAAGGGGGAAGTAGGGGCAGTTGCTCACGGAAACACTGTGAGCAACAGGCAGAGGTGAACGAGCCGAATCAAACCAGGGGAGTAAGTAGTAGCAAAATCAGAGCAGGAGAAGTCAGGCAAGTCAGGGTCAATGTAACAGCGGTCAATCAGGTAAATAGCAGAAATCGCAGAGCCAGGATACCAGACAATCATAGGCAAGGAACCTGATGCAAGTGAGGGTATAAATAGACCAAGGTCGGGAGCTAGAACCATCAGGCCAGGCTGTGATAGGTTCGCCCTCTCCTCAGCCTGCAAGCCTGAGTGGTAACAGATCGTGTCACTCTAGCAGACCTTGGAGCTGATGAAGGCTAATTAACCATGGGCGTCGACACAGAACCTGTATATACTGCCACTAGGCACGCCCTTGTATATAGTGCCAAACTGCCCCCCTCTTGTAAATAGTGCCACACAGCCACTCCTCTTATAAATAGTGCCACATAGCCTTATATTTTACTTACCTTTCCTCTTTCCCGCAACGGACAGAGCGCTGCACAGCCTTGCGGGCAGAACCGCTTGCGCAGACCACCGTTATGCATTGCCGTTATCATGCCAGCCTGTGAAGGGGGTCTTCCCAACGCATTATAGGCTGCATTATTTGTATCTGCATCCTGAGGACGCAGATGCAAGTGAATGTGGCTGTCGCTAGCGCCGGGTCCGCCCTCCAGTGCTAGCGACACCACCGGCATGATCTGCCACTGCATCCACCCACCGGCCGTGACAGTGCGCGGACTTAGTGTTAGTTTAGTGAGCACAGCCACGCACTTTATAGGGAACAGTGGTGGGGACACAAATACTATAATTAATTTACGCTCTAAAAGTAAACATGGAATTGCAGGTCTTGAGGGAAGTGTCTGATATATAGACAGATATACAATGGTCATGTATTCATTCACTGTGTGTTTGCTACAGATGGATCCATTAGGAGAAATCCACCAGAGAGATGTCCCAGTCCTCTGTATTCCCAGGACTGTCCAGAGGAAAATCACAATGTCCCAGAGAATCATCAGGTAAATGAAGCTGTGCCCTATACCAGATCTATATAGGGGGGTGTGGAGCTTTTGGGTCTTGCGATCATAAATGTGGTCATAGATTTTGGTGGTTTCTTATGTTGATGTGTTAGATTCTTCGCACTCTGCTGTATTGTACTGAATTGTTACATATGTGAAATCAGGGGGAAGATCTGACTAATATTAAAGCGGAGGATGAAGAAGAAGAGTGGGTGAGGGGCGATCAACCGTGTAAGAGTGAAGTGGAGGAGGAAATTCCAGGAGGTGTTACCACAGGTAAGTAATAATTAATTCATAAAGGGACTTCAGCGAAAAGCTGAACCGAACACTAAAGTTAGTAGAAGATGGAGGCGCATAAATGGAGTGGATGGCAGATGAATAGCATGAAAGCAGTTAGAGGATCTGTCACCAGTTTATTAATACCCTATCTCCTAACAGTGTAATGTTTTCTGTAGGACACTATCCAATCGTCATACAGCTTCTACCCCTTCCCGGCCCAGCAACACAGTGTGATCATATAGTATACAGCTTCCATTCCCGACTGTGTATTTAAATGGCAATATCTCCGGTTGTGTCACAGCTAGAACTGCAATTCTGGTGTCATATGAAACATTAGAATCTCATCTTTCATATACCACTGTTCTAGGTGGTCCACAGCCCGAGATGTGGCTGTTTAAAGTGATCCCCCTTCCCTCCAGCTTCATTCTCTCATTCTGTGTGAAGCAGCTTCGTGCTGATAGGACAGCGTCAGAGGCTGTGAGGTAGCTTCACGAAAAGAGAATCGCTGCTGTTGATACCCACTTGTCTAATAAAGGCTCATTTACATATTTAGAAAAAAGCTCATAACTTTTAAAGTAATAAACGCACAATTTTCACTAGCATTGTCAGTGTGACAGCGCCTATTAGATTAGCTAGGAGATAGGGCATTACTAAACTAGTGAGAGAGCCTCTTTAACAGATGAATAGACAGTGGGAAAGAATTAACAGCACTAACTGACCCTATCTGAATACTATCCCACAGCAGGGAAAGACAACACCTTGGCAGCAGATCAAATGCACAGGAAAGGCAAACAAACCAGGGGAACTATTGATACCAAGATACACATAAAAGCCACTTTACAAAAACTAGATCTCTCGGAAGACCAACAGGTCTCACACTTCAAACAAACACATATACATAGACAAGAAAAACATCACCAACTAGAATTTGTAAAGAATTTAGCACATGAGAGAAACAGTATAACCAGTACATGAGTAATCCAGGCCTGAAGTATATACTAGCCCCCAGAAAAGTACTCTGCCCTAATTAACCAGGCAAAGCTAAATGATGACCAAATCCAGACACAGATCAAGGGCATTGTCTAGCAACGCCCAAACATAGAGATAACAGAAATCATTTATTAGCAGCAGTCCTGCTGCTAATCGTAACATTACCAAGCCCTTCAAAGAGGGCTGATGATCCCTTAAAGGGAAGGTGTCATGATTTTTTTTTTTTTATCATATTGCTTTTAATATGATATTAACATAAATGTTATTTATTTGTGTTCTCATGTTCTACTTTTTACTTTGTTCTTACTTTTCCTTCTGTATGAGAGCTGCCATTTTTTTTTCATCTCTGTTTGTGTCGATTAACGACACATACAGAGATGGAATACGGCACATACAACCCCATAGAGAATGCAAACGAGAGACGTTCCATTCTCTGAAGCGTACGCCGTCTGAGTGGGAGCGACATGCGCCGCTTCCACACAGACCCAAACGAAGCTCGTTCGCAGAGTGAAACCCGGCGCCATTTTCAAGTGGACTGGAAGCCGTGGCCGGACAATAAGATGATGACTTACGGCCATATGTTCAAGGAAGCGAAGGCGCAAGGAATAGGAGCGAAGGTGGCGGCAGGAGAATGTAATTTATGTTCGTGTATGTGATGTGTGTATTATGTTCGTGTATGTTCATGTTATACTGTCTGCTGAGCACTGTATCTAATCCTCCTACACTGTGCAGTCGCTCAGAAAATGGCGGCATACAGTGTAGGAGGTTTGAAGATTCAAACCCCTCCTGGGCACTAGCTAGAAGAAGGGAGGGGGGATTGTGTGACGATACTAGAGAGAGTGTTTCTACCCCAAATTTGCAGCATAAAGCAATGAGGTTGCTTTACCACATTGACCATGCTGCAATTTTGGGAACTGCTCCCTCTAGTGCCCAGCATATGGAAATGTTATAAATTAGAATCTAATTTATAATATTTCCTGACTTTTGAAACATTTTAAAAATTAAAACAATGTGTAATCACTTAAATAATAATTGTTTAACTAAAAAAATCTATCAGAATGGATGTTTCTAGCTGTTCCCAGGACTTTTCCTCTGGGCCGTTACCCCGTAAATCAACAAGGTAATGGAGTTGTCTGCCACGCCATTCAAAATCAAGGATCCTCTGGACCACAAACTCAGGCTGACAACGGACCAAAACAGGAGGAGTTCTACGGATCGCCCTTCTGAAAGTATACACAGGCCTAAAAAGAGAACAATGAAAAGTCCTGGGCATTCTCATGCTTGGTTGTAAATTCACCATTAAGGAAACTGGATTAATTTGTCTTAAAATCTTAAAACGACCAATAAATCTAGACCCAACTTGCCACATGGTTGTCTTAAACTGATTTTCTTGATGGACAACCACACTCTATTTCCCACTTTGAACTTATGTGGCCTGCGGTGGCGATCAAAATTGCATTTAGCACGAAGGGCAGCTGAGCCCAAAGCCCCATGGACCTTACTCCAGTTTTACTTCAACATCTTAATCCTCAGTCTGAGCAATGGAATGTCAAAACCCGCACTGACGGTAAATGAAGATGCCTATGGGTGAAAACCATAGTAACAGAAAAATGTAGAGACATTAGTGGATGCATGACACAAATTGTTACAAACAAATTGCCCATGGCAAAAACTGGACCCAATCATCATGTAAATCTGAAACAACACCGGAGATAGTGCTCTAATGTCTGGTTCACTATCTGTCTGACCATTGGTTTGTGGATGATAGGTGGCGGAGGACCAAAATCAATACCTACATTTGCGCAAAGGCCTTCCAAAATTGAGTCACAAACTGTGAACCCATGTCAGATACAATATTATCAGATACAATATTTTCAGGAATACTATGAAGTCTCACCACTAGTTGAACAAAGTGAGTAGCCAGCTTATCAGCAAAGGACAAGCCAGACAAGGGTATAAAATGGGCCATTTTACTGAACCTGTCTACAACAACCTATTTGGTATCTCTCCCCCCGGATCTGGTCAACTTGAAAATAAAGTCCATGAATATGTGTGTCCATGGTTTCCTGGGAGTTGGCAAAGGTTCTAACTGACCAAAAGGTAATGCTGTAGATGTCTTATTGCGAGCACAGATGTCACATTCCACAGCAAACCTTTCTACATCTCTCCGCATATCTGGCCACCAAACTGATCGAGACATGGTCTTACACATCTTAGTGATACCTGAATTGGCTCAAGGACCGTTTCCAGAGAGTTGTGCTCAATGATTCCTACACTGAATGGTCCCCGGTTATAAGTGGTGTACCCCAGGGTTCAGTGCTGGGACCACTATTATTCAACTTATTTATTAACCCCTTCAGGACTGAGCCTGTTTTGGCCTTCAGGACGAAGCCGATTTTTCAAATCTGACGTGTCACTTTATGTGGTAATAACTCTGGAATGCTTTTACCTATTCAAGCGATTCTGAGATTGTTTTCTCGTGACATATTGTACTTTATGTTAGTGAAAAAATTTGGTCGATAAATTTAATATTTAATTGTGAAAAACATCAAAATGTAGAGAATTTTTCGAAATTTAAATCTATCTGCTTGGATGACATAGTATTACCACACAAAATACTTACTAGTTTATATTTCCCATATGTCTACTTTATATTTGCATCGTTTTTGGAACCTTATTTTATTTTTCTAGGACGTTACAAGGCTTAGAACTTTAGCAGCAATTTCTCATATTTTCAAGAAAATTTCAAAAGGCTATTTTTTCAGGGACCAGTTCAGTTCTGAAGTTAGTTTAGGGGCCTTATATATTAGAAAGTCCCCATAAATGAACCCATTTTGAAAACGGCACCCCTCAGAGTATTCAAAACAGCATTCAGAAAGTGTTTTAACCCTTTAGGCATTTCAAAGGAATTAAAGCAATCTACAGGTGTAATTTACAGATTTAATTTTTTTTGCCAAAATTCATATGTAATCCATTTTTTTTTGTAACACAGAAGGTTTTACCAGAGAAATGCAACTCAATATTTATTGCCCAGATACTGCACTTTTTTAGAAATATCCCACATGTGGCCCTAGTGTGCTAACGGACTGAAGCACAGGCCTCAGAAGCAAAGGAGCACCTAGAGGATTTTGGGGCCTCCTTTTTTAGAATATATTTTAGGCACCATGTCAGATTTGAAGAGTTCTTGTGCTGCCGATACAGTAAAAACAGATAAAAGTGACCCCATTTTGGAAACTGCACCCCTCAATGAATCTTTCTAGTGGTATAGTTAGCACTTTGACCCCACAGTTGTTTTGCAAAATTTATTTGCATTCGTGTGAAGATGAAAGCCTACTTGTTTTCTGAAAAAACATAGAAATTTTAGATTTTAAAAAAGAATAAAGGACAAAAAGTAATTTGTAAAGCAATTTCTCCCGATTACAGCAATACCACATATGTGGTAATACACTGCTGTTTGGACCCACAGCAGGGCTCAGAATAGAAGGAGCGTCATTTGGATTTTGGAGCGCAGATTTTGCTAGAATAGTTTTTAGTGCCATGTCGTGTTTGCAATGCACTGGGGGGGACCAAAACAGTGTAAACACCCCAAAAATGACCCCATTTTGAAAACTACGCCCCTCAAGGAATTTTTTCTAGTGGTGTGATCACTTTATTAACCCCATAGTTTTTTTTCAGAATCTTGTGGATATCTGGCGTGAAAAAGAACATATGACAAATGCTTCATTTATAGGACAGAATTTTCAGACACAGAGCATGCAAGTGAAGAAAAGCACCTCAACATTTATCAGGATATTTCTTCTGAGTTTAGAAATACCCCCAAATTGGCCCTAATTCTCTGTTGCTGGACATATGGTCAGGGCCAGAAAATATTGGAACATCACAAGGATTTTGAGGCCTTATTTTACTTTGATGATTTTTGGGCACATTTCATGTTTGCATAGGCCTAAAAAATTGTGCAGATACTACACCATATTACAAATCCTAGATATTCATCTAGGGTTATAATGGGAATTTTTAGTTTT
Source organism: Rhinoderma darwinii (assembly GCF_050947455.1). Classification (NCBI taxonomy): domain Eukaryota; kingdom Metazoa; phylum Chordata; class Amphibia; order Anura; family Rhinodermatidae; genus Rhinoderma; species Rhinoderma darwinii. The sequence goes on from NW_027461667.1 coordinate 138,216, forward strand.
GTTATGGGGATGTTCAAATTTTAAATGGTGAATTGGTTATGGTAAATGGGAGGGACGGCAATTGTAAATGAAAGGGCCGAAAATTATAAATGAAAGGGACAGATGAAAATAAAATGTAGAAATCCAGAGAGGTGTGGTATATCCGGAAGCACTCCTTCATACACAGTCCAGGGTGGGTGGGACAGGTGTTCCACTGGTATGTCGTGTCTTTTCTTATGCCTCTTTTGGCACAGACACGACACCTCTTCTGGGGGTGGCTTTTTTTTGAGGTGGGCGGCAATTCACCAGGAAACTGCTGCCCTGGAACTATCCTGGGGACATCCGTACTTGCAGAGGCAGAACTTTCTCCTACCTCTGCCACATTCCCAAAGAGAAGGGATTTGATTACCTTCTCCTGGTACTCCAGGTATGTCCCCTCCTGACCAGTGCTCCTGTATATTACAAAGGAGTTGTACAATGCCATTTGGATAAAGTACACCGCAAGTTTTTTTATACCAAATTTTTGATTTCCGCATGGCATTGTACGGCTTGAGCATCTGGTCAAAAAGGTCCACTCCCCCCATAAATTTGTTATATGCCTGGATGCAGACAGGCCGTGACGTGGTGGTGGGTGTTGCACCACGCACAGGGACAAGAGAGCAGGTGGCATCATGAATGGATGTTAGCATCAACACATCCTTCTTGAACCCTGAATTTCAAAAATAGGACCCCTTCGCCTTGGACCGCCCTGCTCTCCCCACGCTGCAGGGGTTGGCCGAGAAGGGTTTTTGGGAGCGGTCTCTGGTTTTTGCGGACCGTCCCACACGCCACCGTTTTTTGTTCCACCAGGCATTTGAAAAGGGGTACACTTGTGTACCAGTTGTCAATATACAAGTAGTACCCCTGATTTAAACATTGGGTGCAGGAGGTCCCAGACAATCCTCCCAGTTGTAGTCAGGACGGGTGGACAGTTTGGGGGTTCAATCTGACTGTCTCTTCCCTCGTATATTTTAAAAGTATGTGTGTAGCCCGACTCCGACTCACACAACTTGTAGATCTTGATGTCATACCTGGCACGTTTGTTGGGCAAATACTGCCTGAACTTCACCCTTCCCTTCAATTGCACCAGGGACTTGTCAATAGCAATTTCTCTTCCAGGGGTATATGACATGGAAAACTTTTGGGCCAAATGGGAAATAAGGGGTCTAATTTTATAGAGTCAATCGAAATTTGGGTGATCCTGGGGGGGAGGGCACTGGGAATTATCATTGAAGTGCAAAAACTTCTGTATTGCCTCAAAACGAGCCCTGGGTGTTGTGGTGCGGTATAAGGGGCAGTGGTAAAGAATATCAGTGGACCAATAGGCCCTCACCGATGGCTTCTTTGTTAGGCCCATATTTAGCACCAATCCCCAGTACTGCAGCTATAAACTATTGTTAGCACTACCTTTTTATGTAAGTATTCACAAATACGTGTTACGATTCCCCTTGTCAAAGGACTGTGTCCCTACATACAGACAGTATCACACTGTGAAGGGACACGTCCTCCTGACAAGGGGAATGGTAATATCCATTTGTCTATCAGTCCTAGACTGCACAAAGACTTTTTGTGAAATACAAGGATTTCCTATAATAAACTTCATGGCGACTTCTCCCAGCCATGACCCATTTCTGCGGATTTTGCCACTCCGATGTCTTTGGCTCATCACTTTACCTACATTTCCACACCTATAAACAAAGATAAAATTATCATGGTGCCGCACACTGTGCCCCTAAATATAATAGCACCAAACACTATGCTCCTGAATATAATTGTGTCAAACTGTAATGAATCGGGGTAGGGAGACGGACAGGTGAGCCCTAATCTACCCGCAACTCAGTCCCTGCCTACTTGTACGGCCCGCCCTAAGTGACGGCGTACAACTGGGCAACGGTCCCTACGCTCAGTAAGTGCAAGACAGGCAACACAAGACAAGGGCACACAGAATCAAAGGGGGAAGTAGGGGCAGTTGCTCACGGAAACACTGTGAGCAACAGGCAGAGGTGAACGAGCCGAATCAAACCAGGGGAGTAAGTAGTAGCAAAATCAGAGCAGGAGAAGTCAGGCAAGTCAGGGTCAATGTAACAGCGGTCAATCAGGTAAATAGCAGAAATCGCAGAGCCAGGATACCAGACAATCATAGGCAAGGAACCTGATGCAAGTGAGGGTATAAATAGACCAAGGTCGGGAGCTAGAACCATCAGGCCAGGCTGTGATAGGTTCGCCCTCTCCTCAGCCTGCAAGCCTGAGTGGTAACAGATCGTGTCACTCTAGCAGACCTTGGAGCTGATGAAGGCTAATTAACCATGGGCGTCGACACAGAACCTGTATATACTGCCACTAGGCACGCCCTTGTATATAGTGCCAAACTGCCCCCCTCTTGTAAATAGTGCCACACAGCCACTCCTCTTATAAATAGTGCCACATAGCCTTATATTTTACTTACCTTTCCTCTTTCCCGCAACGGACAGAGCGCTGCACAGCCTTGCGGGCAGAACCGCTTGCGCAGACCACCGTTATGCATTGCCGTTATCATGCCAGCCTGTGAAGGGGGTCTTCCCAACGCATTATAGGCTGCATTATTTGTATCTGCATCCTGAGGACGCAGATGCAAGTGAATGTGGCTGTCGCTAGCGCCGGGTCCGCCCTCCAGTGCTAGCGACACCACCGGCATGATCTGCCACTGCATCCACCCACCGGCCGTGACAGTGCGCGGACTTAGTGTTAGTTTAGTGAGCACAGCCACGCACTTTATAGGGAACAGTGGTGGGGACACAAATACTATAATTAATTTACGCTCTAAAAGTAAACATGGAATTGCAGGTCTTGAGGGAAGTGTCTGATATATAGACAGATATACAATGGTCATGTATTCATTCACTGTGTGTTTGCTACAGATGGATCCATTAGGAGAAATCCACCAGAGAGATGTCCCAGTCCTCTGTATTCCCAGGACTGTCCAGAGGAAAATCACAATGTCCCAGAGAATCATCAGGTAAATGAAGCTGTGCCCTATACCAGATCTATATAGGGGGGTGTGGAGCTTTTGGGTCTTGCGATCATAAATGTGGTCATAGATTTTGGTGGTTTCTTATGTTGATGTGTTAGATTCTTCGCACTCTGCTGTATTGTACTGAATTGTTACATATGTGAAATCAGGGGGAAGATCTGACTAATATTAAAGCGGAGGATGAAGAAGAAGAGTGGGTGAGGGGCGATCAACCGTGTAAGAGTGAAGTGGAGGAGGAAATTCCAGGAGGTGTTACCACAGGTAAGTAATAATTAATTCATAAAGGGACTTCAGCGAAAAGCTGAACCGAACACTAAAGTTAGTAGAAGATGGAGGCGCATAAATGGAGTGGATGGCAGATGAATAGCATGAAAGCAGTTAGAGGATCTGTCACCAGTTTATTAATACCCTATCTCCTAACAGTGTAATGTTTTCTGTAGGACACTATCCAATCGTCATACAGCTTCTACCCCTTCCCGGCCCAGCAACACAGTGTGATCATATAGTATACAGCTTCCATTCCCGACTGTGTATTTAAATGGCAATATCTCCGGTTGTGTCACAGCTAGAACTGCAATTCTGGTGTCATATGAAACATTAGAATCTCATCTTTCATATACCACTGTTCTAGGTGGTCCACAGCCCGAGATGTGGCTGTTTAAAGTGATCCCCCTTCCCTCCAGCTTCATTCTCTCATTCTGTGTGAAGCAGCTTCGTGCTGATAGGACAGCGTCAGAGGCTGTGAGGTAGCTTCACGAAAAGAGAATCGCTGCTGTTGATACCCACTTGTCTAATAAAGGCTCATTTACATATTTAGAAAAAAGCTCATAACTTTTAAAGTAATAAACGCACAATTTTCACTAGCATTGTCAGTGTGACAGCGCCTATTAGATTAGCTAGGAGATAGGGCATTACTAAACTAGTGAGAGAGCCTCTTTAACAGATGAATAGACAGTGGGAAAGAATTAACAGCACTAACTGACCCTATCTGAATACTATCCCACAGCAGGGAAAGACAACACCTTGGCAGCAGATCAAATGCACAGGAAAGGCAAACAAACCAGGGGAACTATTGATACCAAGATACACATAAAAGCCACTTTACAAAAACTAGATCTCTCGGAAGACCAACAGGTCTCACACTTCAAACAAACACATATACATAGACAAGAAAAACATCACCAACTAGAATTTGTAAAGAATTTAGCACATGAGAGAAACAGTATAACCAGTACATGAGTAATCCAGGCCTGAAGTATATACTAGCCCCCAGAAAAGTACTCTGCCCTAATTAACCAGGCAAAGCTAAATGATGACCAAATCCAGACACAGATCAAGGGCATTGTCTAGCAACGCCCAAACATAGAGATAACAGAAATCATTTATTAGCAGCAGTCCTGCTGCTAATCGTAACATTACCAAGCCCTTCAAAGAGGGCTGATGATCCCTTAAAGGGAAGGTGTCATGATTTTTTTTTTTTTATCATATTGCTTTTAATATGATATTAACATAAATGTTATTTATTTGTGTTCTCATGTTCTACTTTTTACTTTGTTCTTACTTTTCCTTCTGTATGAGAGCTGCCATTTTTTTTTCATCTCTGTTTGTGTCGATTAACGACACATACAGAGATGGAATACGGCACATACAACCCCATAGAGAATGCAAACGAGAGACGTTCCATTCTCTGAAGCGTACGCCGTCTGAGTGGGAGCGACATGCGCCGCTTCCACACAGACCCAAACGAAGCTCGTTCGCAGAGTGAAACCCGGCGCCATTTTCAAGTGGACTGGAAGCCGTGGCCGGACAATAAGATGATGACTTACGGCCATATGTTCAAGGAAGCGAAGGCGCAAGGAATAGGAGCGAAGGTGGCGGCAGGAGAATGTAATTTATGTTCGTGTATGTGATGTGTGTATTATGTTCGTGTATGTTCATGTTATACTGTCTGCTGAGCACTGTATCTAATCCTCCTACACTGTGCAGTCGCTCAGAAAATGGCGGCATACAGTGTAGGAGGTTTGAAGATTCAAACCCCTCCTGGGCACTAGCTAGAAGAAGGGAGGGGGGATTGTGTGACGATACTAGAGAGAGTGTTTCTACCCCAAATTTGCAGCATAAAGCAATGAGGTTGCTTTACCACATTGACCATGCTGCAATTTTGGGAACTGCTCCCTCTAGTGCCCAGCATATGGAAATGTTATAAATTAGAATCTAATTTATAATATTTCCTGACTTTTGAAACATTTTAAAAATTAAAACAATGTGTAATCACTTAAATAATAATTGTTTAACTAAAAAAATCTATCAGAATGGATGTTTCTAGCTGTTCCCAGGACTTTTCCTCTGGGCCGTTACCCCGTAAATCAACAAGGTAATGGAGTTGTCTGCCACGCCATTCAAAATCAAGGATCCTCTGGACCACAAACTCAGGCTGACAACGGACCAAAACAGGAGGAGTTCTACGGATCGCCCTTCTGAAAGTATACACAGGCCTAAAAAGAGAACAATGAAAAGTCCTGGGCATTCTCATGCTTGGTTGTAAATTCACCATTAAGGAAACTGGATTAATTTGTCTTAAAATCTTAAAACGACCAATAAATCTAGACCCAACTTGCCACATGGTTGTCTTAAACTGATTTTCTTGATGGACAACCACACTCTATTTCCCACTTTGAACTTATGTGGCCTGCGGTGGCGATCAAAATTGCATTTAGCACGAAGGGCAGCTGAGCCCAAAGCCCCATGGACCTTACTCCAGTTTTACTTCAACATCTTAATCCTCAGTCTGAGCAATGGAATGTCAAAACCCGCACTGACGGTAAATGAAGATGCCTATGGGTGAAAACCATAGTAACAGAAAAATGTAGAGACATTAGTGGATGCATGACACAAATTGTTACAAACAAATTGCCCATGGCAAAAACTGGACCCAATCATCATGTAAATCTGAAACAACACCGGAGATAGTGCTCTAATGTCTGGTTCACTATCTGTCTGACCATTGGTTTGTGGATGATAGGTGGCGGAGGACCAAAATCAATACCTACATTTGCGCAAAGGCCTTCCAAAATTGAGTCACAAACTGTGAACCCATGTCAGATACAATATTATCAGATACAATATTTTCAGGAATACTATGAAGTCTCACCACTAGTTGAACAAAGTGAGTAGCCAGCTTATCAGCAAAGGACAAGCCAGACAAGGGTATAAAATGGGCCATTTTACTGAACCTGTCTACAACAACCTATTTGGTATCTCTCCCCCCGGATCTGGTCAACTTGAAAATAAAGTCCATGAATATGTGTGTCCATGGTTTCCTGGGAGTTGGCAAAGGTTCTAACTGACCAAAAGGTAATGCTGTAGATGTCTTATTGCGAGCACAGATGTCACATTCCACAGCAAACCTTTCTACATCTCTCCGCATATCTGGCCACCAAACTGATCGAGACATGGTCTTACACATCTTAGTGATACCTGAATTGGCTCAAGGACCGTTTCCAGAGAGTTGTGCTCAATGATTCCTACACTGAATGGTCCCCGGTTATAAGTGGTGTACCCCAGGGTTCAGTGCTGGGACCACTATTATTCAACTTATTTATTAACCCCTTCAGGACTGAGCCTGTTTTGGCCTTCAGGACGAAGCCGATTTTTCAAATCTGACGTGTCACTTTATGTGGTAATAACTCTGGAATGCTTTTACCTATTCAAGCGATTCTGAGATTGTTTTCTCGTGACATATTGTACTTTATGTTAGTGAAAAAATTTGGTCGATAAATTTAATATTTAATTGTGAAAAACATCAAAATGTAGAGAATTTTTCGAAATTTAAATCTATCTGCTTGGATGACATAGTATTACCACACAAAATACTTACTAGTTTATATTTCCCATATGTCTACTTTATATTTGCATCGTTTTTGGAACCTTATTTTATTTTTCTAGGACGTTACAAGGCTTAGAACTTTAGCAGCAATTTCTCATATTTTCAAGAAAATTTCAAAAGGCTATTTTTTCAGGGACCAGTTCAGTTCTGAAGTTAGTTTAGGGGCCTTATATATTAGAAAGTCCCCATAAATGAACCCATTTTGAAAACGGCACCCCTCAGAGTATTCAAAACAGCATTCAGAAAGTGTTTTAACCCTTTAGGCATTTCAAAGGAATTAAAGCAATCTACAGGTGTAATTTACAGATTTAATTTTTTTTGCCAAAATTCATATGTAATCCATTTTTTTTTGTAACACAGAAGGTTTTACCAGAGAAATGCAACTCAATATTTATTGCCCAGATACTGCACTTTTTTAGAAATATCCCACATGTGGCCCTAGTGTGCTAACGGACTGAAGCACAGGCCTCAGAAGCAAAGGAGCACCTAGAGGATTTTGGGGCCTCCTTTTTTAGAATATATTTTAGGCACCATGTCAGATTTGAAGAGTTCTTGTGCTGCCGATACAGTAAAAACAGATAAAAGTGACCCCATTTTGGAAACTGCACCCCTCAATGAATCTTTCTAGTGGTATAGTTAGCACTTTGACCCCACAGTTGTTTTGCAAAATTTATTTGCATTCGTGTGAAGATGAAAGCCTACTTGTTTTCTGAAAAAACATAGAAATTTTAGATTTTAAAAAAGAATAAAGGACAAAAAGTAATTTGTAAAGCAATTTCTCCCGATTACAGCAATACCACATATGTGGTAATACACTGCTGTTTGGACCCACAGCAGGGCTCAGAATAGAAGGAGCGTCATTTGGATTTTGGAGCGCAGATTTTGCTAGAATAGTTTTTAGTGCCATGTCGTGTTTGCAATGCACTGGGGGGGACCAAAACAGTGTAAACACCCCAAAAATGACCCCATTTTGAAAACTACGCCCCTCAAGGAATTTTTTCTAGTGGTGTGATCACTTTATTAACCCCATAGTTTTTTTTCAGAATCTTGTGGATATCTGGCGTGAAAAAGAACATATGACAAATGCTTCATTTATAGGACAGAATTTTCAGACACAGAGCATGCAAGTGAAGAAAAGCACCTCAACATTTATCAGGATATTTCTTCTGAGTTTAGAAATACCCCCAAATTGGCCCTAATTCTCTGTTGCTGGACATATGGTCAGGGCCAGAAAATATTGGAACATCACAAGGATTTTGAGGCCTTATTTTACTTTGATGATTTTTGGGCACATTTCATGTTTGCATAGGCCTAAAAAATTGTGCAGATACTACACCATATTACAAATCCTAGATATTCATCTAGGGTTATAATGGGAATTTTTAGTTTTGTTATGGGGATGTTCAAATTTTAAATGGTGAATTGGTTATGGTAAATGGGAGGGACGGCAATTGTAAATGAAAGGGCCGAAAATTATAAATGAAAGGGACAGATGAAAATAAAATGTAGAAATCCAGAGAGGTGTGGTATATCCGGAAGCACTCCTTCATACACAGTCCAGGGTGGGTGGGACAGGTGTTCCACTGGTATGTCGTGTCTTTTCTTATGCCTCTTTTGGCACAGACACGACACCTCTTCTGGGGGTGGCTTTTTTTTGAGGTGGGCGGCAATTCACCAGGAAAGTGCTGCCCTGGAACTATCCTGGGGACATCCGTACTTGCAGAGGCAGAACTTTCTCCTACCTCTGCCACATTCCCAAAGAGAAGGGATTTGATTACCTTCTCCTGGTACTCCAGGTATGTCCCCTCCTGACCAGTGCTCCTGTATATTACAAAGGAGTTGTACAATGCCATTTGGATAAAGTACACCGCAAGTTTTTTTATACCAAATTTTTGATTTCCGCATGGCATTGTACGGCTTGAGCATCTGGTCAAAAAGGTCCACTCCCCCCATAAATTTGTTATATGCCTGGATGCAGACAGGCCGTGACGTGGTGGTGGGTGTTGCACCACGCACAGGGACAAGAGAGCAGGTGGCATCATGAATGGATGTTAGCATCAACACATCCTTCTTGAACCCTGAATTTCAAAAATAGGACCCCTTCGCCTTGGACCGCCCTGCTCTCCCCACGCTGCAGGGGTTGGCCGAGAAGGGTTTTTGGGAGCGGTCTCTGGTTTTTGCGGACCGTCCCACTCGCCACCGTTTTTTGTTCCACCAGGCATTTGAAAAGGGGTACACTTGTGTACCAGTTGTCAATATACAAGTAGTACCCCTGATTTAAACATTGGGTGCAGGAGGTCCCAGACAATCCTCCCAGTTGTAGTCAGGACGGGTGGACAGTTTGGGGGTTCAATCTGACTGTCTCTTCCCTCGTATATTTTAAAAGTATGTGTGTAGCCCGACTCCGACTCACACAACTTGTAGATCTTGATGTCATACCTGGCACGTTTGTTGGGCAAATACTGCCTGAACTTCACCCTTCCCTTCAATTGCACCAGGGACTTGTCAATAGCAATTTCTCTTCCAGGGGTATATGACATGGAAAACTTTTGGGCCAAATGGGAAATAAGGGGTCTAATTTTATAGAGTCAATCGAAATTTGGGTGATCCTGGGGGGGAGGGCACTGGGAATTATCATTGAAGTGCAAAAACTTCTGTATTGCCTCAAAACGAGCCCTGGGTGTTGTGGTGCGGTATAAGGGGCAGTGGTAAAGAATATCAGTGGACCAATAGGCCCTCACCGATGGCTTCTTTGTTAGGCCCATATTTAGCACCAATCCCCAGTACTGCAGCTATAAACTATTGTTAGCACTACCTTTTTATGTAAGTATTCACAAATACGTGTTACGATTCCCCTTGTCAAAGGACTGTGTCCCTACATACAGACAGTATCACACTGTGAAGGGACACGTCCTCCTGACAAGGGGAATGGTAATATCCATTTGTCTATCAGTCCTAGACTGCACAAAGACTTTTTGTGAAATACAAGGATTTCCTATAATAAACTTCATGGCGACTTCTCCCAGCCATGACCCATTTCTGCGGATTTTGCCACTCCGATGTCTTTGGCTCATCACTTTACCTACATTTCCACACCTATAAACAAAGATAAAATTATCATGGTGCCGCACACTGTGCCCCTAAATATAATAGCACCAAACACTATGCTCCTGAATATAATTGTGTCAAACTGTAATGAATCGGGGTAGGGAGACGGACAGGTGAGCCCTAATCTACCCGCAACTCAGTCCCTGCCTACTTGTACGGCCCGCCCTAAGTGACGGCGTACAACTGGGCAACGGTCCCTACGCTCAGTAAGTGCAAGACAGGCAACACAAGACAAGGGCACACAGAATCAAAGGGGGAAGTAGGGGCAGTTGCTCACGGAAACACTGTGAGCAACAGGCAGAGGTGAACGAGCCGAATCAAACCAGGGGAGTAAGTAGTAGCAAAATCAGAGCAGGAGAAGTCAGGCAAGTCAGGGTCAATGTAACAGCGGTCAATCAGGTAAATAGCAGAAATCGCAGAGCCAGGATACCAGACAATCATAGGCAAGGAACCTGATGCAAGTGAGGGTATAAATAGACCAAGGTCGGGAGCTAGAACCATCAGGCCAGGCTGTGATAGGTTCGCCCTCTCCTCAGCCTGCAAGCCTGAGTGGTAACAGATCGTGTCACTCTAGCAGACCTTGGAGCTGATGAAGGCTAATTAACCATGGGCGTCGACACAGAACCTGTATATACTGCCACTAGGCACGCCCTTGTATATAGTGCCAAACTGCCCCCCTCTTGTAAATAGTGCCACACAGCCACTCCTCTTATAAATAGTGCCACATAGCCTTATATTTTACTTACCTTTCCTCTTTCCCGCAACGGACAGAGCGCTGCACAGCCTTGCGGGCAGAACCGCTTGCGCAGACCACCGTTATGCATTGCCGTTATCATGCCAGCCTGTGAAGGGGGTCTTCCCAACGCATTATAGGCTGCATTATTTGTATCTGCATCCTGAGGACGCAGATGCAAGTGAATGTGGCTGTCGCTAGCGCCGGGTCCGCCCTCCAGTGCTAGCGACACCACCGGCATGATCTGCCACTGCATCCACCCACCGGCCGTGACAGTGCGCGGACTTAGTGTTAGTTTAGTGAGCACAGCCACGCACTTTATAGGGAACAGTGGTGGGGACACAAATACTATAATTAATTTACGCTCTAAAAGTAAACATGGAATTGCAGGTCTTGAGGGAAGTGTCTGATATATAGACAGATATACAATGGTCATGTATTCATTCACTGTGTGTTTGCTACAGATGGATCCATTAGGAGAAATCCACCAGAGAGATGTCCCAGTCCTCTGTATTCCCAGGACTGTCCAGAGGAAAATCACAATGTCCCAGAGAATCATCAGGTAAATGAAGCTGTGCCCTATACCAGATCTATATAGGGGGGTGTGGAGCTTTTGGGTCTTGCGATCATAAATGTGGTCATAGATTTTGGTGGTTTCTTATGTTGATGTGTTAGATTCTTCGCACTCTGCTGTATTGTACTGAATTGTTACATATGTGAAATCAGGGGGAAGATCTGACTAATATTAAAGCGGAGGATGAAGAAGAAGAGTGGGTGAGGGGCGATCAACCGTGTAAGAGTGAAGTGGAGGAGGAAATTCCAGGAGGTGTTACCACAGGTAAGTAATAATTAATTCATAAAGGGACTTCAGCGAAAAGCTGAACCGAACACTAAAGTTAGTAGAAGATGGAGGCGCATAAATGGAGTGGATGGCAGATGAATAGCATGAAAGCAGTTAGAGGATCTGTCACCAGTTTATTAATACCCTATCTCCTAACAGTGTAATGTTTTCTGTAGGACACTATCCAATCGTCATACAGCTTCTACCCCTTCCCGGCCCAGCAACACAGTGTGATCATATAGTATACAGCTTCCATTCCCGACTGTGTATTTAAATGGCAATATCTCCGGTTGTGTCACAGCTAGAACTGCAATTCTGGTGTCATATGAAACATTAGAATCTCATCTTTCATATACCACTGTTCTAGGTGGTCCACAGCCCGAGATGTGGCTGTTTAAAGTGATCCCCCTTCCCTCCAGCTTCATTCTCTCATTCTGTGTGAAGCAGCTTCGTGCTGATAGGACAGCGTCAGAGGCTGTGAGGTAGCTTCACGAAAAGAGAATCGCTGCTGTTGATACCCACTTGTCTAATAAAGGCTCATTTACATATTTAGAAAAAAGCTCATAACTTTTAAAGTAATAAACGCACAATTTTCACTAGCATTGTCAGTGTGACAGCGCCTATTAGATTAGCTAGGAGATAGGGCATTACTAAACTAGTGAGAGAGCCTCTTTAACAGATGAATAGACAGTGGGAAAGAATTAACAGCACTAACTGACCCTATCTGAATACTATCCCACAGCAGGGAAAGACAACACCTTGGCAGCAGATCAAATGCACAGGAAAGGCAAACAAACCAGGGGAACTATTGATACCAAGATACACATAAAAGCCACTTTACAAAAACTAGATCTCTCGGAAGACCAACAGGTCTCACACTTCAAACAAACACATATACATAGACAAGAAAAACATCACCAACTAGAATTTGTAAAGAATTTAGCACATGAGAGAAACAGTATAACCAGTACATGAGTAATCCAGGCCTGAAGTATATACTAGCCCCCAGAAAAGTACTCTGCCCTAATTAACCAGGCAAAGCTAAATGATGACCAAATCCAGACACAGATCAAGGGCATTGTCTAGCAACGCCCAAACATAGAGATAACAGAAATCATTTATTAGCAGCAGTCCTGCTGCTAATCGTAACATTACCAAGCCCTTCAAAGAGGGCTGATGATCCCTTAAAGGGAAGGTGTCATGATTTTTTTTTATCATATTGCTTTTAATATGATATTAACATAAATGTTATTTATTTGTGTTCTCATGTTCTACTTTTTACTTTGTTCTTACTTTTCCTTCTGTATGAGAGCTGCCATTTTTTTTTCATCTCTGTTTGTGTCGATTAACGACACATACAGAGATGGAATACGGCACATACAACCCCATAGAGAATGCAAACGAGAGACGTTCCATTCTCTGAAGCGTACGCCGTCTGAGTGGGAGCGACATGCGCCGCTTCCACACAGACCCAAACGAAGCTCGTTCGCAGAGTGAAACCCGGCGCCATTTTCAAGTGGACTGGAAGCCGTGGCCGGACAATAAGATGATGACTTACGGCCATATGTTCAAGGAAGCGAAGGCGCAAGGAATAGGAGTGAAGGTGGCGGCAGGAGAATGTAATTTATGTTCGTGTATGTGATGTGTGTATTATGTTCGTGTATGTTCATGTTATACTGTCTGCTGAGCACTGTATCTAATCCTCCTACACTGTGCAGTCGCTCAGAAAATGGCGGCATACAGTGTAGGAGGTTTGAAGATTCAAACCCCTCCTGGGCACTAGCTAGAAGAAGGGAGGGGGGATTGTGTGACGATACTAGAGAGAGTGTTTCTACCCCAAATTTGCAGCATAAAGCAATGAGGTTGCTTTACCACATTGACCATGCTGCAATTTTGGGAACTGCTCCCTCTAGTGCCCAGCATATGGAAATGTTATAAATTAGAATCTAATTTATAATATTTCCTGACTTTTGAAACATTTTAAAAATTAAAACAATGTGTAATCACTTAAATAATAATTGTTTAACTAAAAAAATCTATCAGAATGGATGTTTCTAGCTGTTCCCAGGACTTTTCCTCTGGGCCGTTACCCCGTAAATCAACAAGGTAATGGAGTTGTCTGCCACGCCATTCAAAATCAAGGATCCTCTGGACCACAAACTCAGGCTGACAACGGACCAAAACAGGAGGAGTTCTACGGATCGCCCTTCTGAAAGTATACACAGGCCTAAAAAGAGAACAATGAAAAGTCCTGGGCATTCTCATGCTTGGTTGTAAATTCACCATTAAGGAAACTGGATTAATTTGTCTTAAAATCTTAAAACGACCAATAAATCTAGACCCAACTTGCCACATGGTTGTCTTAAACTGATTTTCTTGATGGACAACCACACTCTATTTCCCACTTTGAACTTATGTGGCCTGCGGTGGCGATCAAAATTGCATTTAGCACGAAGGGCAGCTGAGCCCAAAGCCCCATGGACCTTACTCCAGTTTTACTTCAACATCTTAATCCTCAGTCTGAGCAATGGAATGTCAAAACCCGCACTGACGGTAAATGAAGATGCCTATGGGTGAAAACCATAGTAACAGAAAAATGTAGAGACATTAGTGGATGCATGACACAAATTGTTACAAACAAATTGCCCATGGCAAAAACTTGACCCAATCATCATGTAAATCTGAAACAACACCGGAGATAGTGCTCTAATGTCTGGTTCACTATCTGTCTGACCATTGGTTTGTGGATGATAGGTGGCGGAGGACCAAAATCAATACCTACATTTGCGCAAAGGCCTTCCAAAATTGAGTCACAAACTGTGAACCCATGTCAGATACAATATTATCAGATACAATATTTTCAGGAATACTATGAAGTCTCACCACTAGTTGAACAAAGTGAGTAGCCAGCTTATCAGCAGAGGACAAGCCAGACAAGGGTATAAAATGGGCCATTTTACTGAACCTGTCTACAACAACCTATTTGGTATCTCTCCCCCCGGATCTGGTCAACTTGAAAATAAAGTCCATGAATATGTGTGTCCATGGTTTCCTGGGAGTTGGCAAAGGTTCTAACTGACCAAAAGGTAATGCTGTAGATGTCTTATTGCGAGCACAGATGTCACATTCCACAGCAAACCTTTCTACATCTCTCCGCATATCTGGCCACCAAACTGATCGAGACATGGTCTTACACATCTTAGTGATACCTGAATTGGCTCAAGGACCGTTTCCAGAGAGTTGTGCTCAATGATTCCTACACTGAATGGTCCCCGGTTATAAGTGGTGTACCCCAGGGTTCAGTGCTGGGACCACTATTATTCAACTTATTTATTAACCCCTTCAGGACTGAGCCTGTTTTGGCCTTCAGGACGAAGCCGATTTTTCAAATCTGACGTGTCACTTTATGTGGTAATAACTCTGGAATGCTTTTACCTATTCAAGCGATTCTGAGATTGTTTTCTCGTGACATATTGTACTTTATGTTAGTGAAAAAATTTGGTCGATAAATTTAATATTTAATTGTGAAAAACATCAAAATGTAGAGAATTTTTCGAAATTTAAATCTATCTGCTTGGATGACATAGTATTACCACACAAAATACTTACTAGTTTATATTTCCCATATGTCTACTTTATATTTGCATCGTTTTTGGAACCTTATTTTATTTTTCTAGGACGTTACAAGGCTTAGAACTTTAGCAGCAATTTCTCATATTTTCAAGAAAATTTCAAAAGGCTATTTTTTCAGGGACCAGTTCAGTTCTGAAGTTAGTTTAGGGGCCTTATATATTAGAAAGTCCCCATAAATGAACCCATTTTGAAAACGGCACCCCTCAGAGTATTCAAAACAGCATTCAGAAAGTGTTTTAACCCTTTAGGCATTTCAAAGGAATTAAAGCAATCTACAGGTGTAATTTACAGATTTCATTTTTTTTGCCAAAATTCATATGTAATCCATTTTTTTTTGTAACACAGAAGGTTTTACCAGAGAAATGCAACTCAATATTTATTGCCCAGATACTGCACTTTTTTAGAAATATCCCACATGTGGCCCTAGTGTGCTAACGGACTGAAGCACAGGCCTCAGAAGCAAAGGAGCACCTAGAGGATTTTGGGGCCTCCTTTTTTAGAATATATTTTAGGCACCATGTCAGATTTGAAGAGTTCTTGTGCTGCCGATACAGTAAAAACAGATAAAAGTGACCCCATTTTGGAAACTGCACCGCTCAATGAATCTTTCTAGTGGTATAGTTAGCACTTTGACCCCACAGTTGTTTTGCAAAATTTATTTGCATTCGTGTGAAGATGAAAGCCTACTTGTTTTCTGAAAAAACATAGAAATTTTAGATTTTAAAAAAGAATAAAGGACAAAAAGTAATTTGTAAAGCAATTTCTCCCGATTACAGCAATACCACATATGTGGTAATACACTGCTGTTTGGACCCACAGCAGGGCTCAGAATAGAAGGAGCGTCATTTGGATTTTGGAGCGCAGATTTTGCTAGAATAGTTTTTAGTGCCATGTCGTGTTTGCAATGCACTGGGGGGGACCAAAACAGTGTAAACACCCCAAAAATGACCCCATTTTGAAAACTACGCCCCTCAAGGAATTTTTTCTAGTGGTGTGATCACTTTATTAACCCCATAGTTTTTTTTCAGAATCTTGTGGATATCTGGCGTGAAAAAGAACATATGACAAATGCTTCATTTATAGGACAGAATTTTCAGACACAGAGCATGCAAGTGAAGAAAAGCACCTCAACATTTATCAGGATATTTCTTCTGAGTTTAGAAATACCCCCAAATTGGCCCTAATTCTCTGTTGCTGGACATATGGTCAGGGCCAGAAAATATTGGAACATCACAAGGATTTTGAGGCCTTATTTTACTTTGATGATTTTTGGGCACATTTCATGTTTGCATAGGCCTAAAAAATTGTGCAGATACTACACCATATTACAAATCCTAGATATTCATCTAGGGTTATAATGGGAATTTTTAGTTTTGTTATGAGGATGTTCAAATTTTAAATGGTGAATTGGTTATGGTAAATGGGAGGGACGGCAATTGTAAATGAAAGGGCCGAAAATTATAAATGAAAGGGACAGATGAAAATAAAATTTAGAAATCCAGAGAGGTGTGGTATATCCGGAAGCACTCCTTCATACACAGTCCAGGGTGGGTGGGACAGGTGTTCCACTGGTATGTCGTGTCTTTTCTTATGCCTCTTTTGGCACAGACACGACACCTCTTCTGGGGGTGGCTTTTTTTTGAGGTGGGCGGCAATTCACCAGGAAAGTGCTGCCCTGGAACTATCCTGGGGACATCCGTACTTGCAGAGGCAGAACTTTCTCCTACCTCTGCCACATTCCCAAAGAGAAGGGATTTGATTACCTTCTCCTGGTACTCCAGGTATGTCCCCTCCTGACCAGTGCTCCTGTATATTACAAAGGAGTTGTACAATGCCATTTGGATAAAGTACACCGCAAGTTTTTTTATACCAAATTTTTGATTTCCGCATGGCATTGTACGGCTTGAGCATCTGGTCAAAAAGGTCCACTCCCCCCATAAATTTGTTATATGCCTGGATGCAGACAGGCCGTGACGTGGTGGTGGGTGTTGCACCACGCACAGGGACAAGAGAGCAGGTGGCATCATGAATGGATGTTAGCATCAACACATCCTTCTTGAACCCTGAATTTCAAAAATAGGACCCCTTCGCCTTGGACCGCCCTGCTCTCCCCACGCTGCAGGGGTTGGCCGAGAAGGGTTTTTGGGAGCGGTCTCTGGTTTTTGCGGACCGTCCCACACGCCACCGTTTTTTGTTCCACCAGGCATTTGAAAAGGGGTACACTTGTGTACCAGTTGTCAATATACAAGTAGTACCCCTGATTTAAACATTGGGTGCAGGAGGTCCCAGACAATCCTCCCAGTTGTAGTCAGGACGGGTGGACAGTTTGGGGGTTCAATCTGACTGTCTCTTCCCTCGTATATTTTAAAAGTATGTGTGTAGCCCGACTCCGACTCACACAACTTGTAGATCTTGATGTCATACCTGGCACGTTTGTTGGGCAAATACTGCCTGAACTTCACCCTTCCCTTCAATTGCACCAGGGACTTGTCAATAGCAATTTCTCTTCCAGGGGTATATGACATGGAAAACTTTTGGGCCAAATGGGAAATAAGGGGTCTAATTTTATAGAGTCAATCGAAATTTGGGTGATCCTGGGGGGGAGGGCACTGGGAATTATCATTGAAGTGCAAAAACTTCTGTATTGCCTCAAAACGAGCCCTGGGTGTTGTGGTGCGGTATAAGGGGCAGTGGTAAAGAATATCAGTGGACCAATAGGCCCTCACCGATGGCTTCTTTGTTAGGCCCATATTTAGCACCAATCCCCAGTACTGCAGCTATAAACTATTGTTAGCACTACCTTTTTATGTAAGTATTCACAAATACGTGTTACGATTCCCCTTGTCAAAGGACTGTGTCCCTACATACAGACAGTATCACACTGTGAAGGGACACGTCCTCCTGACAAGGGGAATGGTAATATCCATTTGTCTATCAGTCCTAGACTGCACAAAGACTTTTTGTGAAATACAAGGATTTCCTATAATAAACTTCATGGCGACTTCTCCCAGCCATGACCCATTTCTGCGGATTTTGCCACTCCGATGTCTTTGGCTCATCACTTTACCTATATTTCCACACCTATAAACAAAGATAAAATTATCATGGTGCCGCACACTGTGCCCCTAAATATAATAGCACCAAACACTATGCTCCTGAATATAATTGTGTCAAACTGTAATGAATCGGGGTAGGGAGACGGACAGGTGAGCCCTAATCTACCCGCAACTCAGTCCCTGCCTACTTGTACGGCCCGCCCTAAGTGACGGCGTACAACTGGGCAACGGTCCCTACGCTCAGTAAGTGCAAGACAGGCAACACAAGACAAGGGCACACAGAATCAAAGGGGGAAGTAGGGGCAGTTGCTCACGGAAACACTGTGAGCAACAGGCAGAGGTGAACGAGCCGAATCAAACCAGGGGAGTAAGTAGTAGCAAAATCAGAGCAGGAGAAGTCAGGCAAGTCAGGGTCAATGTAACAGCGGTCAATCAGGTAAATAGCAGAAATCGCAGAGCCAGGATACCAGACAATCATAGGCAAGGAACCTGATGCAAGTGAGGGTATAAATAGACCAAGGTCGGGAGCTAGAACCATCAGGCCAGGCTGTGATAGGTTCGCCCTCTCCTCAGCCTGCAAGCCTGAGTGGTAACAGATCGTGTCACTCTAGCAGACCTTGGAGCTGATGAAGGCTAATTAACCATGGGCGTCGACACAGAACCTGTATATACTGCCACTAGGCACGCCCTTGTATATAGTGCCAAACTGCCCCCCTCTTGTAAATAGTGCCACACAGCCACTCCTCTTATAAATAGTGCCACATAGCCTTATATTTTACTTACCTTTCCTCTTTCCCGCAACGGACAGAGCGCTGCACAGCCTTGCGGGCAGAACCGCTTGCGCAGACCACCGTTATGCATTGCCGTTATCATGCCAGCCTGTGAAGGGGGTCTTCCCAACGCATTATAGGCTGCATTATTTGTATCTGCATCCTGAGGATGCAGATGCAAGTGAATGTGGCTGTCGCTAGCGCCGGGTCCGCCCTCCAGTGCTAGCGACACCACCGGCATGATCTGCCACTGCATCCACCCACCGGCCGTGACAGTGCGCGGACTTAGTGTTAGTTTAGTGAGCACAGCCACGCACTTTATAGGAAACAGTGGTGGGGACACAAATACTATAATTAATTTACGCTCTAAAAGTAAACATGGAATTGCAGGTCTTGAGGGAAGTGTCTGATATATAGACAGATATACAATGGTCATGTATTCATTCACTGTGTGTTTGCTACAGATGGATCCATTAGGAGAAATCCACCAGAGAGATGTCCCAGTCCTCTGTATTCCCAGGACTGTCCAGAGGAAAATCACAATGTCCCAGAGAATCATCAGGTAAATGAAGCTGTGCCCTATACCAGATCTATATAGGGGGGTGTGGAGCTTTTGGGTCTTGCGATCATAAATGTGGTCATAGATTTTGGTGGTTTCTTATGTTGATGTGTTAGATTCTTCGCACTCTGCTGTATTGTACTGAATTGTTACATATGTGAAATCAGGGGGAAGATCTGACTAATATTAAAGCGGAGGATGAAGAAGAAGAGTGGGTGAGGGGCGATCAACCGTGTAAGAGTGAAGTGGAGGAGGAAATTCCAGGAGGTGTTACCACAGGTAAGTAATAATTAATTCATAAAGGGACTTCAGCGAAAAGCTGAACCGAACACTAAAGTTAGTAGAAGATGGAGGCGCATAAATGGAGTGGATGGCAGATGAATAGCATGAAAGCAGTTAGAGGATCTGTCACCAGTTTATTAATACCCTATCTCCTAACAGTGTAATGTTTTCTGTAGGACACTATCCAATCGTCATACAGCTTCTACCCCTTCCCGGCCCAGCAACACAGTGTGATCATATAGTATACAGCTTCCATTCCCGACTGTGTATTTAAATGGCAATATCTCCGGTTGTGTCACAGCTAGAACTGCAATTCTGGTGTCATATGAAACATTAGAATCTCATCTTTCATATACCACTGTTCTAGGTGGTCCACAGCCCGAGATGTGGCTGTTTAAAGTGATCCCCCTTCCCTCCAGCTTCATTCTCTCATTCTGTGTGAAGCAGCTTCGTGCTGATAGGACAGCGTCAGAGGCTGTGAGGTAGCTTCACGAAAAGAGAATCGCTGCTGTTGATACCCACTTGTCTAATAAAGGCTCATTTACATATTTAGAAAAAAGCTCATAACTTTTAAAGTAATAAACGCACAATTTTCACTAGCATTGTCAGTGTGACAGCGCCTATTAGATTAGCTAGGAGATAGGGCATTACTAAACTAGTGAGAGAGCCTCTTTAACAGATGAATAGACAGTGGGAAAGAATTAACAGCACTAACTGACCCTATCTGAATACTATCCCACAGCAGGGAAAGACAACACCTTGGCAGCAGATCAAATGCACAGGAAAGGCAAACAAACCAGGGGAACTATTGATACCAAGATACACATAAAAGCCACTTTACAAAAACTAGATCTCTCGGAAGACCAACAGGTCTCACACTTCAAACAAACACATATACATAGACAAGAAAAACATCACCAACTAGAATTTGTAAAGAATTTAGCACATGAGAGAAACAGTATAACCAGTACATGAGTAATCCAGGCCTGAAGTATATACTAGCCCCCAGAAAAGTACTCTGCCCTAATTAACCAGGCAAAGCTAAATGATGACCAAATCCAGACACAGATCAAGGGCATTGTCTAGCAACGCCCAAACATAGAGATAACAGAAATCATTTATTAGCAGCAGTCCTGCTGCTAATCGTAACATTACCAAGCCCTTCAAAGAGGGCTGATGATCCCTTAAAGGGAAGGTGTCATGATTTTTTTTTATCATATTGCTTTTAATATGATATTAACATAAATGTTATTTATTTGTGTTCTCATGTTCTACTTTTTACTTTGTTCTTACTTTTCCTTCTGTATGAGAGCTGCCATTTTTTTTTCATCTCTGTTTGTGTCGATTAACGACACATACAGAGATGGAATACGGCACATACAACCCCATAGAGAATGCAAACGAGAGACGTTCCATTCTCTGAAGCGTACGCCGTCTGAGTGGGAGCGACATGCGCCGCTTCCACACAGACCCAAACGAAGCTCGTTCGCAGAGTGAAACCCGGCGCCATTTTCAAGTGGACTGGAAGCCGTGGCCGGACAATAAGATGATGACTTACGGCCATATGTTCAAGGAAGCGAAGGCGCAAGGAATAGGAGCGAAGGTGGCGGCAGGAGAATGTAATTTATGTTCGTGTATGTGATGTGTGTATTATGTTCGTGTATGTTCATGTTATACTGTCTGCTGAGCACTGTATCTAATCCTCCTACACTGTGCAGTCGCTCAGAAAATGGCGGCATACAGTGTAGGAGGTTTGAAGATTCAAACCCCTCCTGGGCACTAGCTAGAAGAAGGGAGGGGGGATTGTGTGACGATACTAGAGAGAGTGTTTCTACCCCAAATTTGCAGCATAAAGCAATGAGGTTGCTTTACCACATTGACCATGCTGCAATTTTGGGAACTGCTCCCTCTAGTGCCCAGCATATGGAAATGTTATAAATTAGAATCTAATTTATAATATTTCCTGACTTTTGAAACATTTTAAAAATTAAAACAATGTGTAATCACTTAAATAATAATTGTTTAACTAAAAAAATCTATCAGAATAGATGTTTCTAGCTGTTCCCAGGACTTTTCCTCTGGGCCGTTACCCCGTAAATCAACAAGGTAATGGAGTTGTCTGCCACGCCATTCAAAATCAAGGATCCTCTGGACCACAAACTCAGGCTGACAACGGACCAAAACAGGAGGAGTTCTACGGATCGCCCTTCTGAAAGTATACACAGGCCTAAAAAGAGAACAATGAAAAGTCCTGGGCATTCTCATGCTTGGTTGTAAATTCACCATTAAGGAAACTGGATTAATTTGTCTTAAAATCTTAAAACGACCAATAAATCTAGACCCAACTTGCCACATGGTTGTCTTAAACTGATTTTCTTGATGGACAACCACACTCTATTTCCCACTTTGAACTTATGTGGCCTGCGGTGGCGATCAAAATTGCATTTAGCACGAAGGGCAGCTGAGCCCAAAGCCCCATGGACCTTACTCCAGTTTTACTTCAACATCTTAATCCTCAGTCTGAGCAATGGAATGTCAAAACCCGCACTGACGGTAAATGAAGATGCCTATGGGTGAAAACCATAGTAACAGAAAAATGTAGAGACATTAGTGGATGCATGACACAAATTGTTACAAACAAATTGCCCATGGCAAAAACTGGACCCAATCATCATGTAAATCTGAAACAACACCGGAGATAGTGCTCTAATGTCTGGTTCACTATCTGTCTGACCATTGGTTTGTGGATGATAGGTGGCGGAGGACCAAAATCAATACCTACATTTGCGCAAAGGCCTTCCAAAATTGAGTCACAAACTGTGAACCCATGTCAGATACAATATTATCAGATACAATATTTTCAGGAATACTATGAAGTCTCACCACTAGTTGAACAAAGTGAGTAGCCAGCTTATCAGCAGAGGACAAGCCAGACAAGGGTATAAAATGGGCCATTTTACTGAACCTGTCTACAACAACCTATTTGGTATCTCTCCCCCCGGATCTGGTCAACTTGAAAATAAAGTCCATGAATATGTGTGTCCATGGTTTCCTGGGAGTTGGCAAAGGTTCTAACTGACCAAAAGGTAATGCTGTAGATGTCTTATTGCGAGCACAGATGTCACATTCCACAGCAAACCTTTCTACATCTCTCCGCATATCTGGCCACCAAACTGATCGAGACATGGTCTTACACATCTTAGTGATACCTGAATTGGCTCAAGGACCGTTTCCAGAGAGTTGTGCTCAATGATTCCTACACTGAATGGTCCCCGGTTATAAGTGGTGTACCCCAGGGTTCAGTGCTGGGACCACTATTATTCAACTTATTTATTAACCCCTTCAGGACTGAGCCTGTTTTGGCCTTCAGGACGAAGCCGATTTTTCAAATCTGACGTGTCACTTTATGTGGTAATAACTCTGGAATGCTTTTACCTATTCAAGCGATTCTGAGATTGTTTTCTCGTGACATATTGTACTTTATGTTAGTGAAAAAATTTGGTCGATAAATTTAATATTTAATTGTGAAAAACATCAAAATGTAGAGAATTTTTCGAAATTTAAATCTATCTGCTTGGATGACATAGTATTACCACACAAAATACTTACTAGTTTATATTTCCCATATGTCTACTTTATATTTGCATCGTTTTTGGAACCTTATTTTATTTTTCTAGGACGTTACAAGGCTTAGAACTTTAGCAGCAATTTCTCATATTTTCAAGAAAATTTCAAAAGGCTATTTTTTCAGGGACCAGTTCAGTTCTGAAGTTAGTTTAGGGGCCTTATATATTAGAAAGTCCCCATAAATGAACCCATTTTGAAAACGGCACCCCTCAGAGTATTCAAAACAGCATTCAGAAAGTGTTTTAACCCTTTAGGCATTTCAAAGGAATTAAAGCAATCTACAGGTGTAATTTACAGATTTCATTTTTTTTGCCAAAATTCATATGTAATCCATTTTTTTTTGTAACACAGAAGGTTTTACCAGAGAAATGCAACTCAATATTTATTGCCCAGATACTGCACTTTTTTAGAAATATCCCACATGTGGCCCTAGTGTGCTAACGGACTGAAGCACAGGCCTCAGAAGCAAAGGAGCACCTAGAGGATTTTGGGGCCTCCTTTTTTAGAATATATTTTAGGCACCATGTCAGATTTGAAGAGTTCTTGTGCTGCCGATACAGTAAAAACAGATAAAAGTGACCCCATTTTGGAAACTGCACCCCTCAATGAATCTTTCTAGTGGTATAGTTAGCACTTTGACCCCACAGTTGTTTTGCAAAATTTATTTGCATTCGTGTGAAGATGAAAGCCTACTTGTTTTCTGAAAAAACATAGAAATTTTAGATTTTAAAAAAGAATAAAGGACAAAAAGTAATTTGTAAAGCAATTTCTCCCGATTACAGCAATACCACATATGTGGTAATACACTGCTGTTTGGACCCACAGCAGGGCTCAGAATAGAAGGAGCGTCATTTGGATTTTGGAGCGCAGATTTTGCTAGAATAGTTTTTAGTGCCATGTCGTGTTTGCAATGCACTGGGGGGGACCAAAACAGTGTAAACACCCCAAAAATGACCCCATTTTGAAAACTACGCCCCTCAAGGAATTTTTTCTAGTGGTGTGATCACTTTATTAACCCCATAGTTTTTTTTCAGAATCTTGTGGATATCTGGCGTGAAAAAGAACATATGACAAATGCTTCATTTATAGGACAGAATTTTCAGACACAGAGCATGCAAGTGAAGAAAAGCACCTCAACATTTATCAGGATATTTCTTCTGAGTTTAGAAATACCCCCAAATTGGCCCTAATTCTCTGTTGCTGGACATATGGTCAGGGCCAGAAAATATTGGAACATCACAAGGATTTTGAGGCCTTATTTGACTTTGATGATTTTTGGGCACATTTCATGTTTGCATAGGCCTAAAAAATTGTGCAGATACTACACCATATTACAAATCCTAGATATTCATCTAGGGTTATAATGGGAATTTTTAGTTTTGTTATGGGGATGTTCAAATTTTAAATGGTGAATTGGTTATGGTAAATGGGAGGGACGGCAATTGTAAATGAAAGGGCCGAAAATTATAAATGAACGGGACAGATGAAAATAAAATTTAGAAATCCAGAGAGGTGTGGTATATCCGGAAGCACTCCTTCATACACAGTCCAGGGTGGGTGGGACAGGTGTTCCACTGGTATGTCGTGTCTTTTCTTATGCCTCTTTTGGCACAGACACGACACCTCTTCTGGGGGTGGCTTTTTTTTGAGGTGGGCGGCAATTCACCAGGAAAGTGCTGCCCTGGAACTATCCTGGGGACATCCGTACTTGCAGAGGCAGAACTTTCTCCTACCTCTGCCACATTCCCAAAGAGAAGGGATTTGATTACCTTCTCCTGGTACTCCAGGTATGTCCCCTCCTGACCAGTGCTCCTGTATATTACAAAGGAGTTGTACAATGCCATTTGGATAAAGTACACCGCAAGTTTTTTTATACCAAATTTTTGATTTCCGCATGGCATTGTACGGCTTGAGCATCTGGTCAAAAAGGTCCACTCCCCCCATAAATTTGTTATATGCCTGGATGCAGACAGGCCGTGACGTGGTGGTGGGTGTTGCACCACGCACAGGGACAAGAGAGCAGGTGGCATCATGAATGGATGTTAGCATCAACACATCCTTCTTGTCCCTGAATTTCAAAAATAGGACCCCTTCGCCTTGGACCGCCCTGCTCTCCCCACGCTGCAGGGGTTGGCCGAGAAGGGTTTTTGGGAGCGGTCTCTGGTTTTTGCGGACCGTCCCACACGCCACCGTTTTTTGTTCCACCAGGCATTTGAAAAGGGGTACACTTGTGTACCAGTTGTCAATATACAAGTAGTACCCCTGATTTAAACATTGGGTGCAGGAGGTCCCAGACAATCCTCCCAGTTGTAGTCAGGACGGGTGGACAGTTTGGGGGTTCAATCTGACTGTCTCTTCCCTCGTATATTTTAAAAGTATGTGTGTAGCCCGACTCCGACTCACACAACTTGTAGATCTTGATGTCATACCTGGCACGTTTGTTGGGCAAATACTGCCTGAACTTCACCCTTCCCTTCAATTGCACCAGGGACTTGTCAATAGCAATTTCTCTTCCAGGGGTATATGACATGGAAAACTTTTGGGCCAAATGGGAAATAAGGGGTCTAATTTTATAGAGTCAATCGAAATTTGGGTGATCCTGGGGGGGAGGGCACTGGGAATTATCATTGAAGTGCAAAAACTTCTGTATTGCCTCAAAACGAGCCCTGGGTGTTGTGGTGCGGTATAAGGGGCAGTGGTAAAGAATATCAGTGGACCAATAGGCCCTCACCGATGGCTTCTTTGTTAGGCCCATATTTAGCACCAATCCCCAGTACTGCAGCTATAAACTATTGTTAGCACTACCTTTTTATGTAAGTATTCACAAATACGTGTTACGATTCCCCTTGTCAAAGGACTGTGTCCCTACATACAGACAGTATCACACTGTGAAGGGACACGTCCTCCTGACAAGGGGAATGGTAATATCCATTTGTCTATCAGTCCTAGACTGCACAAAGACTTTTTGTGAAATACAAGGATTTCCTATAATAAACTTCATGGCGACTTCTCCCAGCCATGACCCATTTCTGCGGATTTTGCCACTCCGATGTCTTTGGCTCATCACTTTACCTACATTTCCACACCTATAAACAAAGATAAAATTATCATGGTGCCGCACACTGTGCCCCTAAATATAATAGCACCAAACACTATGCTCCTGAATATAATTGTGTCAAACTGTAATGAATCGGGGTAGGGAGACGGACAGGTGAGCCCTAATCTACCCGCAACTCAGTCCCTGCCTACTTGTACGGCCCGCCCTAAGTGACGGCGTACAACTGGGCAACGGTCCCTACGCTCAGTAAGTGCAAGACAGGCAACACAAGACAAGGGCACACAGAATCAAAGGGGGAAGTAGGGGCAGTTGCTCACGGAAACACTGTGAGCAACAGGCAGAGGTGAACGAGCCGAATCAAACCAGGGGAGTAAGTAGTAGCAAAATCAGAGCAGGAGAAGTCAGGCAAGTCAGGGTCAATGTAACAGCGGTCAATCAGGTAAATAGCAGAAATCGCAGAGCCAGGATACCAGACAATCATAGGCAAGGAACCTGATGCAAGTGAGGGTATAAATAGACCAAGGTCGGGAGCTAGAACCATCAGGCCAGGCTGTGATAGGTTCGCCCTCTCCTCAGCCTGCAAGCCTGAGTGGTAACAGATCGTGTCACTCTAGCAGACCTTGGAGCTGATGAAGGCTAATTAACCATGGGCGTCGACACAGAACCTGTATATACTGCCACTAGGCACGCCCTTGTATATAGTGCCAAACTGCCCCCCTCTTGTAAATAGTGCCACACAGCCACTCCTCTTATAAATAGTGCCACATAGCCTTATATTTTACTTACCTTTCCTCTTTCCCGCAACGGACAGAGCGCTGCACAGCCTTGCGGGCAGAACCGCTTGCGCAGACCACCGTTATGCATTGCCGTTATCATGCCAGCCTGTGAAGGGGGTCTTCCCAACGCATTATAGGCTGCATTATTTGTATCTGCATCCTGAGGACGCAGATGCAAGTGAATGTGGCTGTCGCTAGCGCCGGGTCCGCCCTCCAGTGCTAGCGACACCACCGGCATGATCTGCCACTGCATCCACCCACCGGCCGTGACAGTGCGCGGACTTAGTGTTAGTTTAGTGAGCACAGCCACGCACTTTATAGGGAACAGTGGTGGGGACACAAATACTATAATTAATTTACGCTCTAAAAGTAAACATGGAATTGCAGGTCTTGAGGGAAGTGTCTGATATATAGACAGATATACAATGGTCATGTATTCATTCACTGTGTGTTTGCTACAGATGGATCCATTAGGAGAAATCCACCAGAGAGATGTCCCAGTCCTCTGTATTCCCAGGACTGTCCAGAGGAAAATCACAATGTCCCAGAGAATCATCAGGTAAATGAAGCTGTGCCCTATACCAGATCTATATAGGGGGGTGTGGAGCTTTTGGGTCTTGCGATCATAAATGTGGTCATAGATTTTGGTGGTTTCTTATGTTGATGTGTTAGATTCTTCGCACTCTGCTGTATTGTACTGAATTGTTACATATGTGAAATCAGGGGGAAGATCTGACTAATATTAAAGCGGAGGATGAAGAAGAAGAGTGGGTGAGGGGCGATCAACCGTGTAAGAGTGAAGTGGAGGAGGAAATTCCAGGAGGTGTTACCACAGGTAAGTAATAATTAATTCATAAAGGGACTTCAGCGAAAAGCTGAACCGAACACTAAAGTTAGTAGAAGATGGAGGCGCATAAATGGAGTGGATGGCAGATGAATAGCATGAAAGCAGTTAGAGGATCTGTCACCAGTTTATTAATACCCTATCTCCTAACAGTGTAATGTTTTCTGTAGGACACTATCCAATCGTCATACAGCTTCTACCCCTTCCCGGCCCAGCAACACAGTGTGATCATATAGTATACAGCTTCCATTCCCGACTGTGTATTTAAATGGCAATATCTCCGGTTGTGTCACAGCTAGAACTGCAATTCTGGTGTCATATGAAACATTAGAATCTCATCTTTCATATACCACTGTTCTAGGTGGTCCACAGCCCGAGATGTGGCTGTTTAAAGTGATCCCCCTTCCCTCCAGCTTCATTCTCTCATTCTGTGTGAAGCAGCTTCGTGCTGATAGGACAGCGTCAGAGGCTGTGAGGTAGCTTCACGAAAAGAGAATCGCTGCTGTTGATACCCACTTGTCTAATAAAGGCTCATTTACATATTTAGAAAAAAGCTCATAACTTTTAAAGTAATAAACGCACAATTTTCACTAGCATTGTCAGTGTGACAGCGCCTATTAGATTAGCTAGGAGATAGGGCATTACTAAACTAGTGAGAGAGCCTCTTTAACAGATGAATAGACAGTGGGAAAGAATTAACAGCACTAACTGACCCTATCTGAATACTATCCCACAGCAGGGAAAGACAACACCCTGGCAGCAGATCAAATGCACAGGAAAGGCAAACAAACCAGGGGAACTATTGATACCAAGATACACATAAAAGCCACTTTACAAAAACTAGATCTCTCGGAAGACCAACAGGTCTCACACTTCAAACAAACACATATACATAGACAAGAAAAACATCACCAACTAGAATTTGTAAAGAATTTAGCACATGAGAGAAACAGTATAACCAGTACATGAGTAATCCAGGCCTGAAGTATATACTAGCCCCCAGAAAAGTACTCTGCCCTAATTAACCAGGCAAAGCTAAATGATGACCAAATCCAGACACAGATCAAGGGCATTGTCTAGCAACGCCCAAACATAGAGATAACAGAAATCATTTATTAGCAGCAGTCCTGCTGCTAATCGTAACATTACCAAGCCCTTCAAAGAGGGCTGATGATCCCTTAAAGGGAAGGTGTCATGATTTTTTTTTTTTTATCATATTGCTTTTAATATGATATTAACATAAATGTTATTTATTTGTGTTCTCATGTTCTACTTTTTACTTTGTTCTTACTTTTCCTTCTGTATGAGAGCTGCCATTTTTTTTTCATCTCTGTTTGTGTCGATTAACGACACATACAGAGATGGAATACGGCACATACAACCCCATAGAGAATGCAAACGAGAGACGTTCCATTCTCTGAAGCGTACGCCGTCTGAGTGGGAGCGACATGCGCCGCTTCCACACAGACCCAAACGAAGCTCGTTCGCAGAGTGAAACCCGGCGCCATTTTCAAGTGGACTGGAAGCCGTGGCCGGACAATAAGATGATGACTTACGGCCATATGTTCAAGGAAGCGAAGGCGCAAGGAATAGGAGCGAAGGTGGCGGCAGGAGAATGTAATTTATGTTCGTGTATGTGATGTGTGTATTATGTTCGTGTATGTTCATGTTATACTGTCTGCTGAGCACTGTATCTAATCCTCCTACACTGTGCAGTCGCTCAGAAAATGGCGGCATACAGTGTAGGAGGTTTGAAGATTCAAACCCCTCCTGGGCACTAGCTAGAAGAAGGGAGGGGGGATTGTGTGACGATACTAGAGAGAGTGTTTCTACCCCAAATTTGCAGCATAAAGCAATGAGGTTGCTTTACCACATTGACCATGCTGCAATTTTGGGAACTGCTCCCTCTAGTGCCCAGCATATGGAAATGTTATAAATTAGAATCTAATTTATAATATTTCCTGACTTTTGAAACATTTTAAAAATTAAAACAATGTGTAATCACTTAAATAATAATTGTTTAACTAAAAAAATCTATCAGAATGGATGTTTCTAGCTGTTCCCAGGACTTTTCCTCTGGGCCGTTACCCCGTAAATCAACAAGGTAATGGAGTTGTCTGCCACGCCATTCAAAATCAAGGATCCTCTGGACCACAAACTCAGGCTGACAACGGACCAAAACAGGAGGAGTTCTACGGATCGCCCTTCTGAAAGTATACACAGGCCTAAAAAGAGAACAATGAAAAGTCCTGGGCATTCTCATGCTTGGTTGTAAATTCACCATTAAGGAAACTGGATTAATTTGTCTTAAAATCTTAAAACGACCAATAAATCTAGACCCAACTTGCCACATGGTTGTCTTAAACTGATTTTCTTGATGGACAACCACACTCTATTTCCCACTTTGAACTTATGTGGCCTGCGGTGGCGATCAAAATTGCATTTAGCACGAAGGGCAGCTGAGCCCAAAGCCCCATGGACCTTACTCCAGTTTTACTTCAACATCTTAATCCTCAGTCTGAGCAATGGAATGTCAAAACCCGCACTGACGGTAAATGAAGATGCCTATGGGTGAAAACCATAGTAACAGAAAAATGTAGAGACATTAGTGGATGCATGACACAAATTGTTACAAACAAATTGCCCATGGCAAAAACTTGACCCAATCATCATGTAAATCTGAAACAACACCGGAGATAGTTCTCTAATGTCTGGTTCACTATCTGTCTGACCATTGGTTTGTGGATGATAGGTGGCGGAGGACCAAAATCAATACCTACATTTGCGCAAAGGCCTTCCAAAATTGAGTCACAAACTGTGAACCCATGTCAGATACAATATTATCAGATACAATATTTTCAGGAATACTATGAAGTCTCACCACTAGTTGAACAAAGTGAGTAGCCACAAACAGAACCGATAAAAACACAGGGACATATACAAAAACACCGAAAAAGGCCATACTTACAAATGGACACAGCCAGGCCAGAAATGCTGATGAAAGGGCGAGCAGGTGCTTTAAATAATAATAGCCACTCCCACTAGTCTTGAGGGGAGTGGTGTGTGGTGCATGGGATGTGTAGTAAGAAATAATAAATGAATAGTGTGTGTGCAAGTGTAATACTATAAGTGAAATATAGGGGGCAGTAATAAGTGAAGTGCCTCAATAGAAATAAATGGATAATGGGGTGCAAGTGAGTGAAAAACACCGAAAAAGGCCATACTGACATTTCTGGCCTGGCTGTGTCCATTTGTAAGTATGGCCTTTTTCGGTGTTTTTGTATATGTCCCTGTGTTTTTATCGGTTCTGTTTGTGCATCAGGAACGTTCTGTTCCAGTTTAGGAGTTAGGGACTCGCAAGTCTGGGGATCCTTGTCGTGGATTGCGAGCTTGCGTCCTTTTGGCCTAAATGATTACCAATACCCCAGGTATTTTTCATTATTATGTATATTCGCTTCTCTTGGACACAGCTGGGTCTTTGATGCTGGGAGAGCATGGTGTGTTGTTGTTTGGCATAGCAAGCAGGGTAGCCCGCTCTATGAATTATCAAGGCGTCACAAATAGGCTTCTACCTGGCTATACACGTTGTGCCTCATGACGTACACACTATCCCTCCATGTTTCACTCACTTGCACCCCATTATCCATTTATTTCTATTGAGGCACTTCACTCATTACTGCCCCCTATATTTCACTTATAGTATTACACTTGCACACACACTATTCATTTATTATTTCTTACTACACATCCCATGCACCACACACCACTCCACTCAAGACTAGTGGGAGTGGCTATTATTATTTAAAGCACCTGCTCGCCCTTTCATCAGCATTTCTGGCCTGGCTGTGTCCATTTGTAAGTATGGCCTTTTTCGGTGTTTTTTTAAAGTGAGTAGCCAGCTTATCAGCAGAGGACAAGCCAGACAAGGGTATAAAATGGGCCATTTTACTGAACCTGTCTACAACAACCTATTTGGTATCTCTCCCCCCGGATCTGGTCAACTTGAAAATAAAGTCCATGAATATGTGTGTCCATGGTTTCCTGGGAGTTGGCAAAGGTTCTAACTGACCAAAAGGTAATGCTGTAGATGTCTTATTGCGAGCACAGATGTCACATTCCACAGCAAACCTTTCTACATCTCTCCGCATATCTGGCCACCAAACTGATCGAGACATGGTCTTACACATCTTAGTGATACCTGAATTGGCTCAAGGACCGTTTCCAGAGAGTTGTGCTCAATGATTCCTACACTGAATGGTCCCCGGTTATAAGTGGTGTACCCCAGGGTTCAGTGCTGGGACCACTATTATTCAACTTATTTATTAACCCCTTCAGGACTGAGCCTGTTTTGGCCTTCAGGACGAAGCCGATTTTTCAAATCTGACGTGTCACTTTATTTGGTAATAACTCTGGAATGCTTTTACCTATTCAAGCGATTCTGAGATTGTTTTCTCGTGACATATTGTACTTTATGTTAGTGAAAAAATTTGGTCGATAAATTTAATATTTAATTGTGAAAAACATCAAAATGTAGAGAATTTTTCGAAATTTAAATCTATCTGCTTGGATGACATAGTATTACCACACAAAATACTTACTAGTTTATATTTCCCATATGTCTACTTTATATTTGCATCGTTTTTGGAACCTTATTTTATTTTTCTAGGACGTTACAAGGCTTAGAACTTTAGCAGCAATTTCTCATATTTTCAAGAAAATTTCAAAAGGCTATTTTTTCAGGGACCAGTTCAGTTCTGAAGTTAGTTTAGGGGCCTTATATATTAGAAAGTCCCCATAAATGAACCCATTTTGAAAACGGCACCCCTCAGAGTATTCAAAACAGCATTCAGAAAGTGTTTTAACCCTTTAGGCATTTCAAAGGAATTAAAGCAATCTACAGGTGTAATTTACAGATTTCATTTTTTTTGCCAAAATTCATATGTAATCCATTTTTTTTTGTAACACAGAAGGTTTTACCAGAGAAATGCAACTCAATATTTATTGCCCAGATACTGCACTTTTTTAGAAATATCCCACATGTGGCCCTAGTGTGCTAACGGACTGAAGCACAGGCCTCAGAAGCAAAGGAGCACCTAGAGGATTTTGGGGCTTCCTTTTTTAGAATATATTTTAGGCACCATGTCAGATTTGAAGAGTTCTTGTGCTGCCGATACAGTAAAAACAGATAAAAGTGACCCCATTTTGGAAACTGCACCCCTCAATGAATCTTTCTAGTGGTATAGTTAGCACTTTGACCCCACAGTTGTTTTGCAAAATTTATTTGCATTCGTGTGAAGATGAAAGCCTACTTGTTTTCTGAAAAAACATAGAAATTTTAGATTTTAAAAAAGAATAAAGGACAAAAAGTAATTTGTAAAGCAATTTCTCCCGATTACAGCAATACCACATATGTGGTAATACACTGCTGTTTGGACCCACAGCAGGGCTCAGAATAGAAGGAGCATCATTTGGATTTTGGAGCGCAGATTTTGCTAGAATAGTTTTTAGTGCCATGTCGTGTTTGCAATGCACTGGGGGGGACCAAAACAGTGTAAACACCCCAAAAATGACCCCATTTTGAAAACTACGCCCCTCAAGGAATTTTTTCTAGTGGTGTGATCACTTTATTAACCCCATAGTTTTTTTTCAGAATCTTGTGGATATCTGGCGTGAAAAAGAACATATGACAAATGCTTCATTTATAGGACAGAATTTTCAGACACAGAGCATGCAAGTGAAGAAAAGCACCTCAACATTTATCAGGATATTTCTTCTGAGTTTAGAAATACCCCCAAATTGGCCCTAATTCTCTGTTGCTGGACATATGGTCAGGGCCAGAAAATATTGGAACATCACAAGGATTTTGAGGCCTTATTTGACTTTGATGATTTTTGGGCACATTTCATGTTTGCATAGGCCTAAAAAATTGTGCAGATACTACACCATATTACAAATCCTAGATATTCATCTAGGGTTATAATGGGAATTTTTAGTTTTGTTATGGGGATGTTCAAATTTTAAATGGTGAATTGGTTATGGTAAATGGGAGGGACGGCAATTGTAAATGAAAGGGCCGAAAATTATAAATGAAAGGGACAGATGAAAATAAAATTTAGAAATCCAGAGAGGTGTGGTATATCCGGAAGCACTCCTTCATACACAGTCCAGGGTGGGTGGGACAGGTGTTCCACTGGTATGTCGTGTCTTTTCTTATGCCTCTTTTGGCACAGACACGACACCTCTTCTGGGGGTGGCTTTTTTTTGAGGTGGGCGGCAATTCACCAGGAAAGTGCTGCCCTGGAACTATCCTGGGGACATCCGTACTTGCAGAGGCAGAACTTTCTCCTACCTCTGCCACATTCCCAAAGAGAAGGGATTTGATTACCTTCTCCTGGTACTCCAGGTATGTCCCCTCCTGACCAGTGCTCCTGTATATTACAAAGGAGTTGTACAATGCCATTTGGATAAAGTACACCGCAAGTTTTTTTATACCAAATTTTTGATTTCCGCATGGCATTGTACGGCTTGAGCATCTGGTCAAAAAGGTCCACTCCCCCCATAAATTTGTTATATGCCTGGATGCAGACAGGCCGTGACGTGGTGGTGGGTGTTGCACCACGCACAGGGACAAGAGAGCAGGTGGCATCATGAATGGATGTTAGCATCAACACATCCTTCTTGTCCCTGAATTTCAAAAATAGGACCCCTTCGCCTTGGACAGCCCTGCTCTCCCCACGCTGCAGGGGTTGGCCGAGAAGGGTTTTTGGGAGCGGTCTCTGGTTTTTGCGGACCGTCCCACACGCCACCGTTTTTTGTTCCACCAGGCATTTGAACAGGGGTACACTTGTGTACCAGTTGTCAATATACAAGTGGTACCCCTGATTAAACAGTGGGTGCAGGAGGTCCCAGACAATCCTCCCTGTTGTGGTCAGGATGGGTGGACAGTTTGGGGGTTCAATCTGACTGTCTCTTCCCTCGTATATTTTAAAAGTATGTGTGTAGCCCGACTCCGACTCACACAACTTGTAGATCTTGATGTCATGCCTGGCACGTTTGTTGGGCAAATACTGCCTGAACTTCACCCTTCCCTTCAAATGCACCAGGCACTTGTCAATAGCAATTCTCTTCCAGGGGTATATGACATGGAAAACTTTTGGGCCAAATGGGAAATAAGGGGTCTAAATTTATAGAGTCAATCGAAATTTGGGTGATCCTGGGGGGGGGGGGGCGGCACTGGGAATTATCATTGAAGTGCAAAAACTTCTGTATTGCCTCAAAACGAGCCCTTGGTGTTGTGGTGCGGTATAAGGGGCAGTGGTAAAGAATATCAGTGGACCAATAGGCCCTCACTGATGGCTTCTTTGTTAGGCCCATATTTAGGACCAATCCCCAGTACTGCAGCATTTCTGCTTTGTCGGTGGGATGCCACCTGTATGGCCTGGCATAAAAACTACCGGGGTTGGCAGTAATAAATTGTTGAGCACAAAGATTAGTTTGCTCAACAATTTTGTCCACAATGCTGTCCGAAAAAAAAGCTGAAAAAACTCAATTTCAGACAGCCCTGCTGTCTGGACTTGGACCTTTGCAGCAGCAGTAAAGTCCGGTACTTGGGGGGTGTAGGAGGTTGGGGGCAACCAATTAGGTTCAGGTGCAGGTGTAACCTGAACACTAACCCTCCTGCGACTGCGAGGAGGTTCCTCAGTGTCACTTGAGGAAGAGGACAACACAAAAGCGGACCCTACATTACTCGCAGTATATGTGGCCGATGCCAGCATCTCATACGCCTCCTATGCAGAAAATGTTTTGCGGGCCATTTTTTATTTTTGTGTACAGTAAAGGTTTATGTAATCTTGTATACTGTAGAAAGTGTATACAAAAAAATGTAGAATAGAACTTTTTTTTTTCTAAATACTAACACTAACGTACACTAATATATTTTTTTCAATTTTTTTATTTTATGACACTATAACTGACTAACACTAAACTACACTTGCAAAAAGACAATGACTACCTGACAATCACACACTGACTGACGCTAACTGAAGGACGCTAACTGACTGAGACTAACGGACGCTGACGAACAGGCGGTCTGACGATGACTAATGGACGATCTGACGCTAACGGGCGATCTGACGCTAACGGGCGATCTGACGCTGATAGGCGGTCTGACATTGACTAAATTGACGCTGACTAACACTGACTAAATTGACACCAACACGGACGCTGACTAACACTGACTAAATTGACGCTGACTAGATCTGACTAAACTAACACTGACGATGACTAACGGGCGATCTGACGCTAACGGGCAATCGACGCTAACGGGCAATCTGACGCTGACAGGCGGTCTGACGCTGACTAAATTGACGCTGACTAACACTAAATCGACACTAACTAACACTAAATTGACACTAAAACTGACTAGTGACGCTGACTAACACTAACTAAATTGATGCTGACTAGATCTGACTAATCTAACACTGGCTAAATTGACGCTGACTAACACTGACTAGATCTGACTAAACTAACTAAAGGGTTTTTTATTTTATTTTTTTGAATAAAAAAAAAAAAAAAAAGTAACAAAAGAAAAGCTCCCTTATAGACTGGGAGAGGAGGGGAGAGGGTGATCACAGTTTGGGACTGCGATCAAGGGGTTAATGTGGGTTTTAAGTGTTTTTTTTGTTCAACACTCGTTGCACACGACGGCTGCAGGCTCTGATCTCCTCCACTTCCTGACTCCAACAGAGGAGATCAGAGCCTCTGACGTTGATCTCTAACGTGCTAAGATCCAATTGATTAGTCTGTACAGACTAACCAATCGGAGCCTCTCTAACGAGGGACCGCTTCGATTGGTCCCTTGTACTCTGCCTGGACACCAGGGCAGGCAGACTACACAGTTAACCGCCTCTGCGGTGTAGCGCCGCGCGGCGGTTAACTTTTAAATTGCCGACGTAACTGCACGTCAAGGTGCATGAACTTACTTCACAGCTTGACGTGCAGTTACGTCAAGGTGCGGGAAGGGGTTAATGATATAGAGGATGGGATTAATAGCACTGTTTCTATTTTTGCAGATGACACCAAGCTATGTAATATAGTTCAGACTATGGAAGATGTTCGTGAATTGCAAGCTGATTTGGACACACTAAGTGTTTGGGCGTCCACTTGGCAAA
Organism: Rhinoderma darwinii; assembly: GCF_050947455.1. Classification (NCBI taxonomy): domain Eukaryota; kingdom Metazoa; phylum Chordata; class Amphibia; order Anura; family Rhinodermatidae; genus Rhinoderma; species Rhinoderma darwinii. The sequence continues at coordinate 175,587 of NW_027461667.1, forward strand.
TTAAGTTTAATGTAGATAAATGTAAAGTTATACATCTGGGTACGAACATCCTGCATGCATCATATGTCCTAGGGGGAGCTACACTGGGGGAGTCACTTGTTGAGAAGGATCTGGGTGTACTTGTAAATCATAAACTCAATAACAGCATGCAGTGTCAATCAGCTGCTTCAAAGGCCAGCAGGATATTGTCGTGTATTAAAAGAGGCATGGACTCGGGGGACAGGGATATAATAATGCCACTTTACAGGGCATTAGTGAGGCCTCATCTGGAATATGCAGTTCAGTTCTGGGCTCCAGTTCATAGAAAGGATGCCCTGGAGTTGGAAATAATACAAAGAAGAGCAACGAAGCTAATTAGGGGCATGGAGAATCTAAGTTATGAGGAAAGATTAAAAGAATTAAACCTTTTTAGCCTTGAAAAAAGACGACTAAGGGGGGACATGATTAACTTATATAAATATATGAATGGCACATACAAAAAATATGGTGAAATCCTGTTCCTTGTAAAACCCCCTCAAAAAACAAGGGGACACTCCCTCCGTCTGGAGAAAAAAAGGTTCAACCTGCAGAGGCGACAAGCCTTCTTTACTGTGAGAACGGTGAATTTATGGAATAGTCACCGCAGGAGCCGTCACAGCAGGGACAGGAGATGGCTTTAAAAAAGGCTTAGATAATTTCCTGTAATGAGAAAATATCAACTCCTGTGTCAATGTGTAGAAATGTTGTTTCATCCCTTCCCTTGGTTGAACTTGATGGACATGTGTCTTTTTTTTAACCATACAAACTATGTAACTATGAATATCAGAGAACATGACAGGGAGCAGGTATAGGAGGAGAGGACTACAACTCCCAGCATGTCTAGGCTGTTATGTGATATTAGTGGACATTACACGGAGGAGGTATAAGAGTAGAGGACTACAACTCCCACCATTCCCCTGGCTCCAGCTTTCACACAATTGCCTAAACCTATAAAAGAAGAAGAAAACGCTGAATCCATCACTTCTCCACAACAGCACAGAAGCCCCGCCCCCTCACAGAGCTCCGCCCCTCACCAAGCCCTCACATCATGTGATTGTCACAGGACCTTTATCCAACACTTCTCTCCACTGATAAGCTCCGCCCTTCCTGCCCCAGTCACATGGTTGTGACATTATCTCAGGTCTCAGACAACTCCTGCAGTGGTCACATGTTTCTCATCACAGGTACTTCATCCATTCTTCATTATTTCCACTTCTAAGCTCCGCCCCCTGATACACCGGTCACGTGATCTTGATATCGTCACAGGTCCTCCATCCACTACTACTTTCTATTGCTAAGCTCCGCCCCTCCTGCGCCGGTCCCATGGTGGAAACATCAGCACAGGTCCTTCAGCGATTGCAGTATTCGAGGTAGAGACCAGGCGCTGGTCGGGTGTTCTCTCTGTTATCAGTCGTTGCTGTAGGAGTGTGTATCAATCATTGAGTGACCCCGCCCACTGGAGTCCTAAACCCAGACTGAGCAGGGATTTAACCCCATCAGTGCCGGCCTCTTTGGGGTAAGTTGCTATTTCTGGTCTTTGTAGTGGTCTGTTGTTTTGTGGGACGAGTCGTATTTTGTAATGATGAACTACAACAAGGCCGATCCTCACCTCTCCGAACATTACCATAGCAAAACGTACCTGCTCTTACGGCTGCTCTGTGTCATGTGACCTCTCCAGCCTGTGATTGGCTCAAGGAGTCACATGACGCCTTCTTTTTTTTTATATATATATATATATGTAACCTGCATCGTTGCTGTGAAGACGCGGTGTAGCCGCAGAGGATTCTGGGAACAATGACGATTGTTGCGGAACTTGACTTTCCTATTGAACTTAATAGGGAAATTCTGCAACAAATGCGCAGCGAATCCGCGGTATAAATCCGATATCCTGCGTGTTTATAATATGACACAATTCTTTTACATAAGGGAATTGCAGGCTCAGCTATTCCATAATATACACTGATTATCAGGATTGTCCCTGGTGCTATGTGTGATCACTTATATAATATATACTGGTTATCAGGATTGTCCCTGGTGCTATGTGTGATCACTTATATAATATACACTGATTATCAGGATTGTCCCTGGTGATATGTGTGATCACTTATATAATATATACTGATTATCAGGACTGTCCCTGGTGCTATGTGTGATCACTTATATAATATATACTGATTATCAGGATTGTCCCTGGTGCTATGTGTGATCACTTATATAATATATACTGATTATCAGGATTGTCCCTGGTGCTATGTGTGATCACTTATATAATATATACTGGTTATCAGGATTGTCCCTGGTGCTATGTGTGATCACTTATATAATATACACTGATTATCAGGATTGTCCCTGGTGATATGTGTGATCACTTATATAATATATACTGATTATCAGGATTGTCCCTGGTGCTATGTGTGATCACTTATATAATATATACTGATTATCAGGATTGTCCCTGGTGCTATGTGTGATCACTTATATAATATATACTGATTATCAGGATTGTCCCTGGTACTATGTGTGATCACTTATATAATATATACTGATTATCAGGATTGTCCCTGGTACTATGTGTGATCACTTATATAATATATACTGATTATCAGGATTGTCCCTGGTGATATGTGTGATCACTTATATAATATACACTGATTATCAGGATTGTCCCTGGTGCTATGTGTGATCACTTATATAATATACACTGATTATCAGGATTGTCCCTGGTGCTATGTGTGATCACTTATATAATATATACTGATTATCAGGATTGTCTCTGGTGCTATGTGTGATCACTTATATAATATATACTGATTATCAGGATTGTCCCTGGTGCTATGTGTGATCACTTATATAATATACACTGATTATCAGGATTGTCTCTGCTGCTATGTGTGATCACTTATATAATATATACTGATTATCAGGATTGTCCCTTAGGTGCTATGTGTGATCACTTATATAATATACACTGATTATCAGGACTGTCCCTGATGCTATGTGTGATCACTTATATAATATACTGATTATCAGGATTGTCTCTGGTGCTATGTGTGATCACTTATATAATATATACTGATTATCAGGATTGTCCCTTGTGCTATGTGTGATCACTTATATAATATACACTGATTATCAGGATTGTCCCTGGTTCTATGTGTGATCACTTATATAATATACACTGATTATCAGGACTGTCCCTGGTGCTATGTGTGATCACTTATATAATATATGATTATCAGGATTGTCCCTGGTGCTATGTGTGATCACTTATATAATATACACTGATTATCAGGATTGTCCCTGGTGCTATGTGTGATCACTTATATAATATATACTGATTATCAGGATTGTCCCTGGTACTATGTGTGATCACTTATATAATATACACTGATTATCAGGACTGTCCCTGGTGCTATGTGTGATCACTTATATAATATACACTGATTATCAGGATTGTCCCTGGTGCTATGTGTGATCACTTATATAATATATACGGATTATCAGGATTGTCCCTGGTGCTATGTGTGATCTCTTATATAATATACACTGATTATCAGGATTGTCCCTGGTGCTATGTGTGATTACTTATATAATATATACTGATTATCAGGATTGTCCCTGGTACTATGTGTGATCACTTATATAATATACACTGATTATCAGGATTGTCCCTGGTACTATGTGTGATCACTTATATAATATACACTGATTATCAGGATTGTCCCTGGTGCTATGTGTGATCACTTATATATTATATACTGATTATCAGGATGGTCCCTGGTGCTATGTGTGATCACTTATATAATATATACTGATTATCAGGATTGTCCCTGGTGCTATGTGTGATCACTTATATAATATATACTGATTATCAGGATTGTCCCTGGTGCTATATGTGATCACTTATATAATATATACTGATTATCAGGATTGTCCCTGGTGCTATGTGTGATCACTTATATAATATATACTGATTATCAGGATTGTCCCTGGTGATATGTGTGATCACTTATATAATATACACTGATTATCAGGATGGTCCCTGGTGCTATGTGTGATCACTTATATAATATATACTGATTATCAGGATTGTCCCTGGTGCTATGTGTGATCACTTATATAATATATACTGATTATCAGGACTGTCCCTGGTGCTATGTGTGATCACTTATATAATATACACTGATTATCAGGATTGTCCCTGGTGCTATGTGTGATCACTTATATAATATATACTGATTATCAGGATTGTCCCTGGTGCTATGTGTGATCACTTATATAATATAAACGGATTATCAGGATTGTCCCTGGTGCTATGTGTGATCACTTATATAATATATACTGATTATCAGGATGGTCCCTGGTGCTATGTGTGATCACTTATATAATATATACTGATTATCAGGATTGTCCCTGGTGCTATGTGTGATCACTTATATAATATATACTGATTATCAGGATTGTACCTGGTGCTATGTGTGATCACTTATATAATATATACTGATTATCAGGATTGTCTCTGGTGCTATGTGTGATCACTTATATAATATACACTGATTATCAGGATTGTCCCTGGTGCTATGTGTGATCACTTATATAATATATACTGATTATCAGGACTGTCCCTGGTGCTATGTGTGATCACTTATATAATATATACTGATTATCAGGATTGTCCCTGGTGCTATGTGTGATCACTTATATAATATATACTGATTATCAGGATTGTCCCTGGTGATATGTGTGATCACTTATATAATATATACTGATTATCAGGATTGTCCCTGGTGATATGTGTGATCACTTATATAATATACACTGATTATCAGGATGGTCCCTGGTGCTATGTGTGATCACTTATATAATATATACTGATTATCAGGATTGTCCCTGGTGCTATGTGTGATCACTTATATAATATATACTGATTATCAGGATTGTACCTGGTGCTATGTGTGATCACTTATATAATATATACTGATTATCAGGATTGTCTCTGGTGCTATGTGTGATCACTTATATAATATATACTGATTATCAGGATTGTCCCTGGTGCTATGTGTGATCACTTATATAATATATACTGATTATCAGGATGGTCCCTGGTGCTATGTGTGATCACTTATATAATATATACTGATTATCAGGATTGTCCCTGGTGCTATGTGTGATCACTTATATAATATACTGATTATCAGGATTGTCCCTGGTGCTATGTGTGATCACTTATATAATATACACTGATTATCAGGATTGTCCCTGGTGCTATGTGTGATCACTTATATAATATATACTGATTATCAGGATTGTCCCTGGTGATATGTGTGATCACTTATATAATATACACTGATTATCAGGATTGTCCCTGGTGCTATGTGTGATCACTTATATAATATATACTGATTATCAGGATTGTCCCTGGTGATATGTGTGATCACTTATATAATATATACTGATTATCAGGATTGTCCCTGGTGCTATGTGTGATCACTTATATAATATACTGATTATCAGGATTGTCCCTGGTGCTATGTGTGATCACTTATATAATATATACTGATTATCAGGATGGTCCCTGGTGCTATGTGTGATCACTTATATAATATATACTGATTATCAGGATTGTCCCTGGTGCTATGTGTGATCACTTATATAATATACTGATTATCAGGATTGTCCCTGGTGCTATGTGTGATCACTTATATAATATATGCTGATTATCAGGATTGTCCCTGGTGCTATGTGTGATCACTTATATAATATACACTGATTATCAGGATTGTCCCTGGTGCTATGTGTGATCACTTATATAATATATACTGATTATCAGGATTGTCCCTGGTGCTATGTGTGATCACTTATATAATATATACTGATTATCAGGATTGTCCCTGGTGCTATGTGTGATCACTTATATAATATATACTGATTATCAGGACTGTCCCTGGTGCTATGTGTGATCACTTATATAATATACACTGATTATCAGGATTGTCCCTGGTGCTATGTGTGATCACTTATATAATATATACTGATTATCAGGATTGTCTCTGGTGCTATGTGTGATCTCTTATATAATATATACTGATTATCAGGACTGTCTCTGGTGCTATGTGTGATCACTTATATAATATATACTGATTATCAGGATTGTCCCTGGTGCTATGTGTAATCACTTATATAATATATACTGATTATCAGGATTGTCCCTGGTACTATGTGTGATCACTTATATAATATACACTGATTATCAGGACTGTCCCTGGTACTATGTGTGATCACTTATATAATATACACTGATTATCAGGATTGTCCCTGGTGCTATGTGTGATCACTTATATAATATATACTGATTATCAGGATTGTCCCTGGTGCTATGTGTGATCACTTATATAATATACACTGATTATCAGGATTGTCCCTGGTGCTATGTGTGATCACTTATATAATATATACTGATTATCAGGATTGTCCCTGGTGCTATGTATGATCACTTATATAATATATACTGATTATCAGGATTGTCCCTGGTGCTATGTGTGATCACTTATATAATATACACTGATTATCAGGATTGTCCCTGGTGCTATGTGTGATCACTTATATAATATATACTGATTATCAGGATTGTCCCTGGTGCTATGTGTGATCACTTATATAATATATACTGATTATCAGGATTGTACCTGGTGCTATGTGTGATCACTTATATAATATACACTGATTATCAGGATTGTCCCTGCTGCTATGTGTGATCACTTATATAATATACACTGATTATCAGGATGTCCCTGGTGCTATGTGTGATCACTTATATAATATATACTGATTATCAGGATTGTCCCTGGTGCTATGTGTGATCACTTATATAATATACACTGGTTATCAGGATGGTCCCTGGTGCTATGTGTGATCACTTATATAATATATACTGATTATTAGGATTGTCCCTGGTGCTATGTTTGATCACTTATATAATATACACTGATTATCAGGATTGTCCCTGGTGCTATGTGTGATCACTTATATAATATATACTGATTATCAGGATGGTCCCTGGTGCTATGTGTGATCACTTATATAATATACACTGATTATCAGGATTGTCCCTGGTGTTATGTGTGATCACTTATATAATATATACTGATTATCAGGATTGTCCCTGGTGCTATGTGTGATCACTTATATAATATATACTGATTATCAGGATTGTCCCTGGTGCTATGTGTGATCACTTATATCATATATACTGATTATCAGGATTGTCCCTGGTGCTATGTGTGATTACTTATATAATATATACTGATTATCAGGATTGTCCCTGGTGCTATGTGTGATCACTTATATAATATACACTGATTATCAGGATTGTCCCTGGTACTATGTGTGATCACTTATATAATATATACTGATTATCAGGATTGTCCCTGGTGCTATGTGTGATCACTTATATAATATATACTGATTATCAGGATTGTCCCTGGTGCTATGTGTGATCACTTATATAATATATACTGATTATCAGGATGGTCCCTGGTGCTATGTGTGATTACTTATATAATATATACTGATTATCAGGATTGTCCCTGGTGCTATGTGTGATCACTTATATAATATACACTGATTATCAGGATTGTCCCTGGTACTATGTGTGATCACTTATATAATATATACTGATTATCAGGATTGTCCCTGGTGCTATGTGTGATCACTTATATAATATATACTGATTATCAGGATTGTCCCTGGTGCTATGTGTGATCACTTATATATACTGATTATCAGGATTGTCCCTGGTACTATGTGTGATCACTTATATAATATACACTGATTATCAGGATTGTCCCTGGTGCTATGTGTGATCACTTATATAATATATACTGATTATCAGGATTGTCCCTGGTGCTATGTGTGATCACTTATATAATATATACTGATTATCCGGATTGTCCCTGGTGCTATGTGTGATCACTTATATAATATATACTGATTATCAGGATTGTCCCTGGTGCTATGTGTGATCACTTATATAATATATACTGATTATCAGGATTGTCCCTGGTGCTATGTGTGATCACTTATATAATATATACTGATTATCAGGATTGTCCCTGGTGCTATGTGTTATCACTTATATAATATATACTGATTATCAGGATTGTCCCTGGTGCTATGTGTGATCACTTATATAATATATACTGATTATCAGGATTGTCCCTGGTGCTATGTGTGATCACTTATATAATATACACTGATTATCAGGATTGTCCCTGGTGCTATGTGTGATCACTTATATAATATATACTGATTATCAGGATTGTCTCTGGTGCTATGTGTGATCACTTATATAATATATACTGATTATCAGGATTGTCCCTGGTGCTATGTGTGATCACTTATATAATATATACTGATTATCAGGATTGTCCCTGGTGCTATGTGTGATCACTTATATAATATACACTGATTATCAGGACTGTCCCTGGTGCTATGTGTGATCACTTATATAATATATGATTATCAGGATTGTCCCTGGTGCTATGTGTGATCACTTATATAATATATACTGATTATCAGGATTGTCCCTGGTGCTATGTGTTATCACTTATATAATATATACTGATTATCAGGATTGTCCCTGGTGCTATGTGTTATCACTTATATAATATATACTGATTATCAGGATTGTCTCTGGTGCTATGTGTGATCACTTATATAATATATACTGATTATCAGGATTGTCCCTGGTGCTATATGTGATCACTTATATAATATATACTGATTATCAGGATTGTCCCTGGTGCTATGTGTGATCACTTATATAATATATACTGATTATCAGGATTGTCTCTGGTGTTATGTGTGATCACTTATATAATATATACTGATTATCAGGATGGTCCCTGGTGCTATGTGTGATCACTTATATAATATACACTGATTATCAGGATTGTCCCTGGTGCTATGTGTGATCACTTATATATTATATACTGATTATCAGGATTGTCTCTGGTGCTATGTGTGATCACTTATATAATATATACTGATTATCAGGATTGTCCCTGGTGCTATGTGTGATCACTTATATAATATACACTGATTATCAGGATGGTCCCTGGTGCTATGTGTGATCACTTATATAATATATACTGATTATCAGGTTTGTCCCTGGTGCTATGTGTGATCACTTATATAATATATACTGATTATCAGGATTGTCTCTGGTGCTATGTGTGATCACTTATATAATATATACTGATTATCAGGATTGGCCCTGGTGCTATGTGTGATCACTTATATATTCTATACTGATTATCAGGATTGTCCCTGGTGCTATGTGTGATCACTTATATAATATATACTGATTATCAGGATTGTCCCTGGTGCTATGTGTGATCACTTATATAATATATACTGATTATCAGGATTGTCCCTGGTGCTATGTGTGATCACTTATATAATATATACTGATTATCAGGATTGTCCCTGGTGATATGTGTGATCACTTATATAATATATACTGATTATCAGGATTGTCCCTGGTGATATGTGTGATCACTTATATAATATACACTGATTATCAGGATGGTCCCTGGTGCTATGTGTGATCACTTATATAATATATACTGATTATCAGGATTGTCCCTGGTGCTATGTGTGATCACTTATATAATATATACTGATTATCAGGATTGTACCTGGTGCTATGTGTGATCACTTATATAATATATACTGATTATCAGGATTGTCTCTGGTGCTATGTGTGATCACTTATATAATATATACTGATTATCAGGATTGTCCCTGGTGCTATGTGTGATCACTTATATAATATATACTGATTATCAGGATGGTCCCTGGTGCTATGTGTGATCACTTATATAATATATACTGATTATCAGGATTGTCCCTGGTGCTATGTGTGATCACTTATATAATATACTGATTATCAGGATTGTCCCTGGTGCTATGTGTGATCACTTATATAATATACACTGATTATCAGGATTGTCCCTGGTGCTATGTGTGATCACTTATATAATATATACTGATTATCAGGATTGTCCCTGGTGATATGTGTGATCACTTATATAATATACACTGATTATCAGGATTGTCCCTGGTGCTATGTGTGATCACTTATATAATATATACTGATTATCAGGATTGTCCCTGGTGATATGTGTGATCACTTATATAATATATACTGATTATCAGGATTGTCCCTGGTGCTATGTGTGATCACTTATATAATATACTGATTATCAGGATTGTCCCTGGTGCTATGTGTGATCACTTATATAATATATACTGATTATCAGGATGGTCCCTGGTGCTATGTGTGATCACTTATATAATATATACTGATTATCAGGATTGTCCCTGGTGCTATGTGTGATCACTTATATAATATACTGATTATCAGGATTGTCCCTGGTGCTATGTGTGATCACTTATATAATATATGCTGATTATCAGGATTGTCCCTGGTGCTATGTGTGATCACTTATATAATATACACTGATTATCAGGATTGTCCCTGGTGCTATGTGTGATCACTTATATAATATATACTGATTATCAGGATTGTCCCTGGTGCTATGTGTGATCACTTATATAATATATACTGATTATCAGGATTGTCCCTGGTGCTATGTGTGATCACTTATATAATATATACTGATTATCAGGACTGTCCCTGGTGCTATGTGTGATCACTTATATAATATACACTGATTATCAGGATTGTCCCTGGTGCTATGTGTGATCACTTATATAATATATACTGATTATCAGGATTGTCTCTGGTGCTATGTGTGATCTCTTATATAATATATACTGATTATCAGGACTGTCTCTGGTGCTATGTGTGATCACTTATATAATATATACTGATTATCAGGATTGTCCCTGGTGCTATGTGTAATCACTTATATAATATATACTGATTATCAGGATTGTCCCTGGTGCTATGTGTGATCACTTATATAATATACACTGATTATCAGGATTGTCCCTGGTGCTATGTGTGATCACTTATATAATATATACTGATTATCAGGATTGTCCCTGGTGCTATGTGTGATCACTTATATAATATACACTGATTATCAGGATTGTCCCTGGTGCTATGTGTGATCACTTATATAATATATACTGATTATCAGGATTGTCCCTGGTGCTATGTATGATCACTTATATAATATATACTGATTATCAGGATTGTCCCTGGTGCTATGTGTGATCACTTATATAATATACACTGATTATCAGGATTGTCCCTGGTGCTATGTGTGATCACTTATATAATATATACTGATTATCAGGATTGTCCCTGGTGCTATGTGTGATCACTTATATAATATATACTGATTATCAGGATTGTACCTGGTGCTATGTGTGATCACTTATATAATATACACTGATTATCAGGATTGTCCCTGCTGCTATGTGTGATCACTTATATAATATACACTGATTATCAGGATGTCCCTGGTGCTATGTGTGATCACTTATATAATATATACTGATTATCAGGATTGTCCCTGGTGCTATGTGTGATCACTTATATAATATACACTGGTTATCAGGATGGTCCCTGGTGCTATGTGTGATCACTTATATAATATATACTGATTATTAGGATTGTCCCTGGTGCTATGTTTGATCACTTATATAATATACACTGATTATCAGGATTGTCCCTGGTGCTATGTGTGATCACTTATATAATATATACTGATTATCAGGATGGTCCCTGGTGCTATGTGTGATCACTTATATAATATACACTGATTATCAGGATTGTCCCTGGTGTTATGTGTGATCACTTATATAATATATACTGATTATCAGGATTGTCCCTGGTGCTATGTGTGATCACTTATATAATATATACTGATTATCAGGATTGTCCCTGGTGCTATGTGTGATCACTTATATCATATATACTGATTATCAGGATTGTCCCTGGTGCTATGTGTGATTACTTATATAATATATACTGATTATCAGGATTGTCCCTGGTGCTATGTGTGATCACTTATATAATATACACTGATTATCAGGATTGTCCCTGGTACTATGTGTGATCACTTATATAATATATACTGATTATCAGGATTGTCCCTGGTGCTATGTGTGATCACTTATATAATATATACTGATTATCAGGATTGTCCCTGGTGCTATGTGTGATCACTTATATAATATATACTGATTATCAGGATGGTCCCTGGTGCTATGTGTGATTACTTATATAATATATACTGATTATCAGGATTGTCCCTGGTGCTATGTGTGATCACTTATATAATATACACTGATTATCAGGATTGTCCCTGGTACTATGTGTGATCACTTATATAATATATACTGATTATCAGGATTGTCCCTGGTGCTATGTGTGATCACTTATATAATATATACTGATTATCAGGATTGTCCCTGGTGCTATGTGTGATCACTTATATATACTGATTATCAGGATTGTCCCTGGTACTATGTGTGATCACTTATATAATATACACTGATTATCAGGATTGTCCCTGGTGCTATGTGTGATCACTTATATAATATATACTGATTATCAGGATTGTCCCTGGTGCTATGTGTGATCACTTATATAATATATACTGATTATCCGGATTGTCCCTGGTGCTATGTGTGATCACTTATATAATATATACTGATTATCAGGATTGTCCCTGGTGCTATGTGTGATCACTTATATAATATATACTGATTATCAGGATTGTCCCTGGTGCTATGTGTGATCACTTATATAATATATACTGATTATCAGGATTGTCCCTGGTGCTATGTGTTATCACTTATATAATATATACTGATTATCAGGATTGTCCCTGGTGCTATGTGTGATCACTTATATAATATATACTGATTATCAGGATTGTCCCTGGTGCTATGTGTGATCACTTATATAATATATACTGATTATCAGGATTGTCTCTGGTGCTATGTGTGATCACTTATATAATATATACTGATTATCAGGATTGTCCCTGGTGCTATGTGTGATCACTTATATAATATATACTGATTATCAGGATTGTCCCTGGTGCTATGTGTGATCACTTATATAATATACACTGATTATCAGGACTGTCCCTGGTGCTATGTGTGATCACTTATATAATATATGATTATCAGGATTGTCCCTGGTGCTATGTGTGATCACTTATATAATATATACTGATTATCAGGATTGTCCCTGGTGCTATGTGTTATCACTTATATAATATATACTGATTATCAGGATTGTCCCTGGTGCTATGTGTTATCACTTATATAATATATACTGATTATCAGGATTGTCTCTGGTGCTATGTGTGATCACTTATATAATATATACTGATTATCAGGATTGTCCCTGGTGCTATATGTGATCACTTATATAATATATACTGATTATCAGGATTGTCCCTGGTGCTATGTGTGATCACTTATATAATATATACTGATTATCAGGATTGTCTCTGGTGTTATGTGTGATCACTTATATAATATATACTGATTATCAGGATGGTCCCTGGTGCTATGTGTGATCACTTATATAATATACACTGATTATCAGGATTGTCCCTGGTGCTATGTGTGATCACTTATATATTATATACTGATTATCAGGATTGTCTCTGGTGCTATGTGTGATCACTTATATAATATATACTGATTATCAGGATTGTCCCTGGTGCTATGTGTGATCACTTATATAATATACACTGATTATCAGGATGGTCCCTGGTGCTATGTGTGATCACTTATATAATATATACTGATTATCAGGTTTGTCCCTGGTGCTATGTGTGATCACTTATATAATATATACTGATTATCAGGATTGTCTCTGGTGCTATGTGTGATCACTTATATAATATATACTGATTATCAGGATTGGCCCTGGTGCTATGTGTGATCACTTATATATTCTATACTGATTATCAGGATTGTCCCTGGTGCTATGTGTGATCACTTATATAATATATACTGATTATCAGGATTGTCCCTGGTGCTATGTGTGATCACTTATATAATATATACTGATTATCAGGATTGTCTCTGGTGCTATGTGTGATCACTTATATAATATATACTGATTATCAGGATTGTCCCTGGTGCTATGTGTGATCACTTATATATACTGATTATCAGGATTGTCCCTGGTGCTATGTGTGATCACTTATATAATATACACTGATTATCAGGATTGTCCCTGGTGCTATGTGTGATCACTTATATATTATATACTGATTATCAGGATTGTCCCTGGTGCTATGTGTGATCACTTATATAATATACACTGATTATCAGGATTGTCCCTGGTGCTATGTGTGATCACTTATATAATATACACTGATTATCAGGATTGTCTCTGCTGCTATGTGTGATCACTTATATAATATATACTGATTATCAGGATTGTCCCTTAGGTGCTATGTGTGATCACTTATATAATATACACTGATTATCAGGACTGTCCCTGATGCTATGTGTGATCACTTATATAATATACTGATTATCAGGATTGTCTCTGGTGCTATGTGTGATCACTTATATAATATATACTGATTATCAGGATTGTCCCTTGTGCTATGTGTGATCACTTATATAATATATGATTATCAGGATTGTCCCTGGTGCTATGTGTGATCACTTATATAATATACACTGATTATCAGGATTGTCCCTGGTGCTATGTGTGATCACTTATATAATATATACTGATTATCAGGATTGTCCCTGGTACTATGTGTGATCACTTATATAATATACACTGATTATCAGGACTGTCCCTGGTGCTATGTGTGATCACTTATATAATATACACTGATTATCAGGATTGTCCCTGGTGCTATGTGTGATCACTTATATAATATATACGGATTATCAGGATTGTCCCTGGTACTATGTGTGATCACTTATATAATATACACTGATTATCAGGATTGTCCCTGGTACTATGTGTGATCACTTATATAATATACACTGATTATCAGGATTGTCCCTGGTGCTATGTGTGATCACTTATATATTATATACTGATTATCAGGATGGTCCCTGGTGCTATGTGTGATCACTTATATAATATATACTGATTATCAGGATTGTCCCTGGTGCTATGTGTGATCACTTATATAATATATACTGATTATCAGGATTGTACCTGGTGCTATGTGTGATCACTTATATAATATACACTGATTATCAGGATTGTCCCTGGTGATATGTGTGATCACTTATATAATATATACTGAT
Organism: Rhinoderma darwinii; assembly: GCF_050947455.1. NCBI lineage: Eukaryota > Metazoa > Chordata > Amphibia > Anura > Rhinodermatidae > Rhinoderma > Rhinoderma darwinii. The sequence continues at coordinate 190,884 of NW_027461667.1, forward strand.
TATCAGGATTGTCTCTGGTGCTATGTGTGATCACTTATATAATATATACTGATTATCAGGATTGTCCCTGGTGCTATGTGTGATCACTTATATAATATATACTGATTATCAGGATGGTCCCTGGTGCTATGTGTGATCACTTATATAATATATACTGATTATCAGGATGGTCCCTGGTGCTATGTGTGATCACTTATATAATATATACTGATTATCAGGATTGTCCCTGGTGCTATGTGTGATCACTTATATAATATATACGGATTATCAGGATTGTCCCTGGTGCTATGTGTGATCACTTATATAATATATACTGATTATCAGGATTGTCCCTGGTGTTATGTGTGATCACTTATATAATATATACGGATTATCAGGATTGTCCCTGGTGCTATGTGTGATCACTTATATAATATACTGATTATCAGGATTGTCCCTGGTGCTATGTGTGATCACTTATATAATATATACTGATTATCAGGATTGTCCCTGGTGCTATGTGTGATCACTTATATAATATATGCTGATTATCAGGATTGTCCCTGGTGCTATGTGTGATCACTTATATAATATACACTGATTATCAGGATTGTCCCTGGTGCTATGTGTGATCACTTATATAATATATACTGATTATCAGGATTGTCCCTGGTGCTATGTGTGATCACTTATATAATATACACTGATTATCAGGATTGTCCCTGGTGCTATGTGTGATCACTTATATAATATATACTGATTATCAGGATTGTCCCTGGTGCTATGTGTGATCACTTATATAATATATACTGATTATCAGGATTGTCCCTGGTGCTATGTGTGATCACTTATATAATATACTGATTATCAGGATTGTCCCTGGTGCTATGTGTGATCACTTATATAATATATACGGATTATCAGGATTGTCCCTGGTGCTATGTGTGATCACTTATATAATATATACTGATTATCAGGATTGTCCCTGGTGCTATGTATGATCACTTATATAATATACACTGATTATCAGGATTGTCCCTGGTGCTATGTGTGATCACTTATATAATATATACTGATTATCAGGATTGTCTCTGGTGCTATGTGTGATCACTTATATAATATACACTGATTATCAGGATTGTCCCTGGTGCTATGTGTGATCACTTATATAATATATACTGATTATCAGGATTGTCCCTGGTGCTATGTGTGATCACTTATATAATATATACTGATTATCAGGACTGTCCCTGGTGCTATGTGTGATCACTTATATAATATACACTGATTATCAGGATTGTCCCTGGTGCTATGTGTGATCACTTATATAATATATACTGATTATCAGGATTGTCTCTGGTGCTATGTGTGATCTCTTATATAATATATACTGATTATCAGGATTGTCCCTTAGGTGCTATGTGTGATCACTTATATAATATATACTGATTATCAGGACTGTCTCTGGTGCTATGTGTGATCACTTATATAATATATACTGATTATCAGGATTGTCCCTGGTGCTATGTGTAATCACTTATATAATATATACTGATTATCAGGATTGTCCCTGGTGCTATGTGTGATCACTTATATAATATATACTGATTATCAGGATTGTCCCTGGTGCTATGTGTGATCACTTATATAATATATACTGATTATCAGGATTGTCCCTGGTGCTATGTGTGATCACTTATATAATATACACTGATTATCAGGATTGTCCCTGGTGCTATGTGTGATCACTTATATAATATATACTGATTATCAGGATTGTCCCTGGTGCTATGTGTGATCACTTATATAATATACACTGATTATCAGGATTGTCCCTGGTGCTATGTGTGATCACTTATATAATATATACTGATTATCAGGATTGTCCCTGGTGCTATGTATGATCACTTATATAATATATACTGATTATCAGGATTGTCCCTGGTGCTATGTGTGATCACTTATATAATATATACTGATTATCAGGATTGTCCCTGGTGCTATGTGTGATCACTTATATAATATACACTGATTATCAGGATTGTCCCTGGTGCTATGTGTGATCACTTATAGAATATATACTGATTATCAGGATTGTACCTGGTGCTATGTGTGATCACTTATATAATATACACTGGTTATCAGGATGGTCCCTGGTGCTATGTGTGATCACTTATATAATATACACTGATTATCAGGATTGTCCCTGGTGTTATGTGTGATCACTTATATAATATATACTGATTATCAGGATTGTCCCTGGTGCTATGTGTGATCACTTATATAATATATACTGATTATCAGGATTGTCCCTGGTGCTATGTGTGATCACTTATATAATATATACTGATTATCAGGATTGTCCCTGGTGCTATGTGTGATCACTTATATAATATACACTGATTATCAGGATTGTCCCTGGTGCTATGTGTGATCACTTATATAATATATACTGATTATCAGGACTGTCCCTGGTGCTATGTGTGATTACTTATATAATATATACTGATTATCAGGATTGTCCCTGGTGCTATGTGTGATCACTTATATAATATACACTGATTATCAGGATTGTCCCTGGTACTATGTGTGATCACTTATATAATATATACTGATTATCAGGATTGTCCCTGGTGCTATGTGTGATCACTTATATAATATATACTGATTATCAGGATGGTCCCTGGTGCTATGTGTGATTACTTATATAATATATACTGATTATCAGGATTGTCCCTGGTGCTATGTGTGATCACTTATATAATATACACTGATTATCAGGATTGTCCCTGGTACTATGTGTGATCACTTATATAATATATACTGATTATCAGGATTGTCCCTGGTGCTATGTGTGATCACTTATATAATATATACTGATTATCAGGATTGTCCCTGGTGCTATGTGTGATCACTTATATAATATACTGATTATCAGGATTGTCCCTGGTGCTATGTATGATCACTTATATAATATACACTGATTATCAGGATTGTCCCTGGTGCTATGTGTGATCACTTATATAATATATACTGATTATCAGGATTGTCTCTGGTGCTATGTGTGATCACTTATATAATATACACTGATTATCAGGATTGTCCCTGGTGCTATGTGTGATCACTTATATAATATATACTGATTATCAGGATTGTCCCTGGTGCTATGTGTGATCACTTATATAATATATACTGATTATCAGGACTGTCCCTGGTGCTATGTGTGATCACTTATATAATATACACTGATTATCAGGATTGTCCCTGGTGCTATGTGTGATCACTTATATAATATATACTGATTATCAGGATTGTCTCTGGTGCTATGTGTGATCTCTTATATAATATATACTGATTATCAGGATTGTCCCTTAGGTGCTATGTGTGATCACTTATATAATATATACTGATTATCAGGACTGTCTCTGGTGCTATGTGTGATCACTTATATAATATATACTGATTATCAGGATTGTCCCTGGTGCTATGTGTAATCACTTATATAATATATACTGATTATCAGGATTGTCCCTGGTGCTATGTGTGATCACTTATATAATATATACTGATTATCAGGATTGTCCCTGGTGCTATGTGTGATCACTTATATAATATATACTGATTATCAGGATTGTCCCTGGTGCTATGTGTGATCACTTATATAATATACACTGATTATCAGGATTGTCCCTGGTGCTATGTGTGATCACTTATATAATATATACTGATTATCAGGATTGTCCCTGGTGCTATGTGTGATCACTTATATAATATACACTGATTATCAGGATTGTCCCTGGTGCTATGTGTGATCACTTATATAATATATACTGATTATCAGGATTGTCCCTGGTGCTATGTATGATCACTTATATAATATATACTGATTATCAGGATTGTCCCTGGTGCTATGTGTGATCACTTATATAATATATACTGATTATCAGGATTGTCCCTGGTGCTATGTGTGATCACTTATATAATATACACTGATTATCAGGATTGTCCCTGGTGCTATGTGTGATCACTTATAGAATATATACTGATTATCAGGATTGTACCTGGTGCTATGTGTGATCACTTATATAATATACACTGGTTATCAGGATGGTCCCTGGTGCTATGTGTGATCACTTATATAATATACACTGATTATCAGGATTGTCCCTGGTGTTATGTGTGATCACTTATATAATATATACTGATTATCAGGATTGTCCCTGGTGCTATGTGTGATCACTTATATAATATATACTGATTATCAGGATTGTCCCTGGTGCTATGTGTGATCACTTATATAATATATACTGATTATCAGGATTGTCCCTGGTGCTATGTGTGATCACTTATATAATATACACTGATTATCAGGATTGTCCCTGGTGCTATGTGTGATCACTTATATAATATATACTGATTATCAGGACTGTCCCTGGTGCTATGTGTGATTACTTATATAATATATACTGATTATCAGGATTGTCCCTGGTGCTATGTGTGATCACTTATATAATATACACTGATTATCAGGATTGTCCCTGGTACTATGTGTGATCACTTATATAATATATACTGATTATCAGGATTGTCCCTGGTGCTATGTGTGATCACTTATATAATATATACTGATTATCAGGATGGTCCCTGGTGCTATGTGTGATTACTTATATAATATATACTGATTATCAGGATTGTCCCTGGTGCTATGTGTGATCACTTATATAATATACACTGATTATCAGGATTGTCCCTGGTACTATGTGTGATCACTTATATAATATATACTGATTATCAGGATTGTCCCTGGTGCTATGTGTGATCACTTATATAATATATACTGATTATCAGGATTGTCCCTGGTGCTATGTGTGATCACTTATATATACTGATTATCAGGATTGTCCCTGGTACTATGTGTGATCACTTATATAATATACACTGATTATCAGGATTGTCCCTGGTGCTATGTGTTATCACTTATATAATATATACTGATTATCAGGATTGTCCCTGGTGCTATGTGTGATCACTTATATAATATATACTGATTATCAGGATGGTCCCTGGTGCTATGTGTGATCACTTATATAATATACTGATTATCAGGATTGTCCCTGGTGCTATGTGTGATCACTTATATAATATATACTGATTATCAGGATTGTCTCTGGTGCTATGTGTGATCACTTATATAATATATACTGATTATCAGGATTGTCCCTGGTGCTATGTGTGATCACTTATATAATATATACTGATTATCAGGATTGTTCCTGGTGTTATGTGTGATCACTTATATAATATATACTGATTATCAGGATTGTCCCTGGTGCTATGTGTGATCACTTATATAATATACACTGATTATCAGGATTGTCCCTGGTGCTATGTGTGATCACTTATATAATATATACTGATTATCAGGATTGTCTCTGGTGCTATGTGTGATCACTTATATAATATATACTGATTATCAGGACTGTCCCTGGTGCTATGTGTGATCACTTATATAATATACACTGATTATCAGGATTGTCCCTGGTGCTATGTGTGATCACTTATATAATATATACTGATTATCAGGATTGTCCCTAGTGCTATGTGTTATCACTTATATAATATATACTGATTATCAGGATTGTCTCTGGTGCTATGTGTGATCACTTATATAATATATACTGATTATCAGGATTGTCCCTGGTGCTATATGTGATCACTTATATAATATATACTGATTATCAGGATTGTCCCTGGTGCTATGTGTGATCACTTATATAATATATACTGATTATCAGGATTGTCTCTGGTGTTATGTGTGATCACTTATATAATATATACTGATTATCAGGATGGTCTCTGGTGCTATGTGTGATCACTTATATAACATATACTGATTATCAGGATTGTCCCTGGTGATATGTGTGATCACTTATATAATATATACTGATTATCAGGACTGTCCCTGGTGCTATGTGTGATCACTTATATAATATATACTGATTATGAGGATTGTCCCTGGTGCTATGTGTGATCACTTATATAATATACACTGATTATCAGGATTGTCCCTGGTACTATGTGTGATCACTTATATAATATATACTGATTATCAGGATTGGCCCTGGTACTATGTGTGATCACTTATATAATATATACTGATTATCAGGATTGTCCCTGGTGCTATGTGTGATCACTTATATAATATATACGGATTATCAGGATTGTCCCTGGTGCTATGTGTGATCACTTATATAATATATACGGATTATCAGGATTGTCCCTGGTGCTATGTGTGATCACTTATATAATATACACTGATTATCAGGATTGTCCCTGGTGCTATGTGTGATCACTTATATAATATACACTGATTATCAGGATTGTCCCTGGTGCTATGTGTGATCACTTATATAATATATACTGATTATCAGGATTGTCTCTGGTGCTATGTGTGATCACTTATATAATATATACGGATTATCAGGATTGTCCCTGGTGCTATGTGTGATCACTTATATAATATACTGATTATCAGGATTGTCCCTGGTGCTATGTGTGAGAGGGACAATCCTGATAATCGGTGTATATTATAGAATAGATGTGGCTGCAATTCCCTAATGTAAAAGTTTTGTGTCTTGGTATTTTTTAGATAAGGGAAATGCATGCACTGTAATTCCTTAACCCGTTAGTGACCGCCCATTAGTGTTATTACGGTGGCAACTTTCGGGCTTTATTCAAAGCCATTGCCTTTTTACGGTGCTGCATAGGAATAAACGCCGAGATGAGCAGTTAAATCTCCCTGACCCCAGCTACCTCTGGTAACTGAGGGCTGGGAGCAGACCTGCTCGAACGGGCGATATAGAATTAAGTATCCATCTCACCTGTTTAACCCCGCAGATGCGGCGCACAATAGCGATCGTCTCATCTGAGTGGTATTGGAGGGAGGGAGCTCCCTCTCTCATCCCACCAGCACCCCGTGATAAGATCAAAAGGTCCCTATGTCTTCTATGGCAGCCAGGGGCCTATATAGGCCCCCAGGTCTGCCTGTAGTTAATGCCTGCTAGGCCATGCCAGAAGCATGGCCTAACAGATAGCTGTCCGTTTTACATGGACAGGTAGGAATACGCTGCAATACAGAAGTATTGCAGTGTATTATAAAAGCGATCGGATGATCGCATAGTGAAGTTCCCTAATGGGACTAGTAAAAAACGAAAAATACGTTTAATAAATTTTATATTAAATAAATAAAAATACAAAGTGAAAAAAAAAATCAAAAATCCACTTTTTTTCCCCTTACAAAATGCTTTATTATTAACCCCTTAAGGACATGGACTAGTTGGCACGTTCAGGACAAAGCCCCATTTTTAAAACCTGACGTGTCACTTTGTGCTAATAACTCTGGAATGCTTATATCTATCTAAGCGATTCTGAGATTGTTTTCTCGTGACACATTATACTTTAAGTTGGTGGTAATATTTTGTTTATACATTCTGTATTCTATTGTGATAAACACCAAAAATGTGCATTTTTCTAAATTTAAATGTATCTGCTTGTAAGGGTATGTTCACATGCAGTGTTTTTAGACGTAATTCTGGCGTTTTCTTGGGACGTTTTTGGAGCGGTTTTTCATTGACTCCATTGAAAAACTGCTCCAATAACGTCTGTAAAATACGCAGCGAAAAACGCGAGTTGCTACAAAAACGTCTGAAAATCAGGAGCTGTTTTCCCCTGAAAACAGCTCCGTATTTTCAGACGTTTTTGGTCACTGCGTGTGAACATACCCTCAGAGAGATGGTAATACCGCACAAATTAAATGCTAATTAACATTTCCCATATGTCTACTTTAGATTGGCATCATTTTTTGAACATCCTTAGGCTTAGAACTTTAGCAGAAATTTCTCACATTTTCAAGAAAATGTCAAAAGACTGTTTTTACAGGGATGAGTTCAGTTGTGTAGTGGTTTTGAGGTGCCCATACAATGCAAATCCCCATAAATCACCCCCATTTTAAAAACTGAACCACTCAAAGTATTTAGAACAGCATTTAGGAAGTTTATTAACCCTTTCGGCGTTTCACAAAAATTGCCGCAAAGTAGGGATGAAATGTACAAATTTAATTTTTTTTACATTTTTAATCCTTTTTTTCTGTAACACAGAAGGTTTTACCAGAGAAACGCAGCTTAATATTTATTGCCCACATTCTGCAGTTTTTAGAAATATCCCACATGTGGCCCTAGTGTGCCAATTCGCTGAAATACAGACCTCCGAAGCAAAGGAGCACCTAGAGGATTTTGGGGCCTTCTTTTTACTCGAATATATTTTAGCACCATACCCGGTTGGAAGAGATCTTGTGATACCAAAACAGTGAAAACACCCCAAAAATACACCATTTCGCAAACTACACCCCTCAAGGAATTTATCAAGGGGTATAGTGAACATTTTGACCCCACAGTTTTTTTACTAAATTTAGTGGAATGAAGCCGTGAAAATTAAAATATACATTATTTCGAATATATCGTAGAAAAGCAATTTTCCCCGATTACGGAAATACCCCATATGTGGTGATAAACTGCTGTTTGGACACACGGCAGCGATTAGAAAGGAAGGAACACCATTTGGCTTTTTGAGCTCAAGCTTTGCTGCAATGATTTTTTGGGTGCCATGTCGCATTAGTAAAGGTCCTGAGGGATGAAATCAGTGGAAACACCCCAAAAGTGACCCTATTGGGAAACTACACCCTTCAAGGAATTTATTGAGGTGTATAGTGAGCATTTTGACCCCACAGGTTTTCTGCTGACTTTAGTGGAATTAGGCTGGGAAAATGAAAATCAACATTTTTTCTATTAAAAAGTTGATATTTTCAATTTTTACAAGGCATAAAGGAGAAAAAGCACCCCAACATTTGAAAACCAATTTCTCTCGATTACGGCAATACCCCATAAGTGGTCATAAACTGCTGTTTGGACACACGGCAGGGATCAAAAGGGAAGGATCACCATTTGGAGCTCAAATGGTTTTCGGGTGACATGTCACGTTTGCAAAGTGCCTACAGGACTAAAATAGTAGGAAATCCCCAAAAGTGACCCCTTTTGGGAAACTACACCCCTTAAGGAATCTTTCTAGGGGTATAGTAAGCATTGGTCTTTTGCAGAATTTATTGGAATTAGGCCGTAAAAATTAATATCAACATTTTTTTCACTAAAAAGTTGAATGGTTTTATTTACTCAGGGATAAAAGGAGAAAAAGCACCCCAACATTTGTAAAGCAATTTCTCCAGAGTACGGAAATACCCCACATGTGGTCATAAACTGCTGTTTGGACAAACGGCAGGGCTCAGAAAGGCAGGAGCGCTATTTGGCATGCAGATTTTGCTGGATTGGTTTCTGGGCGCCATGTTGCATTTGCAAAACCCTAAGGTACCAGAGTACAATGGAAGCCCCCAAGAAGTGACCCCATTTTGGAAACTACACCACTCAAGGCATTTAACATTTGCCTGGACATTTGACAGAGCTCAGAAGTGAAGAGCAACATGCGCATTTGAGGTCTATTTTGGTGATTTTCACAGCATTGGACCACAATTGCAGGTCTCCGAGGTCAAATAGTAAAACAAACCCCCAAGTAGTGACCCCCATTTTGGAATCGACACCCCTTGAGGCATTTTAAGGGGTGTAGTGAGCATTTTGCCCCCACAGGTGTTCTTCCATCAATAATTAATGCGTAGCGGATGGTGCAAAGTGAAAATTTACATTTTCCGCCGATATGCCATTTTAGTGCACAATATGTGGACGTAAACTGCTGTTTGTGCACTCTGTAGAGTGTATAATAAAAGGCTTATTATAGGAAAAAAGTCAGTGTTTGTTTTTATTAACTTGAAACTTTTGTTTTTACACTTCTATTCAACTTTTTTCAACTTTTGTTTGTTGTCCCACTAAATGACTTGAGGGCCTGCACCTCTGACCTTTACTCTAATGCATTGCACTACCCACGTAGTGCAATGCATTAGATCTGACAGTCAATCTCTGACAGCAAGCCTATTAGGTCCCGTCTGTGGGCGGGGCCTACCCCTAATGGGCTATTGTACGTGGCAGACCAGGACGCCATTATTAGGCCTCCGGTTGCCATAGCAAGGATCGGCTTTATCACGATCACGTCGTGTTGATGCCGATCTCTACAAACCACTAAGATGCCGCGATCGCTTTTGATCGTGGCATATAAGTGGTTAATGGCAGAGATCGGAGCTAGCTCCGTTCCCTGCCGTTACAACATGTTGTCAGCTGTAACATACAGCTGACACCAGCGGCTGATGTCGCAGGCTCAGCTTCTGGGCGGGACCTAGCAGGCGTCTGTTCTAGGCAGACAGGAGGCCATTGCTAGGCTTCCGGTCTGCCGGAGCAGTCATCGAAAACCCCGCAATTTCATTGCAGAGTTCCGATCTGCTTGTAAACACCATAGATGCAGCGCTCGGTTTTGAGGGCTGCATCTAAGGGGTTAATCGGCGGATCGGAGGCTAGCTCTGGTCCTGGCCTTGAAGCAGTGGTATCGTTAAGCTGTCACTGCTTTAAAACTGTGTCTGCAGACACAGTACCCTGTTAACGTGATGAAGTAATAGTACGTCAGTTCGCGTTAACAGTCCACCGCCCGTGACGTAATAGTACGTCACAGGGCGTTAAGGGGTTACAAAAAAAAAAGTTACACATATTTGGTTTTGCCACATCCGTAACGACCCCAACTTTAAAGTTATTACATTATTTAACCCGCTCGGCGAACGCCGTAAAAAATAAAATAACAAAGAATGCAAAAATTGCTGTTTTCTGTGAAACCTGCCTTAAAAAATATCTAATAAAAAGTGATCAAAAAGTTGCGTGTGCTCCAAAATGGTACCTATAAAAAATACAAGTTGTCCCGCAAAAAAAAAAGCCCTCATACAACTGCATCAACACAAAAATATAAAAAGTTATGGCTCTTTAAATATGGAGACACAAAAACAAATCATTTTGAAAAAAAAAAAGGGTTTTTACTGTGTAAAAGTAGTAAAACATAAGAAAACGATACATTTGGTGCGCTTGATAAAGACCCATTCATGAGTTGAAACGTTGCAAGTGTTTTTAATGATTGGTGAATAAATCAAATACACTTCTTTAGATTAACTTGAGTGCTGCAGTTCCTTTCTTCGATTGTATATAAATTTGGTATCGTTGCAATCGTAACAACCCGCTGAATAAAGTTATTGTGTTATTTATACAATACGGTAAACGGTCTAAATTTAGGACACAAAAAAGAGTGGCGAAATTGCTGTTGATTTTTCGTCCCCCCTTAAAAAATATTAATAAACGTTAATAAATTATATGTAACCCAAAATGGTGCTATTAAAAAATGCAACTTGTCCCGCAGAAAACAAGATCTTACACAGCTATGTCGACGCAAAAATAAAAAAGTTATAGCTCATTGAATGAGACGGTTTAAAAACGTAAAAACTAGCTTGGTAATGAAGGCAAAAAATAGGCTGGTCACTAAGGGGTTAATTACTCCTAAAAATAATAAAATCGAGATTAAAATCGAAAATCGTCTATAGGGTTGAAAATAATCTAGATTTGTTTTTTTCGTAAAATCGCCCATTCTGTAAACCTTCCCCATACTTCTCTCCCGCACCATGACATTCAGTGTTGTCATGGGGATGGCCGTGTTTGGACATGACTGATGGATTACTGGCGACTTTCTTGGTACGGTCTAGAAGAGGTTTATGTATTCGCACCATTAATGTTGTACAACCGACATATTGACCTGACATTGGTATAGAGCGGATGAGATAAATGACGTGATGTGTATAATCTATATCTGTCTTACTAGTGACCCCGTTATCTGTACAAGATGAAGAACTATTTGTAGCTTTGTTATAATTCCAGGATCGGCTTTTTATGGCCACGGTGGAAATAACCTTCAGTGGTGAGACAAGTCTGACCCCGTATTTCACCCTCACATAAACTCGGGGGAGACGTTGTCCTCGAGTTGGGGTCTCTCTGCAATAATTCTTACACCATCCCGAATAATGTCATCCGGTCCTGACCGCAAATGGGAAGACACTTTACAATAATGTTTCTAAACTCCTTAAACTTCACGCTGAAAGAAGTCGTAAAACATCGTAATTCATAAGTCCGGTCATTATTTTTGGGGTGATAACAATTATTTATAGTTTAAAAAAAATCCATAATAAAACATTTTGTATGGTCAAGCTATTTTTTCCTCTCTAGACAATTGAAATTGATAACTCATCATTAGTCCACAACCTCGAGGCGAGGATGAACTTACAGAGGAGCCCCCCCCCCCCCCCAAACACTTAGATGCCTCAGTCACTATTGACCGCAGCATCGAAGGGGTGAAACGGTTATAATCGTAGTTCTCTCAGATCTCCAGCCTTTGCAGCAGGTGTCCGGACTTCCCTATAGCCTGTGAACAACTCCTGAGCGGTAAATGTTCTGTGCAGGAAGGGGTTAAATTAGTAAAATACAAGTTTATACAGAATCTTATCCCACAAAACAATGTATCACTCTGCTCCGCTCCACCTGCGCTATAACATGATGATAAGAAATCACACTGCATGTTTCCTTTATATATAATGTGACCTCAGCTGCTGCAGAACCTCACAGTTTATATCAAACACTGACTGCATAGTGTGCACCACGTCTTGTGAGATGTCAGCAATGTCTCCCCAGTATCCACCATGTGTCAGGTTGTCAGGAGTCAGGTCTTCATTGCCTGGGGGGGGGATGCCTTCATTTTACTCTTCTCACCTGAGAGATATGTTGCAAGTGTCTGATATATGGGGTTCCATCTCTGTGTGGAAAACGGGGGAGGTGATGACTACATCCAGGTGGAGAATGAATGGAGAGGTGACCACACATGTGCACGACTCTCTCCATTCACTTGTATCGGAGTTCCAGAAACAGCCGAGCACGGCCAGAGGTGGAGCCGCATCTATCAGACATTTCTGGCATATCCCGGGGAGAAATGTCCGTGTTGGGAATACCCCTTTATTCCATGTGGTGACGGCTCTGAGAAGATGTTTCTCTCAATGATGAATAAGTGAGGTTCTGTATGTCACACATGATGTTGTCCCCTGTATGATTTCCATCTTCTCCTTTCTTCATAAAGACGTCTGCAGTACTAGATCCTCCAGTTATCTCATCTTCTCCTCCACAACGTTCCTTCTGAATGACCCACCAAGGATGGACAAGGACAAGAATGAGATGAGCAGAAGAATATTAGACTTCACCTTGGAGATCATTTACCTGTTGAGCGGAGAGGTAAACTTTTCTACATTATAGAACAAGTCCCACATAGGGAAGGGACAATACATAATAGGAATAATCCAGTGTCCTGTATAACAACGTCCAGACCTTCCAAGTGACGTCAAGAAGCTGAAGATCAGCCACCAATATGGTCAGTTATGTGTCATGTCACCAATGCAGCAATAGTAATGTAGCGCAATGAGAATGACAAGGAACCAGGAGGATCAGGATGACTATATAGAAACATACAAGATGACGGCAGGAGGAGAGCACATGGTCCAGCTTGATGCCCTCAATATTATTTCCTTTTTAGTTTTGGCCTCGTTCTATTTTCTCAATGTCTTTTTGTAGGTGAGGTCTCCAGTATTACAGATGTGGGGTCACTAGAGCTCTATACAGCGGGTCACAATCTCCCTCTTTCTACTGAGGGGGGAATACTGTGTTCAGTTCTCTAAGTGTCTCTCTCCATACACAGGAGTACACAATAGTGAAGAAGACATCGGGTGACTGTACGACTCCCATCATCCATGAGTCAGGAGGATGGAGCAGTAGTCAGAGCCCCATCACAGAGCCTCCCCCTCACTCCCGGATACATGAGAAGAAGATCTTAGAACTTATCTACAAGATGACTGAGCTGCTGACTGGAGAGGTGACACTGCAGGGAATTCTGGGAAATTCTACAGTAACAGCACTGTTGGTGTCTGGGTAATGACTGTATCATTGTGTGTGTCAGGTTCCTATAAGGTGTCAGGATGTCACTGTCTATTTCTCCATGGAGGAGTGGGAGTATCTAGAAGGACACAAGGATCTGTACGAGGAGGTCATGATGGAGAACTACTGGCCGCGCTCATCACAAGGTGAGATATAGATATATAATTTATATATACATTTTTTTGTTGAAGTGTTAATTTCATCATGTCCAGTATACACAGACATGTGATTCCTGATCTCCGATCACACGTTCCTTGCTTTGCTGCAGTGCTGCACTAGAGAATGGTCACAGATTTGTAGTAGAAGTTTCTATATAACTGAATGTTGTTCTTTCTGCAGCAGGTACATGAACTTTTACTAACCACAATCAGATGAGTTGGACAATCACAGAAATTTCTGCCACCATTTTTCCATGTGTGAACATAGTCTTATATAACCAGCGACTGATCTGCGACTGATGTGGGAACAGCAGACATGACAATCATGTCCAGATATAACAAAGGCTTGAATATCTTCTTTGTAAGGGTATGTGCACACACACTAATTACGTCCGTAATTGACGGACGTATTTCGGCCGCGAGTACCGGACCGAACACAGTGCAGGGAGCCGGACTCCTAGCATCATACTTATGTGCGATGCTAGGAGTCCCTGCCTCGCTGCCGGACAACTGTCTCGTACTGAAAACATGATTACAGTACGGGACAGTTGTCCTGCAGAGAGGCAGGGACTCCTAGCATCGTACATAAGTATGATGCTAGGAGCCCGGCTCCCTGCACTGTGTTCGGTCCGGTACTTGCAGCCGAAATACGTCCATCAATTACGGACGTAATTAGTGTGTGTGCACATACCCTAAGACACAATACACAGGGTCAGTGGTAGTAATGTAGAATAGGGATCTGTTCGATTGTCAGCCGGGGCAGGGAGGTATTTTGTACTTTATGTAGAATTGGGTCTTTGTCGTGTAAAGATTGTTTTTTACCTTCCTCTGGATCTACTGGGATTCGTTGTGTAAATTAAATAGTTGCATATCCCATAATTTAATAATTATACATCACCTTTTCTTAGAACTTTTTATTGTGCTGTTCCTCTGTTATTCCTCCTAGAAATGTATGAATGATTTGACATCTAGTGTGTTACCATCTGGGGGCGTGTCCATATAGTCTGACAATGTCCAATCAGTGCTGACAATATCAGACTATTTCCCAAAGGGAATGGTAACACGCTTTTCTGAATTTAATCTTACATTTCCAGTAGGAATAACAGGAACGGCATGGTGCATAGTTCTGAGAAAAAATGCTACAGAATTGTTGATTCACGGGGAATACAATTATGCACTAAAATAGACGTGTGAGCAGAGCCGGCAAGTCCTCTATAAAGTATTTTTTGTCATCCTCTGGATGAATTGGGATTTGTCAGTCTAAAAAGTTTAAACTTGATGGACTTAGACCTTGTTTAACCCACTAACTATGTAAAATGTCTCTCTCTGTCTAGCCTGATCAGCCATAACATTAAAACCACCTGCCTAAGATTGTGTAGGTCGCCCTCAGGCTGCCAAAACAGCTCTGACCCATGGAGATGTGACATCTCCATGAGGTCTGGCACAAGACGTTAGCAGCAGATCTTTCAAGTCCTGTAAATTGTGAGGTGCGGGCTCCATGAATCGGACTTGTTCTCCAGGCCATCCCACAGATAATCGATCGGATTGAGATCTGGGGTATTTGGAGCCAAGTCAACTCCTTGAACCATTCCTGATCAATATTTGCATTTTGTCAGGGGGCATTATCCTCCTGAAAGAGGGCACTGCCGTTAGGGATACCGCTGCCATAACGGTTACTTGTCTGCAACAATGTTTAGGTAGGTGCTACGTGTCACATTTACATGAATTCTGGGACCAACAGAACATTGCCCAGATCATCACACTGCCTCTGCCGGCTTCTCTTCCCATAATGCATCCTGCTGCCATCTCTTCCACAGGTAAGTGACATAACCCGGCCGTCCACATGATGTAAAAGAAAACAGGATTTATCGGACCACGTCACGTTCTATTGCCCAGTTCTGATACTGCCTATTGTAGCCACTTTTGGTGGTGGACAGGGGTCAGCATGGGCGCCCTGACTGGTCTGCGGCTACACAGCCCATACGCAGTAAGCTGTGATGCTCTGCGTGTACAGACACCTTTCTATTATAGCCAGCAGTGACTTTTAGGCCTGGTTTACACGAGCGTGTGCGTTTTGCGCACGCAAAAAATGCTGCGTTTTGCATGCACAAAAGGCACTTACCATCTCCGTGTGTCAGCCCTTTATGATGCGCGGCTGCGTGATTTTCGCGCAGCCGCCATCATGATGACACTCCGTTTGGATGTTTTGTCAACAGAAAAGCACGTGGTGTTTTCTGTTTGCAAACATACTTTTGACTGCTGTTGCGCGAATCACGTGCATCCCACGGAAGTGCTTCCGTGTGGTGCGCATGATTTTCACGCACCCATTGCCCTCAATGGGTGCGTGATGCGCGAACAGCGCACAAATTTAGGACATGTCGTGAGTTTTTTTTCAGCGGACTCACGCTGAGCAAAACTGACGGACTGTCTGCATGCCCCCATAGACTTTTATATAGGTCCGTACGACACGCGTGAAAAACACGCGCGTCGCACGGACGTATATCACGCTCGTGTAAACGAGTCCTTACAGTAATTTGTCGTACATAACCCTTCCGTGGGTTGGGACCAGATGAGCTCCTCACGCACATTGAGTCTTGACCTCCAATCACCCTGTTGCCGGTACATCGGTTGTCCTTCTTTGGAGCACTTTTGGTAGGTACGCCCCACAAGACTGGCAGTTTTTGGGGATACTCTGACCAATTTGTCCTTTTGTAATTTTATACTTCTCCATGTTTCAAACACATTAACTTAATGAACTGACTATTCACTTCCTGTCTAATATCCCCCCTTTGTCAGGCGCCATTGTCACGAGATCATCAATGTTCTTCACTTCACCTGTCAGTGGTTTTAATGTTATGGATGATCAATGTGTATATGGAGGAGCATAGTGTAGTACTTCTCATAGACTCAACGCACCAGGGAAATTAAACTTGGAGGTATATAACTATAGTGCTTCCTCCAACACCTCAGTGGTTTTCCATCCCTTGTAGAGAGGAATCTTGGAGTAGTTGCTTTCCTTACAGGTACTTTGTCTGACCGTGGGTTCCCTCTCGTAAATTTTGACTTCCCATATAAGCAGGGAGTATTGTTCCTGGTCAACAATCTGGTACTCTTTTGGTTGGCACGGGGCTCTAATAATAGGACCCATGTGTGCTGGCGATTTCAGGTGTATTCACATCCTTAGGAGACAAATGCAATTGAATACTATGGTGGAGTAGAAGGCAGTCTAACAGGGGTAACACAACAAAGCTCAGGCAATGAAGGAAGGGGCAGGGCCCTTCTTCTAATCCAGGGTGATCATGGGAGCAATCAGTCAATCAAAAATGTGTGTGCTCTGGCCCATTAAGGCCGGGAATTAGATCGAGTGCGCACCCCAGTGGTCACTGCAGGACAGGATGGCCGCATGTGCTGGCATCTCTAGGGAGGAAGACATCTGCAGGATGATAGGAGTCTGCGACCGCGGACATTACAGTTTGCCCCCTCTTCTTGGGGCCAGAAAGTTGAGAGGAACTTCTTAATGAGGGAAGACGTTTCGGTTCTCCTCTGACTCCCAGGACCTCTCTTCTAGACCAAACCCCTTCCAATACACCAAGTAAAAGGCTTTTCGTCTTGAAGTCCAAGATCTCCTTTACCCGAAATACATCGGCAGAACCGCTGGGGGCAACTGCAGGGCTAAGAGTCTTAGAGTAGCGGTTCAGGACCACAGGCTTCAGAAGAGACACGTGAAAGGAGTTGGGGATTCTGAGGGTAGGATATCGGACAGCCAAAGCTTATAAGAGACCGGGTTGATCCGCTGGAGGATCTCAAAGGGTCCGAGGAACCTGGGAGCGAATTTGCACGACGGCACCCTCAGCCGGATATTGCATGAGGACAGCCAGACCTTGGTACCCAGAAGAAATTGGTGAGGCTCTCTTCTCCTTGTGTCTGCCTTTCGCTTCATTCGGCTGACCGCCAGCAGAGTAAAGGATCAGGTTTGCTGACAGATTTTTAGGAAGTCCCTGAATGCAGAGTCAGCTGTAGGCACCTCGAACGTAGCTGACACAGGGAGAGGAATTCGTGGATGTTGACTGTAGACATTAAAGAACGGTGTAGAAGCGGTAGACTCACTTGTGTGGTTGTTATAGGAGAACTCGGGCCAAGGAAGAAGCTGCACCCAGTCATCATGCTGCCTGGAGATGAAGTGTCGTAGATAGTTCTCCATGATTTGGTTTGATCCTCTCGACTTGGCCATTGGACTGGGCATCGTAGGCTGAGGAAAAGTTCAACTTTACATCAAGGAGTTTGCAGAGGGTTCTCCAAAATTTCGAGGTGAACTGAAGCCCCTGATCCGACACGATATGCAGAGGTAAGCCATGCAGGCGGAAGATGTGTTGGATGAAGACGTCGGCCAGTCGAAAGGCAGAAGGTATACCGGTCAGCGGAACTAAATGAGCCATCTTCGAGAATCGGTCCACAACCACCCTGACCGCACTGCATCCAGTAGAGGGAGGCAGGTCCGTAACAAAGTCCATTGCTATATGCTGCCAGGGAGCATTGGGCACAGGCAGTGGCTGGAGCAGGCCAGCAGACTTGGAGTGAGCAACCTTGTTAGCCGCGCGCACCATGCAGGACGAGACAAAGTCCATGATGTCTTTGGGCAGCGTGGGCCACCAGAAATGACTGGCAATCAGGTCTCGGGTTTTACGGACACCCACGTGACCCGCCAGTCTAGAACTGTGTCCCCAGCGAAGGATTCTTCTTCTGTCTGCCAAGCGCTCAAAAGTCCTCCCCGGAGGGTTGTCTCTTACTTGCAAAGGATTGACAGAGATAATGCAGGACGGATCAATGATGGTTTGTGGAGACTCCATGTTGTCCTCTATCTCGAATGAATTCCAAGGCATCGGCCTTCACATTCTTATCGGCAGGGCGATACTGGAGCTCAAACTGGAACCTGGCAAAGAACAGCGACCACCTGGCTTGACGGGGGTTCAGTCATTGGGCCGTCTGGAGATAGGTGAGGTTCTTGTGGTCAGTAAATATCAGGATGGGATGGACTGCACCCTCTAGTAGATGTCTCCACTCCTCCAGGGCCAATTTGATGGCCAGTATCTCCCGATCCCCAATCGAGTAGTTGCGCTCTGCAGAAGAGAAAGTTTAGAGTAACAAAACTGTTTAGATGCATCAGGATGATGGAAGGTAGAGGCTGACGTGAAGGCACTCTTCAGGCTATTAAATGCGGATTCCGCTACTGGAGTCCACACCTTGGTGTTCATGCCTTTTTTGGTGAGGGTGGAGATGGGAGCTGCCAGTGAGAAGTTTGGGATGAACTGCAGGTAGAAATTGGCGAATCCCAGGAAACGCTGTATGGACCTTAAAGGGAACCTGTCACCAGCATTTCACCTATTGAACTTTACTTCTCCCTCACTGGCCGCTGCTATAAAAAGTTCATTGCCGTTATCCCCGCTCCTAAACTCCTCTTCCAACTGTAAATAACGGTCTGCAAACGTTTTGCGCCTTTTATCGTAATTATGCGGTGTCCCTTTGTGCGCGCACACCAAAAGAGGACATCAATGCACAAGCGCAGGATTTTGTGTGCTGGGGGAAGGCGAGGAGCTGTCAATCAAAAGTAAGGAGGCGGGGTAAACTCGGAAAGACTTGAGGAATGAAGATATGACTCTTTCCAAACGAAGATTTGACTCTTTTCAAATGAAGATCTGACTCTTTTCTGCTCATTAGCATACTGTGTGGGAACACTAAAAAGCTAAATACTAAAGCTACAGAGCCGACTAAGAAGATAATTATAGGTTATATAGAAATGATTTTTCACCCACTACCACCAGGTATAGTCGGTTTAATAGGTGAAATGCTGGTGACAGGTTCCCTTTAAGCCTTGAGGATGTGGTCATTCCAGGACGGCCTTTACCTTCTCAGGATCCATCTTGAGGCCTTTATCCGAGATGATGTAGCCCAGGAAGGGTAGAGCATTTCTCTCAAACACGCACTTCCTCAACTTGGCATACAGGCGATTCTCCCTTAATCTCAGCAAAACTTGACGGACATGTCTCTGATGAGTCGTCGGGTCTGGATAAAAATGTAAGATGTCATCAAGATAGACCACAACACAGACATAGAGGAGGTCACGGAAGATGTAATTAATAAATTCTTGGAAGACTATGGGAGCGTTACACAGACCGAAGGGCGTCACCAGGTATTCATAGTGCCCGTCTCGGGTGTTAAATGCCGTCTTCCATTCGTCACCATGGCGAATCCGGACTAGGTTGTAAGCCCCACGCAGGTCTAGTTTAGAAAAAATTTTGGCTCCTCGTATGCGGTCAAAAAGCTCAGAAATCACTGGCAATGGATATCTATTTTGATCTGGTTGAGACCCCGTTAGTCGATGCAGGGTCGAAGAGATCCGTCCTTTTTGATAAAGAAGAACCCGGCCGGGGAGAAGGATTTTCGTATGAAGCCCCTCTCCAAATTCTACTTAATATAGGCAGACATAGACTGATTGGCAAGGAGAGAGGGTATACCCTTCCACGGGGAAGGGATGTGTCAGGAACCAGTTCAATTGGGCAACCATACACCCGGTGTGGGGGTAGAGTCTCCGCCTCCTTCTTGCTAAAAACATCCGCAAACTGAATAGTGAGAAGGCAATCCTGCCAATGACTGAGGCTGGGGAGGCTGGGCCAGATGGATGTGCCCCAGGCAGCGGTTGAGGCACTTGGACCCCACTGGAGAACCTCTCCAGAATTCCATTCTACAACTGGGGCATGTAGTACTGCCCGGAGGTGTAGTAGGAGAAACAGCAGAGGCAATAGGAGCAGGTGCTGGGGAAACTGCAGCTTGCACATCCAGCCGATGTGCAATAATGTTCAACGCCTGGAGGAGTTGGTCCTGTCGAGACCGGAGGTCTAGCATATCCGCTCACATCACTTGTGACGTCGTCATGGTCTTGGGTTGACCAGCGGGTCCATCGCCTGAGCTTACTGTCATGATGGGTGTGGACCCACTGGGCCGTCCTGCCGTAGCGGGATAGCTTCTGGCCAAACGGGATACCAAGGCAAAGTCAATTGTTCGAATAAGGGTACCTGTGGCAATACAGACAGTAGCGATGGCAAGCTCTGATGGGACCTTGGCAGCAGGAAGACACCAGGCGTGGCAAAATACAGCAGGCGTAGTATACGACACAACACGACTCCAACTTTCTACGGCACAGGAACAAGGTAGCACGGGATACAGGTAGCATGAACAGGAAAACTGGGAACTGGAAAACACTAAGGGACCATTTGCAAAGACTAACACGGGTAATACAACAACGCTCAGGCAATGAAGGAATGGGCAGGGCCCTTCTTATAGTCCATGGTGACCATGGGAGCAATCAGTCAATCTAAAACATGTGTGTTCTCTGGCCCATTAAGGCCAGAAATGAGCTTGTGCACACCCCAGTGGTTACTGCAGGACAGGACGGCCGCATGTGCTGGCATCTCTGGGGAGGAAGACATCTGCATGATTATAGAAATCTGAGGTCTGCGATCGCGGACGATACAATAGGCCTGCGGCATACAAAGCACTGGGACCGCGGCGCTGTTGGTGAGAAGCACAACATTGTCATTTCGGCTCTGATTAATAAGCATGGAAGTGTTGAGGGAAGTGTCTGATATATATATACAGTAGTCATGGACTTAGTCACTTTGTGATTCCTACAGATGGATCCAGTAGGAGAGATGTCCCTGTCCTCTGTATTCCCAGGATTGTCCAGAGGAAAATCACAATGTCCCAGAGAATCATCAGGTAGATGAAGCTGAGTTCTATACCAGAACTATATAGGGGTGTGTGGACCTTTTTGGTCCTGTGGTCATAGATGTGGTCATAGATTTTGGTGGTTTCTTATGTTGATCTGTTAGATTCTTCACACACTCTGCTGTATTGTACTTGTTACATATGTGAAATCAGGGGGATGATCTGACTAATATGAAAGCGGAGGGTGATGCAGAAGAATGGGTGATCGGCGATCAACCGTAAAAGAGTGGAGTGGAGGAGGAAATTCCAGAAGATGTTAACACAGGTAAGTAATAATGAATTTAGAAAGTGAAATGGGAGGTTTGTTAAACGGTTGTCCAGCCCTTAAAAATTGATGGCCTATCCTCAGGATAGGCCATCAATAGCTCAAAATAGTCATGCTCCTCAGTACCCGACAATGTTATGATATCGTACCTGCATTTCAGTGCTTTGAATATTCTTGCAAATAAAAGCAAAACTGTTTAAATTTCCGCAATTTTTTATAAAGTCATGGCATAATGCCACGAGTTCCTGCAATTCTCTGCAAAATACAAATTTTTAGTGTGAGAACTCTGTACATGCAGCTTTTTAGTTATTATTGAGAAATACTTGCAGCAAACATTAGATATCTAGGGCAAAGTGCACATCGGAGTCAGATGCTGGAAATTCAGAAAAAATCTTTAACAAAGCAGACAGATGCAAACCGCTACTGCAAGGAATACATGAGCGAGTTCAGCTAGGCTATGAGTACAGGGAGCTTTAGCAGAGAGAGGCATCCCCATTTTCTGCATGTCTACTGTTCTCTGTAACACGGGACTGAATTTGTAGAACAACCACAGGTCGACAACAAGTTATAGAAAAGGAGTCACCTAGTGGCAGTTACTTTATACAGACTTTGCAAGGATAATGCAGACATTTTTTAAAGAGCGCAAGTAGCAAAATTGCTAGATATCAGGTATACTATTAGATTAACACAAGTTTTTCATTAAAAATTATTGTCCATTTAAAGTGTTTTTGAAAGATTTATAAGGCTGGAATTAGGCAATTCAATTTCTGTGGCAGTATTTGGTGAATTTTTTTGAGCCAAAGCCAGTGCTGGTTTTGAAAGGAATGGCTCAAACCTTTCCTTCCTGCTGGATCCACTTCTGATTGACTATATAAAAAAAAAAACCTGCATGCAGCCTAATATGTCATAAAGTTGTCTACTTTCTGGTTTGAAAAATCTAAAAATCACAAAATTAATTTTTAATCCTAACAGAAGATGCCAGTAAGAACTCTGAGGGAAACGTAATGTTTTTGATAAATTATGAAGTAGAAGATGAAGATATCAAGCCACAGTCTTCAGGAGAAAACCACATTGCCCTTAATGTACATCCAGGACTTCACAATAAAGATCTATCATATAATTCCCCTAATCATGAGGAACCTTCTCCTGACCAATCACAGATGGTTACCACATGCGCAGCTCAGGAAGGGGGTAAAAGGTTTCAATGTGGTAAACAGTTCACAAAAATTTCAGGTCTTTATAAGCACAGAAGAATTCACACAGGAGAGAAGCCGTATTCATGTTCAGAATGTGGGAAATATTTTACACGCAAATCATATCTTGTTACACATGAGGGAATTCACACAGGAGTGAAGCCGTATTCATGTTCAGAATGTGGGAAGTGCTTTAGAATTAAAGCACATCTTACTTCACATGTGAGAATTCACACAGAAGAGAAACCATATTCATGTTCAGAATGTGGGAAATGTTTTACAGTAAAATCAAAACTTGTTATACATATGAGAAGTCACACGGGAGAAAAGCCGTATTCATGTTCAGAATGTGGGAAGTGCTTTAGAGCTAAAGGACATCTTACTTCACATGTGAGAACTCACACAGGAGAGAATCCATATTCATGTTCAGAATGTGGGAAATGTTTTACAGTAAAATCAAAACTTGTTATACATCAGAGAAGTCACACGGGAGAAAAGCCGTATTCATGTTCAGAATGTGGGAAGTGCTTTAGAGATAAAAGACATCTTACTTTACATGAGAGAAGTCACACAGGGGAAAATGCACATTCATGTTCAGAATGTGGGAAATGTTTTAGAGATAAATCAAGTCTTGTTAAACATGAGAGAATTCACACAGGAGAAAAGCCGTATTCATGTTCAGAATGTGGAAAATGTTTTACAGTAAAATCAAGTCTTGTTAAACATGAGAGAATTCACACAGGAGTGACGCCGTATTCATGTTCAGAATGTGGGAAATATTTTACACGCAAATCATATCTTGTTACACATAAGAGAACTCACACAGGAGAAAATCCGTATTCATGTTCAGAATGTGGGAAATGTTTTACAGTAAAATCAAGTCTTGTTATACATGAGGGAATTCACACAGGAGTGAAGCCGTATTCATGTTCAGAATGTGGGAAGTGCTTTAGAATTAAAGCACATCTTACTTCACATGTGAGAATTCACACAGGAGTAAAACCATATTCATGTTCAGAATTTGGGAAATGTTTTGCAGATAAATCAGGTCTTGTTAAACATGAGAGAATTCACACAGGAGAGAAGCTGTATTCATGTTCAGAATGTGGGAAATGTCTTTCAGATAAATCAGGTCTTGTTAAACATGAGAGAATTCACACAGGAGAGAAGCCATATTCATGTTCAGAATGTGGAAAATGTTTTACAGCTAAATCAAGTCTTGTTACACATGAGAGAATTCACACAGGAGTGAAGCCATATTCATGTTCAGATTGTGGGAAATGTTTTACACAAAAATTATATCTTGTTTCACATCAGAGAAGTCACACAGGAGATAAGCCATATTCATGTTCAGAATGTGGGAAAAGTTTTGCACATAAACGAAGTCTTGTTAAACATGAGAAAACTCACAGAGGGGAGAAGACATTTTGATGTTCTATATATGGAAAATGTTTTACATGGAAATAAAATGTTACAACACATCAAAAAAATTGCATCAAAAAATCCTGTATTCTTGTTTGGAATGTGGGAAAAGCTATAGGAGGGAAAAAAAATATTTTTAACTCACCAGGTTATTCATATACAATAACCCCTTGGTGACTCAGCAAATTATGGCCTTGTAAACACAGACCCATTGTTTTAAAATCCGATGTGTCACTTTGTGAGATTAATTTAACCCCTTAAAGGAACAGTGTCACAAAAAAAAAATGTTACATCAGTTTGATTTTAGTGTTTTATTAAAAAGTTTTATATTTATTTGTGTGTTTGTGTTTCACTTTTTTTTATTTTTTAACTTTTTCCCTATGGGGGCTGCCATTTTTTTTTCCATTTCTGTATGTGTCGATTAACGACACATACAGACATGGAATACGGCAGCTACAGTCCCATAGTGAATGCGAACGGGGCCCGTTCCATCCACTATGGTGTACGCCGTCTGTGTGGGAACGGCGCATGCGCCACTCCCACACAGTCCAAGTTGAAATGTGCGACGTCCGGCGCCATTTTCCTGTGGACCGGAAGTCGCGGCCGGACAGTAAGATTACTACTTTCGGTCGCGGCTTCCGGACTTGTGCACTTGGAGCGGCGGTAGCAGACGGAGCGGAGGGAGCGGCGGCGGCTGGAGCAGGTAAGTTATTTCTGTGTATGTAAGTGTTTTACTGTGTGTTTACTAGTGTATGTTAACCTACTACACTGTGTGTTCGCTCAAAAAATGGCGACACACAGTGTAGGAGGTTTGACCGTTCAATCCCCTCGTTTCTCCAGGCACTAGCCAGGATAAAGGAGGTGGGGATTCTGAGAGCTCACTAGAGCGAGTGAGTTTTCCCAAATTTTGCAGCATAAAGCAATGTGGTTGCTTTACCACATGCAATGCTGCAATTTTGGGAATTGCTCCATCTAGTGACCAGCACTGGGAAATATTATAAATAGGAATCTAATTTATAATATTTCCTGACTCGTGAAAAAAATAAAAAAAATTACAACAATGTTTAATCACCTACACACTAATTGTTTAACTAAAAAAAAATAAAATTTTTCTAGCGTCACATTCCCTTTAAGGACACAGCCACTTTTGGACCTTATGACACAGCCTCATTATTTAAATCTGACGTGTGTTACTTTTTGTGGAAATATTTTGGGAATGCTTTTACCTATCGAAACGAGTCTGAGATTGTTTTCTCGTGACATATTGTTCTTTAAGTTAGTGAAAAAATTTGGTCGATATATTCAATATTTTTGTGTCAAAAACACCAAAATTTAGAGAAAATTTGCAAAAAATTAGCATCTTCTAATTTCAAATGTATCTGCTTGTAAGACAGATGGTTATACCACACAAAATAGTGACTAGCTAACATTTCCCATATGTGTACTTTAGATTGGCAGAATTTTTTGAACATCCTTTTATTTTTCTAGGACGTTACAAGGCTTATAAATTTAGCAGCAATTTCTCTAATTTCAAAGAAAATTTCAAAAGCCTATTTTTTTAAGGGACCAGTTCAGTTCTGAAGTGGCTTTGAGGGCCTTATATATTAGGAACCCCCACAAATCACCCCATTTTAAAAACTGCACCCCTTATATTATTCAAAACAGCATTTAGAAAGTTTCTTAACCCTTTATACGTTTCACAGGAATTAAAGCAATGTGGAAGGGAAATTTGCAAATTTCACTTTGTTTTGCAGAAATTCCATTTTTCCTGTAATACTGAAGGTTTTTACCAGAGAAACACAACTGAATATTTATTGCCCTGATTTCTGAAGTTTTTAGAAATATCCCACATATGGCACTAGTGCGCTACTGGACTGAAACAAAAGCCCCAGAAGCAAAGGAGCACCTAGAGGATTTTTGGGCCTTCCTTTTATTAAATTATATTTCAGGCACCATGTCCGGTTAGAAGAGGACCTGTGCTGCAAAAATAAAGGAAACACCCCAAAAAAGACCCCATTTGGAAACTACACCGCTTGAGGAATTCATCTAGGGGTGTAGTGAGCATTTTGACCCCACAGGTGTTTCATAGATTTCATTAGAATTGTGCAGTGAAAATGAAAAATTACATTATTTTCCAATAAGATGTAGCTTTACCTCAAAATGTTTAATTTTTTTCAACAAATAAATGAGGAAAAGCACCCCAACATTTGTAAAGCAACTTCTCCAGAGTACGGAAATACCAAACATGTGGTCATAAACTGCTGTTTGTGCAAGCGGCAGGATTTGGAAGGGAAGGCACGCCATTTAGCTTTTGGAGCACTGATTTTGCTGGATTCATTTCTCGGTACCATGTCGCATTTGTAAAGCTCCTAAGGTACCAGTACAATGGAAACCCCCCAAAAGTGACTCCATTTCGGAAACTACACCCCTTGAGGAATTCATCATTTGAACCCACAGGCATTTCATAGATTTCATTAGAATTGGGCCGTAAACATGAAAAATTTCTATTTTTTTCCACTAAGAGGTAGCTTTAGGTCAAAATGTTTTATTTTCTCATAAAATAAAGGCGAAAAAGCACAATAACATTTGTAAAGCAACTTCTCCAGAGTACGGAAATACCCCATATGTGGTAATAAACCACTGTATGAATACACATCAGGGCTCAGAAGGGAAGGAGCGCCATTTTGCTTTTGGAGAGCAGATTTTGCTGGATTGGTTTTTCTGCACCATGTCGCTTTTGCAAAGCACCTTAGGTACCAATACAGTGGAAACTACCCAAAAGTGACTCTATTTGGCAAACTACACCCATTGAGGAACTCATCTAGGGGGGTAGTGAGCATTTTGACCCCACAGGTGTCTCATAGATTTTATTAGAAATGGGCAGTGAAAATGAAAAATTACATTATTTTCCAATAAGACGTAGCATAACTTTTTTTCATTTTCTCAACAAATAAAGGAGAAAAAGCACCGTAATATTTGTAAAGCAACTTCTCCAGAGTACGGAAATACCCATGTGGTCATAAACTGCTATTTAGACATACAGCAAGGCTCTAAAGGGAAGGAGCGCCATTTAGTATTTGGAGTGGAGATTTTACAAGATTCGTTTTTTTGACACCATGTTGCATTGAGCTATAGTACCAGTACAGTGGTACCCCTGAAAAATTACTCCGTTTTGGAAACTAAATCCCTCAAAGAATTTATCTAGGGGTGTAGTGAGCATTTTGACCGCACAAGTGTTTTGCAAAAATGAGTAAACAATAGATGTTGCAGATTGAAAATTGCCGTTTTCCACAGATATGCCATTTCAGTGCCCAGCTTGTACCACCGTAGACACATCCCATAAATTGTTAAGCGGGTTCTCCAGAATACAGTAATACCCCATATGTGGTCATAAATTGCCATTTGGACACACTGCCAGGCTCAGTTGGACCACCATTTGGCTTTTGAAGCGCAGATTTTGCTTGGTGTTTTAGTGGTATTTTATTTTATAATGTGGGGGCATATGTAAGCTGGACAGAGTACATCAGGGTATATATAAGCTGGGCGGAGTACATCAGGGTATATGTAAACTGCGTAGTACATCAGGGTATATGTAAGCTGTGTGTAGTACATCGGTATATGTAAGCTGGGCGGAGTGCATCGGCATAATAGGATGATGTAATAATGGGGAGAATGAATAATCCATGGATTGGTGTGGTACGCTTTGAACCAATCCTTTATACACAGGCCGAGTTTATTGGGTATTGTACAAAATATCTGCTCTCCAGTATTGCCTAATCTTTGACTTCTTCACTAGCCTTATAAACAGCACAAAGCCCTAAAGTTTCCTCATCTCCGCTGCACGGGGTCCACTTGTGGGGTCCAGCAAATGATGATGTGGGGTATTTAGTGAAATTCTACTGGACCTAAAAAATGAGTCTGGGCCGTCATTTTGCACCATTGCGTTTTGAGAGTCATAACGTGTTATTTTTCCGTTGACGGAGCTGTGTGAGGGCTTTTTTTTTGTGGAACGAGCTGTAATTTTTACTGGTTCCATTTTGGGGTACATGCGATTTTTTTTTTTTTCTATCACTATTTATTCCATTTTTTGGGAGATAAGGAAGCCAAAACCGTTTTTTTGTTGTTCTTTTTACAGTGTTCACCATGCAGTATAAACAACATGTTAACTTTATTCTGCGGGTCGATACGATTACAGTAACACCAAATTTATATGGTTTTTTTTACGTTTCACTACGTTCCCACAATAAAAATATTATTTTCTAAAAAAAAATAATGTTTTAGTGTCGCCATTTTCTGACAGCCATAACTTTTTTATTTTTTAGTTTATATCGCTGCGGGAGGGCTTGTTTTATGCGTTACGAAATGTAGTTTCTATTGGTACCATTTTGTGTTACTTCCAACTTTTTGATCACTATTTATTACATTTTTTTTTAGACAAGATGACCAAAAAATAAAATGCTGTCATTGTTTTTTATTAAAAAAATTTACGCTGTTCACCGTGCGGTAAAAATAATGTGACATTTTTATACATCAGGCCGTTCCGAACGTGGCGATACCTATTATGTATAGGTTTTTTTCATGTTTTCATTTTTTTTCTAATAATAAAGAAGTTGATCAGGGAAACAGGGCGATTATTGTTTTTATTACTTATTAACTTTTATTTATTTTTCTTTAACATTTTTTTTCACTTTTTTCACTTTTTTTTTTTTACACTGACCTGGGGACTTGAAGATCTGGTCTTATGATCCCTGGTACGATACACTGCACTACTTATGTAGTGCAGTGCATTGTAACTGTCATTCATCATCTGACAGTTAGCATATTGGGTCCTGCCTCGGGCAGGACCTAATAGGCTTCCGTACCTGGGCAACCACGAAGCCTAGCAATTGCTTCCTGGTTGCCATAGCAACCATCACCACCTGCGATCCATCGCGGGGGGTACAGTTGGAGCTCCCTCCCTCTGTCAACCACTTCAATGTGGCGGACGCCATTGACAGCTGCATTGAAGGGGTTAAATGTCTGCGATCGGCGGTAACAGCCATCGCATCGGGATGTCAGCTGCGTATGACAGCTGACAGCCGCTGAAGATAAAGCGCGCACAGCTCCTGTGCTCGCTTTATCTACAGGGAGTGACTGTACGCGCGAGTGCGGGAACGCACTTTGTATCTGGACGTACAGTCACGCCCAATAGCGGGAAGTGGTTAAATGTCCTTTACACTTTCCTGATATCTGCCGCGTAGATACAACTGTAAAGGATCTGCCAGGCACAACTTCTGTGTATACGCCCACAGGTAATCAGTCTGCACCTGAGTCTATGTCTCTGAGACTGACTCCATCTTCCACCACTCAGGATGGCAGGCTTAGGAGTGGGAGAGCCTATCACAGCCTGGCCAGACGTAGCTAGCTCCCGCCCTCTGTCTATTTATACCTGCCTTTCCTGTTCCTCCTTAGCTTGTGATTCTTCTCGTGTGGTTTCCTGGCCCAGCTACAGCTTCTATCTATTTGATCCTGCTCCATACTGACCCTGGCTTACTGACTACTCTCCTGCTCTGCGTTTGGGACCTCGTGCACTTCTGGTTTGACTCGGGTCGTTCACCACTCTTGTTGCTCACGGTGTTGCCGTGGGCAACTGCCCCATTTCCCTTTGCTTTGTGTTCCCTTGTCTGTTTGTCTCGTGCAATTACTGAGCGTAGGGACCGCCGCCCAGTTGTACCCCGTCGCCTAGGGCGGGTCGTTGCAAGTAGCCAGGGACAGAGTGGCGGGTAGATTAGGGCTCACTTGTCCATTTCCCTACCCCCGTCATTACAACAGCACTGTTGGAAAAGCATTTCCACAAACCGCTGTGCATGCATGACAGGGAGTCTGCACCATCACCAGTGGGTGTCAGCTGTACAGTCCTGGCCGAAAGATTTTTCACAAAATTTGCTGCTTCAGTTTTTATAGGGGCAATTTGCATTAACTCTAGATTGTTATGAAGAGTGATCAGATGAATTGTAATTAATTGCAAAGTCATTCCTTGCCATGAAAATTAACTTAATCACAAAAAAAAACATTTCCACTGCATTTCAGCCCTGCCACAAAATGACCTGCTAACATGATTTCAGTGATCTTCTCGTTCGCTCAGGTTTGGTACCTCGTGCACTTCTGGTTTGACTCGGCTCGTTCACCACTATTGTTGCTCACGGTGTTGCCGTGGGCAACTGCCCCATTTCCCTTTGCTTTGTGTTCCCTTGTCTGTTTGTCTCGTGCACTTACTGAGCGTAGGGACCGCCGCCCAGTTGTACCCCGTCGCCTAGGGCGGGTCGTTGCAAGTAGGCAGGGACAGAGTGGCGGGTAGATTAGGGCTCACTTGTCCTTTTCCCTACCCCCGTCATTACAACAGCACTGTTGGAAAAGCATTTCCACAAACCGCTGTGCACGCATGACTGGGAGTCTGCACCATCACCAGTGGGTGTCAGCTGTACAGTCCTGGCCAAAAGATTTTTCACAAAATTTGCTGCTTCAGTTTTTTTAGGGCCATTTGCATTAACTCTAGATTGTTATGAAGAGTGATCAGATGAATTGTAATTAATTGCAAAGTCATTCCTTGCCATGAAAATTAACTTAATCACAAAAAAAACCATTTCCACTGCATTTCAGCCCTGCCACAAAATGACCTGCTAACATGATTTCAGTGATCTTCTAGTTCGCTCAGGAGAAAGTGTTAACGAGGACAAGGCAGATATCACCCTGTCATGCTGATTGAATTAGAAGAGAAGACTGGTTGCTTTAAAAGTGGGATGGTTTTTGACATGTCACTTCTGCCCATTAAGGACGGTGGTGTGATGACGACACTGCTCTCCCCACCATTCTCTCTCCGTGCTGAATGCTGCAGATACCATGCACTGCTAGCCTCCAGGGGCCACTGCTGAATATTCTGGGCTGACCCCTGGAGTTTGTAGTAAGCATGAGCGGGATTTATCGCCCTCACCCTGAATTTATCCTCTTCCTTTAAATGTATGTGGTGCCAGCCTGCTGTGGCATCACAGATATCTTGGCTGGCCTGCTGTGATACTGGTGCTACTGTGCTATTGTCTCTGTACTGCTCCACCTGTGTTGCCCCACCTATGATAGTTTGCCTGGTCTCCCTGTAGCTAGGGGGTTAATCCAACTTAGGGGCTGAGTTGTGCAAATGCTCTTAGGAGCTCTGGAGTGCCCTGAACTTTTAACTTGACCACATATAAGGAATAGGTTGTTAAACATTAAAAGCGAGTCACTAGATTAGCTATATATCTACAGTAGATATAAAAAGTCTACACAACATTGTTAAAATGCCAGGTTCTTGTCATGTGAAAAAAATCCGTACAAGATGAATAATTTCAGAACTTTATCCACCTTTAATGTGACCCATAATCTGTACAATTCCATTGAAAAACAAACTGAAATCATTTAGAGAGGAAAATAAAAATAACAAAACTACAATAATGTTGTTGCATAAGTGTGAACACCCTCCTATAATTAGGGATGTGGTTGTGTTCAGAATTAGCCAATCACATTTAAACTCATGTTAAATAGTAGTCAGTACACAGCTGTCATTATTTAAAGTGATTCTTAGTAACCCCATATAAAGTTCAGCTGTTCTATTAGGATTTTCCTGACATTTTCTTTGTTGCATGTGGCAGCAAAAGCCATGGTCCATAAAGAGCTTATAACACATCAAAGGGATCTGATTGTTGAAAGGCATCAATCAGGGGAAGGGTAACAAAGAATTTCCAGAGCATTAGATATACCATGGAACACAGTGAGACGGTCATCAAAAAGTGGATTACATTTGGCACAACAGTGACATTACCAAGAACTGGACGTCCCTCAAATCTTGATGAAAAGACAAGATGAAAATTGGTCCAGGAGGCTACCAAGAGGCCTACAGCAACATTAAAGGAGCTGCAGGACTTTCTGGCAGGTTCTGGTTGTGTAGTGCATATGACAACAATCTCCAGTATTCTTCATATGTCTGGCCTGTGGGGTAGGGTGGCAAGATGGAAGCCTTTTCTAACAAAGAAAAACATCCAAGCCTGGCTATGTTTTGCAAAGACCTACATCAAGTCTGCCAAACGCATGTGGGAAACCGTGTTATGGTCTGATGAGACCAAGGTCGAACTCTTTGGCCATAATTCCAAAAGGTATGTTTGGCGCAAAGCCAACACTGTACATCATCAAAAGAACACCATACCCACAGTGAAGCATGGTGGAGGCAGCATTATGCTCTGGGCTGTTTTTCTGCAGCTGGAACTGGAGCTTTAGTCAAGGTGGAGGGAATTATGAACAGTTTCAAATACCAGTCAATATTGGCACAAAACCTGCAGGCCTCTGCTAAAAAGCTGAAGATGAAGAGGAATTTCAGTTTGACAACGACCCAAAGCCTCCAAATCAACAAAAGAATGGCTTCACCAGAAGATCAAAGTTTGGGAAAGGCCCAGCCAGAGCCCAGACCTGAACCCTATTGAAAATCTGTGGGGTGGCCTGAAGAGGGCTGTACACAGGAGATCCCCTCGTAATCTGACGGATTTGGAGCAATTTTGCAAGGAAGAGTGGGCAACAATGGCCAAATCAAGATGTGCCATGTTGATAGACTTCTACCCAAAAAGACTGAATGCTGTAATAAAGTCAAAGGGTAATTCAACAAAATATTAGTTTAATGGAGTGAATATTTATGCAACCACATTATGGTTTTTCCACCCCAAAAGATTTTAGTTCGTTTTTCAATACAAATGTACAGATTTTATGTGACATTAAAGGTGGAATGGTTCTGAAATTATTCATCTTGTAAAGATTTTTTGACATGACAAAACCTGGCAATTTTAACAGGGGTGTGTAGACTTTTTATATCCACTGCATATGTACTGAGCTTGGTTATAGTTACATAGTACGGTCGAAAAAGACAAGCTCAACAAAGGCATTGGATAAAATGAAGGGATGAAACAAAAATTCTACCCATTCTCATACCTGATATTTTTTTCCAGGAAATGATCTAAGCCTTTTTTAAAGCCATCTGCTGTGACCAGCTCCTGCGGTAGACTATTCCATAGATTACATATGCACACATGAAACAGAGTATAGAACCAAGTATATATGAAAAGAATAACACATTTTATTAAATACATATAAAAACATACATGTTAAAATGCTACATGAGTGGAGAGACTCTATATGATATAAACACAGGTAATTAGGAAAGCCAGGTGTATGATGTATTTAAAGTCCTTATATTGAGGACATATGAATAGGGCAGTGTGCTATCCTGTATAAAGTTAGTTGTTTGAGTGTGGGCTGTTTTGTTAAAGGACGAGTGTCACGAAAAAAACAAATTTGATATCAATTTGCATTTAGTGTTTTATTATAAAATCTTTTATTTATGTTTGTGTTTTGCTTTTTTCTTTTTTCTAACTTTTACTTCACTATGGGGGCTGCCATGTTGTTTTTCATCTCTGTATGTGTCGATTAACGACACATACAGACATGGAATACGGCAGCTACAGAAATGTCCAAAGAGTGTATTCTAGAGTAAAATACTCCTAACATCAATAACTCAGATAGCCTTACCCATAATAGTAGTCCTGGTAGCCTGGATACCTGTGTGTAGAACCCCGACGCGCGTTTCGTGATATCCGCTTCCTCAAGGCTATCTGAGTTATTGAGGTTAGGAGTATTTTACTCTAGAAAACACTCTTTGGACATTTCTGTCCTTAAAGGGAATGTGTCGCAAATTAAACCTTTTTTTTTAAGTGTCGTTACTTATTTCTATTATATCTTTTAAGTTTTTTGCTGTATTTTTATTTTTTTCCGTATGGTGGAAAGTATTAAAAATTAAATAATAATTTGACATGTTTTCCAATGTTGGCCACCAGGGGGAGCACTTCCCAGAATTACAGCAAGGTGAATAAGGCAAAGCAACCTGTAAATGTGGGAGGGAACCTCACCCCCCCCCCCTCACAAGCCAGGTAAAGATGTCTTCAAATTGCTAAGCAGTGTCCGGCAGCCATATTGGGTGTGATTCTGCAGCTGGAAGAAGTTATAGGACACACGAAAAGGCTAAGTGTTCACACGCTTGCTAAACAAAGGGAAAACCGCTCCTGATTTTCAGACATTTTTTAATCAAACTCGCGTTTTTTAACGGCCGTTTTTGGAGCTATTTTTCTATAAAGTCAATGACAAACGGCTCCAAAAATGTCCCAAGAAGTGATGTGCACTTCATTTTGGTCGGGCGTCTTTTTACGTGCTGTTTTTGGAAAACTACCACGTAAAAAACGCCCTGTCGGAACAGAACGACTTATTTCCCATTGAAACCAATGGGCAGATGCTTGTAGGCGTTCTGCTTCCGATTTATCAGCTGAAAACATTGTGTGTGAACATACCCTTAGGGTATGTGCACACGGTAACTGCATTTACGTCTGAAATGACGGAGCTGTTTTCAGGAGAAAACAGCTCTGTCATTTCAGACGTAATTGCTCGTACTCGCGTTTTGCGAGGCGTCAATTACGGCCGTAATTTGGAGCTGTTCTTCATTGAATTCAATGAAAAACGGCTCAAATTACGTCCCAAGAAGTGTCCTGCACTTCTTTGCCGAGGCTGTTATTTTACGCGCCGTCTTTTGACAGCGACGCGTAAAATGACAGGTCGTCGGCACAGTACGTTGGCAAACCCATTCAAATGAATGGGCAGATGTTTGCCGACGTATTGGAGCCGTCTTTTCAGGCGTAAATCGAGGTGTAAAACGCCTCGTTTACGCCTGAAAATAGGTCGTGTGAACCCAGCCTTAGAATGATGAAAGTGAAGTGAATGACTTTTCAGTTGACCGGTTCACACGCCGTGTATTTGACATGTTTTTTTTGTCACATTTTACGTGCAAAAAAACACATAAAAAACGCTTGATTACACTTGATTTTGCGTGCTTGGGGGATTTGTGTGTGTGTGGGGGGGGGGTGCTCGCCGCTGATTCTTCAAAACAGCTGATAAGCGGCTATGAAGTATCAGCGGTGCCCGTGCACACTCCGCTCTGCCACACACGGGAAAAGTCTTAAAGGGGTCGTCCAGGAAAACATGGTGCCGCACCTGTCCTCAGGTCGTGTGTGGTATTACAGCTCTGTCCTATTCACTTGAATGGAGGTGAACTGCAATACCAGACACAACCTGAGGACAGGTGCGGCGTTGTGTCTCCAATCCGGACACCCCTTCTGTCCTGAGATGAGTCAGAGCCACCCACCACCATCACTGCAGACAGAACCACACAACTACGGCATGAGGGCAGGGCTTGTCCTGAGTGCACTGTCTCTTGTTATGGACAGATTTATAGTCACATGTACCCCGTCTGATGAACCGGTAACCTAGGTCCGATCACATGACAGAGGGGGATCACCAAAAACCCTGTGCACCCTCAGCCCGTCCATCCAGCCCTTTCCTGGTTATATCTGCATCTGGGAAAGCTGGGTGCCCACCGTTACCCCTCATACTGGAGTGTTTAGGGATGTGACTAATGAACCTCTCACACTCCAGTGGGAGGGGTAATGGTGGTCACCCAGCTTTCCCAGACCCCTGAATGGTAAATCTCTCTAAATGTGCTGAGACTGTTTGGGAATGTGACTAATGAACCTCTCAGTCTCAGCACAACTAGAGAGATTTATCATTCAGGGGTCTGGGAAAGCTGGGTGACCACCATTACCCCTCCTAGTGGAGTGTGTTTGGGGATGTGACTAATTAACCTCTCACACTCCCGTAGGAGGGGTAATGGTGGTCACCCAGCTTTCCCAGACCCCTGAATGACAAATCTCTCTAATTGTGCTGAGACTGAGAGGTTCATTAGTCACATCCCCAAACAGACTCAGCACAACTAGAGATTTATCGTTCAGGGCTTTCCCAATACAGTTTCTTCATGTGTCCTTCACACAAGGGGGGGAGGCCCGTCGGGGGTCACCAGAGCGGCGGTCTGTGAGAGAGAGTGGGACATGCAGAGACGCACATCTTACCTGCAGTGCAGCTGGTCTTCAAGATGGCGC
Organism: Rhinoderma darwinii; assembly: GCF_050947455.1. Lineage (NCBI taxonomy): Eukaryota > Metazoa > Chordata > Amphibia > Anura > Rhinodermatidae > Rhinoderma > Rhinoderma darwinii. Next base: position 227,712 of record NW_027461667.1, read on the forward strand.
CTGCTCTCTCCCTGCAAACAGCTGCTCTGCTCTGTGTGACTCTGACCTGCGTCTGCACAGTACAGAGCCATAGAGCAAAGTCAATGGAACGGGTCCCATTCATTGACTCCTATGGACTGTAGCTGCCGTATTCCATGTCTGTATGTGTCGTTAATCGACACAAACAGAGATGAAAAACAACATGGCAGCCCCCATAGTGAAGTAAAAGTTAGAAAAAAGTAAAACACAAACACACATAAATAAAAGATTTTATAATAAAACACTAAATGCAAATTGATATAAAAAAATTTTTTTTCGTGACACTCGTCCTTTAACAAAACAGCCCACACTCAAACAACTAAATTTATACATGATAGCACACTGCCCTATTCATATGTCCTCAATATAAGGACTTTAAATACATCATACACCTGGCTTTCCTAATTACCTGTGTTTATATCATATAGAGTCTCTCCACTCATGTAGCATTTTAACATGTATGTTTTTATATGTATTTAATAAAATTAGTTATTCTTTTCATATATACTTGGCTCTATACTCTGTTTCTTGTGTGCATATGTAATTATTATGGAGTTGCCTTTTCATTATACAAGGGAGGTTGTTCCGTAGGGACATTACCTAGCCCATTACTATTTTTTGCATTAGGAGATATTAAAGAGGCTCTGTCACCACATTATAAGTGCCCTATCTCCTATATAAGTAAAGAGACTGTCACCACATTATAAGTGCCCTATCTCCTATATAAGTAAAGAGGCTCTGTCACCACATTATAAGTGCCCTATCTCCTATATAAGTAAAGAGGCTCTGTCACCACATTATAAGTGTCCTATCTCCTATATAAGTAATGAGGCTCTGTCACCACATTATAAGTGCCCTATCTCCTATATAAGTAAAGAGACTCTGTCACCACATTATAAGTGCCCTATCTCCTACATGATGTGATCGGCGCTATAATGTAGGTGACAGTAATGCTTTTTATTTAGAAAAACGATCTATTTGAAACCACTTTATTAGCGATTTTTAGATTTATTCTAATGAGTTTCTTAATGCCCGAGTGGGTGTGTTTTTACTTTCGACCAAGTGGGCGTTGTACAGAGGAGTGTATGACGCTGATCAATCAATGACCAGTCAGCGTCATACACTCCTCTCCATTCATTTACACAGCAGCATCGCGTTCTTACTAGAACACGATGTGCAGCCACATACACAGACATTAACATTAATCAAGTGTCCTAAACTGAACTGCATATTCTAGATGAGGCTGCACTAATGCTTTGTAAAGTGGTTATATTATATCCCTGTCCCGCGAGTCCATGCCTCTTTTAATACACGACAATATCTTGACATTGCATGATGCTATTTAATTTATGATATACAAGTACACCAGATCCTTCTCAACAAGTGACTCCCCCAGTGTAGCTCCCCCTAGGACATATGATGCATGCAGGTTGTTCGTACCCAGATGCATAACTTTGCAATTATCTACATTAAGCTTCATTTGCCAGTGTGTCCAAATCAGCTTCCAATTCACGAACATCTTCCATAGACTGAACTATATTACATAGCTTGGTGTCATCTGCAAAAATAGAAATAGTGCTATTAATCCCATGCTCTATATCATTAATAAATAAGTTGAATAATAGTGGTCCCAGCACTGAGCCCTGGGGTACACCACTTATAACCGGTGAACATTCAATGTAGGAATCATTGAACACAATTCTCTAGGTACGGTCCTTGAGCCAATTCTCAATCCAATTACAAACTATAATTTCTAAACCTATAGTCCTTAATTTACCCGTTAGACGTCTATGAGGGACAGTGTCAAATGCCTTTGCGAAGTCCAAAAACACTATATCCACAGGGGCCCCTCTGTCTAGGCTTCTGCTCACCTCTTCATAAAAACAATTCATGTTGGTTTGATGACTTCTGTCCTTAGTAAAACCATGTTGGCTGTCACTTGTAATACTGTTTTTTGTCACATACCCCTGTATATAGCCAAAGTAGAAAATTTGAAGCAGCACAAGTCCCGAGTCCTTTGCGGTGCATGCTGTCAAGCCAGGCAAACCCACTCTGGCATAATGCAAATTCTAAGAAAAGTAGTAGGACAACATCACACGTCTCCAGATCTTCAAAACGGTTTTATTGTCAAAACATCTTACGGCAAACAGGCAACGTTTCGACCCATAGTGAGTGAAGGGTCTTTTTCAAGCCTAACATCACATCTAAAAATAGGTAGATACAAAAAGTCACATTTATTTCAGCCTGTGAAAATTGTCATCAGTGTCTCCCAGGTGAATTATACATTAGTTCAATTGACATCAATCAACTTGTTACTGTAAAGGATCTGCCAGACACAACTTCTGTGTCGACGCCCATAGGTAATCAGTCTGCACCTGCTTCTATGTATGTGAGACTCACTCCATCTTCCACCACCCAGGATGGCAGGCTTAGGAGTGGGAGAGCCTATCACAGCCTGGCCAGACGGAGCTAGCTCCCGCCCTCTGTCTATTTATACCTGCCTTTGCTTGTGATTCTTCTCTGTTGGTTTCCTGGCCCTGCTGCAGCTTCTTGAACTACTGATCCTCTGCTTCTGATTTACCTTGGCTTTTCTGACCGCTCTTCTGCTCTGCGTTTTTGTACCTCGCTCATCTCCTGGTTTGACTGGGCTCGTTCACTACTCTCGATGCTCATCGTGTCTCCGTGGGCAGCTGCCCCGTTTCCCTAGCTTCTGTGTACCCTTGTCTGTTTGTCTGTCGTGCACTTACTGAGCATAGGGACCGTCGCCCAGTTGTACCCCGTCGCCTAGGACGGGTCGTTGCAAGTAGGCAGGGACTGAGTGGCGGGTAGATTAGGGCTCACCTGTCTGTCTCCCTACCCCGTCATTACAGATATAGAACAGGTTACTAATGGCAACAAGCCGTGTTCAGTGGATACTACTATAGTGTATGCTTCTGTCACTGATATTACATGTGATATCCAACAGATTACTAATGACAACAAGCTGTGTTCAGTGGATGCTACTATAGTGTATGCTTCTGTCACTGATATTACATGTGATATACAACAGGTTACTAACGACAACAAGCTGTGTTCAGTGGATGCTACTATATTGTATGCTTCTGTCACTGATAGTACATGTGATATAGAACAGGTTACTAATAACAACAAGCCGTGTTCAGTGGATGCTACTATAGTGTATGCTTCTGTCACTGATATTACATGTGATAAAGAACCGGTTACTAATGACAACAAGCTGTGTTCAGTGAATGCTACTATAGTGTATGCTTCTGTCACTGATAGTACATGTGATATAGAACAGGTTACTAATGGCAACAAGCCGTGTTCAGTGGATGTTACTATAGTGTATTCTTCTGTCACTGATATTACATTTGATATACAACAGGTTACTAATGGCAACAAGCCGTGTTCAGTGGATGCTACTATAGTGTAGATTCTTTCACTGATGTTACTTGTGATATACAATGGGTTACTAATGACAACAAGTCGTGCTTAGTGGATGCTACTATAGTGTATACTTCTGTCTCTGATATTACATGTGATATAGAACAGGTTGCTAATGATAACAAGCCGTGTTCAGTGGATGCTACTATAGTGTATGCTTCTGTCTCTGATATTACATGTGATATAGAACAGGTTACTAATGACAACAAGCCGTGTTCAGTGGATGCTACTATAGTGTAGCTTCTGTCACTTATATTACATGTGATATAAAACAGGTTACTAATGGCAACAAGCCATGTTCAGTGGATGCTACTATAGTGTATGCTTCACCACTGATATTACATGTGATATAAAAAAGGTTACTAATGGCAACAAGCCGTGTTCAGTGGAAGCTACTATAGTGTATGCTTGTGTAAAGGATCTGCCAGGCACAACTTCTGTGTCTACGCCCATAGGTAATCAGTCTGCACATGAGTCTATGTTTCTGAGACTGACTCCATCTTCCACCACTCAGGATGGCAGGCTTAGGAGTGGGAGAGCCTATCGCAGCCTGGCCAGACGGAGCTAGCTCCCGCCCTCTGTCTATTTATACCTGCCTTTCCTGTTCCTCCTTAGCTTGTGATTCTTCTCGTGTGGTTTCCTGGCCCAGCTACAGCTTCTGACTATTTGATCCTGCTCCATACTGACCCTGGCTTACTGACTACTCTCCTGCTCTGCGTTTGGTACCTCGTACACTCCTGGTTTGACTCGACTCGTTCACCACTCTTGTTGCTCACGGTGTTGCCGTGGGCAACTGCCCCATTTCCCTTAGCTTTGTGTACCCTTGTCTGTTTGTCTGTCGTGCACTTACTGAGCGTAGGGACCGCCGCCCAGTTGTACCCCGTCGCCTAGGGCGGGTCGTTGCAAGTAGGCAGGGACAGAGTGGTGTGTAGATTAGGGCTCACTTGTCCGTTTCCCTACCCCCATAATTACAGCTTCTGTCACTGATTTTACATGTGATATACAACATGTTACTAATGGCAACAAGCCGTATTCAGTGGATGCTACTATAGTGTATAACTCTGTCACTGATATTACATGTGATATACAACAGGTTTTTAATGACAACAAGCCGTGTTTAGTGGGTGCTACTATAGTGTAGCTTCTGTCACCGATATTACATGTGATATAGAAATGATTACTAATGGCAAAAAGCTGTGTTCAGTGGATGCTACTACAGTGTATGCTTCTGTCACTGATATTACCTGTGATATACAACAGGTTACTAATGACAACAAGCTGTGTTCAGTGGATGCTACTATAGTGTATGCTTCTGTCACTGATAGTACATGTGATATAGAACAGGTTACTAATGGCAACAAGCTGTGTTCAGTGGATGCTACTATAGTGTATGCTTCTGTCACGGATAGTACATGTGATATAGAACAGGTTACTAATGGCAACAAGCCATGTTCAGTGGAAGCTACTATAGTGTATGCTTCTGTCACTGATATTACATGTGATATACAACAGGTTACTAATGGCAACAAGCTGTGTTCAGTGGATGCTAATATAGTGTATGCTTCCGTCACTGATATTACATGTGATATAGAACCGATTACTAATGACAACAAGCAGTGTTCAGTGGAAGCTACTATAGTGTATGCTTCTGTCACTGATATTACATGTGATATAGAACAGGTTACTAATGACAACACGCCGTGTTCAGTGGATGCTACTATAGTGTATGCTTCACCACGGATATCACATGTGATATACAACAGTTTACTAATGACAACAAGCCGTGTTCAGTGGATGTTACTATAGTGTATGCTTCACCACTGATATCATATGTAATATACAACAGGTTACTAATGACAACAAGCCGTGTTCAGTGGATGCTACTATAGTGTATGCTTCTGTCACTGATGTTACATGTGATATAGAACAGGTTACTAATGACAACAAGCTGTGTTCAGTGGATACTACTATAGTGTATACTTCTGTCACTGATAGTACATGTGATATAGAACAGGTTACTAATGGCAACAAGCCGTGTTCAGTGGATGCTACTACAGTGTATGCTTCTGTCACTGACATTGTTTGTGATATAGAACAGGTAACTAATGACAACAAGCCGTGTTCAGTGGATGCTACTATAGTGTATACCTCTGTCACTGATATTACATGTGATATACAACAGGTTACTAATGGCAACAAGCCGTGTTCAGTGGATGCTACTATAGTGTCGATTCTTTCACTGATGTTACATGTGTTATACAACAGGTTACTAATGGCAACAAGCGGTGTTCAGTGGATGCTACTATAGTGTATGCTTCTATCACTGATATTACTTGTGATATACAATGGGTTACTAATGACAACAACTCGTGTTCAGTGGATGCTACTATAGTGTATGCTTCTGTCTCTGATATTACATGTTATATAGAACAGGTTACTAATGACAACAAGCCGTGTTCAGTGGATGCTACTATAGTGTAGCTTCTGTCACTTATATTACATGTGATATAAAACAGGTTACTAATGGCAACAAGCCATGTTCAGTGGATGCTACTACAGTGTATGCTTCTGTCTCTGATATTACATATGATATAGAACAGGTTACTAATGACAACAAGCCGTGTTCAGTGGATGCTACTATAGTGTATACTTCTGCCACTGATATTACATGTGATATAGAACAGGTTACTAATGACAACAAGCCGTGTTCAGTGGGTGCTACTATAGTGTATACTTCTGTCACTGATATTACATGTGATAAAGAACAGGTTACTAATGGCAACAAGCCATGTTCAGTGGATGCTACTTTAGTGCATGCTTCTGTCACTGATATTACGTGTGATATAGAACAGGTTACTAATGGCAACAAGCCATGTTCAGTGGATGCTACTATAGTGTATGCTTCACCACTGATATCACATGTGATATACAACAGTTTACTAATGACAACAAGCTGTGTTCAGTGGATGCTACTATAGTGGATGCTACTATAGTGTATGCTTCTGTCACTGATATTACATGTGATATAGAACAGGTTACTAATGACAACAAGCCGTGTTCAGTGGATGTTACTATAGTGTATGCTTCTGTCACTGATATTACATGTGATATACAACAGGTTACTAATGGCAACAAGTTGTGTTCAGTGGATGCTACTATAGTGTATACTTCTGTCACTGATATTACATGTGATATAGAACAGGTTACTAATGACAACAAAACAAAAAAGAAAAAGAAAAAATCCAGAAATATATCAAAGCACACTCAGGTAAATACAAATTTATAAGAAATTATTTTTATTTTAACCTTCGGATATTTTCGGATATATAAATATATACATACAAAATTTTAAAAAATTCCCTAGCCAGGAAAGGATAACATGTGATCTAATTCACCTTCATATACTAGTTAAGTCACTTATATGATAAGTATACATATGTTCTCCCTAAGCATAGGGACAGATAATTCATTTGAAACAATCGCTAGGTTGTATTCACACTTGCGTTTTTTAACAAAATGTATTTTTTATCCTCAAGGTGGCCACCATTCCCATTTTTAACGGATATAAATATTTTTTGGGGTAAGAATCCCCTATATAGTGTAATTCCCGTCCTGGGAGATTGGCCATCCCATAACACATAAGCTGATTTTACGGCAGATTTTTTTGTTGTTTTACTCTTCCCTCCTATTTCATATGACCTTGGATTTTGAAGGGGCTCAATAGTAGTAGGCAGTCTATTAAATAGACCCAAAGGTCTGAATATATCCCGCTCGATCCTTTTTATTCAAAGACGGCAAGTTTTCCAAGATTTTATAAGGTAACATGCGTTTTTACCTCTAATTTTCCGGTGAGCATCTGTGATCCATGTGCGGGAGCAGTCAGTTCACGGGCGGAACGAAGAAGCCTTTCCAAAGGTAAATTCCAAGCTGTATGGTCATATGTTTCTCAACACCCTTAAGGCAACGTCAGATGATTTTTTATTTTCTTCTGTGTATCCACTTGTTCCACACCATACACCAAGAGGCACAAGGTCCGGGAGGGCAAGAGCATATGCCGGCAGTAAGGTGAATTCCAATTCACATGGTATCCCCTTCCAAATGATGTCTCCAAATTTAGTCAGGGATTTGCAGGGCCAGGTTTAGACATCACTACCTGCCCAGCTTGATTAGATCAGCTGACGCGTTTCATCCCTGAACGGGATTTCCTCAGATCCGTTTAGCAAGTGTAGCCAAAGACATTGCATTTATAATGTCCCAACATTTTTAATTGGTTCCTCAATTGCAAGTGTCAAGAGGCTTTATTTTATATATGTATAGATTATATATAATCATCTCTACACAGTACATTTATTTGTAATTTATATTTCATTTGAAAAGAAGAATTTATTTTACGTTTTATTCTGAACAAATAAATAAATCATTTAATTATCAATCTATATCTATACGATATTATGTTTATTAACACAGTGGTGAAGGATCAGTGGTATGTCTCTGACACTAATAGCATAGGACAGCATAATATTTGATAATAAATTTGCTACAGATTGTATATTTATTGCTGACCCATGGAGATACTGTATGATTTATTTGATGCATAAGGTTATATAAAAGGTGAGAAATTGGCTATATGGTTAGAATGGACCCATGGAGGAATTTTTATTTTTTTCCCCATGGGTCAGCAATAAATATACAATCTGTAGCAAATTTATTATCAAATATTACGCTGTCCTATGCTATTAGTGTCAGAGACATACCATTGATCCTTCACCACTGTGTTAATAAACATAATATCGTATAGATATAGATTGATAATTTAATTATTTATTTATATGTGCCTTTCTTGGTGACTGTGGTCCCAGCTGCCTTGAGATCATTAACAAGTTCCGCCCCGTGTAGTTTTCGGATGAGCTCTCACCTACCTCAGGATCAAGGATACCCCACGAGGTGAGATGCATGGAGCCCCAGATCGATGTCGATTGACAGTCATTTTGTATGTCTTCCATTTTCTTACTATTGCACCAACAGTTGTCTCCTTCTCACCCAGCATCTTACTTATGGTTTTGTAGCCCATTCCAGCCTTGTGCAGGTCTATGATCTTGTCCCTGACATCCTTAGAAAGCTCTTTGGTCTTGCCCATGTTGTAAAGGTTAGAGTCAGACTGATTAATTGAGTCTGTGGACAGGAGTCTTTTATACAGGTGACCATGTAAGAGCTGTCTTTAATGCAGGCACCAAGTTGATTTGGAGCGTGTAACTGGTCTGGAGGAGGCTGAACTCTTAATGGTTGGTAGGGGATCAAATACTTATTTCTCTGTGCACAATGCAAATAAATAGATATAATTTTGACTATGTTATTTTTTTTAATATAATCTATCTCTCACTGGTAAAATTAACCTAGCCTAAAAATTCTAGACTGTTCATGACTTTGACAGTGAGCAAACTTACAAAATCAGCAAGGGATCAAATACTTATTTCCTTCACTGTAGAACTGGTTACTAATGACAACAAGCCTTGTTCAGTGGGTGCTACTATAATGTAGATTCTATCACTGATATTCCATGTGATATAGAACTGATTACTAATGCCAAGCCGTGTTCTGTGGATGCTACTATAGTGTATGCTTCTGTCACTGATATTACATGTGATATACAACAGGTTACTAATGACAACAAGATGTGTTCAGTGGATGCTACTATAGTGTAGATTCTGTCACTGATATTCCATGTGATATAGAACAGATTACTAATGGCAACAAGCCGTGTTCAGTGGATGCTACTACAGTGTATGCTTCTGTCACTGATATTACATGTGATATACAACAGGTTACTAATGACAACAAGCCGTGTTCAGTGGATGCTACTACAGTGTATGTTTCACCTCTGACATTTTATGTGATATTGAACAGGTTACTAATGGCAACAAGCTGTGTTCAGTGGATGCTACTACACTGTATGCTTCTGTCACTGATATTACATGTGATATAGAACAGGTTACTAATGACAACAAGCCGTGTTCAGTGGATGCTACTATAGTGTATGCTTCTGTCACTGATAGTACATGTGATATACAACAGGTTACTGACGAAGCCGGTCTGCTTGGCGAAACGCGCATCGAGGCGTCATTCATCCTTCCGTTCTGGGTTGCTGGTTCCGCTCTCCATTATGTCTCAGGGTACGTGCTGGCATTGGCTTTCTGTATGACGTATTTACTGTTTTCCTATCCATTATTACAGTCTTACCTGCCTGACTATTTTTGCCCAGGCACTTTGTTGGGATTTTCCTAGCCTGTTCACACATACTGTATATGTGGATTGGCAGCACTTCCCTATACATTTGGGCATAGTCATTCTATATGCACGTTTTATCTTCCCTTTCCCTGTGGGTTACATGAGCGGTTCCCGGTTACCCTTGGTTGGCTGACTCTGTATGTACATGATCTTTCACATCTGACCGCACTGTCTTTATCTCCATATGTGGTTCATTCGTTTTTATATTCCGTGTTATCTGTTGTATCATATCTAATAAAGATTTTGCACTTTTGTATACTATATAGTTCATTATCATTCTTAGGGCTATGTCCCTTTTTTGTTCGCTTAGGTTGTCTACTAATGACAACAAGCCATGTTCAGTGGATGTTACTATAGTGTATGCTTCTGCCACTGACATTACATGTGATATACAACAGGTTACTAATGACAACAAGCCATGTTCAGTGGATGCTACTACAGTGTATGCTTCTGTCACTGATATTACATGTGATATAGAACAGGTTACTAATGACAACAAGCCGTGTTCAGTGGATGTTACTATAGTGTATGCTTCACTGATATTACATGTGATATAGAACAGGTTACTAATGGCAACAAGCCGTGTTCAGTGGATGCTACAACAGTGTATGCTTCTGTCACTGATATTACATGTGATATAGAACAGGTTACTAATGACAACAAGCCGTGTTCAGTGGATGTTACTATAGTGTATGCTTCTGCCACTGATATTACATGTGATATAGAACAGGTTACTAATGGCAACAAGCCGTGTTCAGTGGATGCTACTACAGTGTATGATTCTTTCACTGATATTACATGTGATATAGAATAGGTTACTAATGACAACAACAACCTAGAAGCACTAAAGCAAAAGGGACGAAGCACCCCAATACACCGCGTTCCAAATTATTATGCAAATGTTATTTTTCAATGATTTTCCTAAATAGTCGATGCAAATGACAGTCAGTATAATCTTCAAGCCATCAACCGTTGGAGTATAATACAAATTTTATTGAACAAATCTCCTAATGATAAGTTTTTTTTCTAGAAGTAAAAAACTCAAAATGCACTGTTTCAAATTATTATGCACAACAGAGATCAAAACATTTTAAAGGTTGTAAAGAGAACTAAAATGGTCATTTGTTGAATTTGTAGCATCAGGAGGTCCTATTTACAGAAATCAAAAGCTCTTTTAATAAAAAAAAACTTAAGAGGCCAAGTTACATGTTAACATAGGACCCCTTCTTTGTATCAACTTCACAATTCTTGCATCCATTACATTTGTGAGTATTTGGGCAGTTTCTGCTTGAATATCTTTGCAGGATGTCAGAATAACCTCCCGGAGCTTCTGTTTTGATGTGAACTGCCTCCCACCCTCCTAGATATTTTGCTTGAGGATGCTCCAAAGGTTCTCAATAGGGTTGAGGTCAGGGGAACATGGGGGCCACACCATGAGTTTCTCTCCTTTTATGCCCATAGCAGCCAATGACACAGAGGTATTCTTTGCAGCATGAGATGGTCCATTGTCATGCATGAAGATAATTTTGCTACGGAAGGCACGGTTCTTTTTTTACCACGGAAGAAAGTGGTCAGTCATAAACTCTACGCACTTTGCAAAGGTCATTTTCACACTGTCAGGGACCCTAAAAGGGCCTACCGGCTCTCTCCCCATGATTCCAGCCCAAAACATGACTCCGCCACCTCCTTGCTGATGTCGCTGCCTTGTTGGGACATGGTGGCCATTCACCAACCATCCACTACTCCATCGATCTGGACCATCCAGGGTTGCACGTCACTCATCAGTAAACAACACGGTTTGAAAAATAGTCTTCATGTATTTCTGAGCCCACTGCAACCGTTTCTGCTTGTGAGCAATGTTTAGGGGTGTCCGAATAATAGCTTTCTGCACACTTGCAAACCTCTGGAGGATCCTACACCTTGAGGTTCGCGGGACTCCAGAGGCACCAGCGGCTTCAAATACCTGTTTGCTGCTTTGCAATGGCATTTTAGCAGCTGCTCTCCTAATCCTATTAAATTGTCTGGCAGAAACCTTCCTCATTATGCCTTTATCTGAACGAACCCGTCTGTGCTCTGAATCAGCCACAAATCTTTTCACAGTACGATGATCATGCTTACGTTTTCTTGAAATATCCAATGTTTTCATACCTTGTCCAAGGTATTGTACTATTTCACGCTTTTCGGCAGCAGAGAGATCCTTTTTCTTTTCCATATTGCTTGAAACCTGTGGCCTGCTTAATAATGTGGGACGTCCTTCTTAAGTAGTTTTCCTTTGATTGGGCACACCTGGCAAACTAATTATCACAGGTGTCTGAGATTGATTGCAATGATCCAAAGAGCCCTAAGAAACAATACCATCCATGAGTTTAATTGAAAAACTAATAATTAAATGTTTATGACACTTAAATCCAATGTGCATAATAATTTGGAACACGGTGTAGTGCCCCACTCTAGATAGAGCCCTCACTCTAGATAATGCCACTCAGTCTTTATAGAAAATAAATAAATAACTACATACCCTGATCCCGTTCCCGAATGGTCCAGTGGCAATGCAGATCTGCTCTCTTCTGAGCAGGTCTGCTGGAGCTGAACAAGCGGTGCATCGTTCAAAGGCGCTGATTGGCAGGGCAGAATCGACGCTACCGTCGTTGAAAGGCGCTGATTGATAGGTTATTTTGCCCCGCCAATCCGCATTATTGTAAGGCACATTATTCTAATGCGCTGAAAGGTCGGACACGGAACGTGCCCGGCTATCCAGCGCTAATGCATGTATTTGTACCTGCGTGCTATAGACGCAGGTACAATTACTGCAAGAGGGGGTCATTGTCGCTAGCACTGAGGCCCCCTCCGGTGCTAGCGACGCCTCCGGGCATGAGAGGGCTTATGTTGCCCGGCCTATACTTGTCAGAGGCTCGGCGGCACGGGCCCCGTAGTAGAGTCGCTACCGCTGTAGCAGCCGTAACAGCTGCTGGGGGTGCCACCATGCATATGGGGGGCATGTCGGCTGATGGCACGGCCCCCTCAAGCCGCGGGCCCCCCAGCAGTCGCTACGGCTGCTACCATGGTAGTTATGCCACTGATGAACAGTGTTGTCAGGGTCTTCCCCAGAGCGAAGTTCCGGGCAGAGTGCTAGTATAGGCTCTGCTCCGGGACTCTGTGGAATCCCCTGTCATCGCTGTCCACATATGGACAGCAGTGTCTCGGGCTTCCCCAGATCTGGACAGTGATGTCAGGAGCACAGCTGGAGTCCCAGTAGGAGTGCTACTAGAGCTCTGCCTGGGACTCCAGCTCTGGGGTTGCCCCTGACATCTCGGTCCATATATGAACAGTGGTGTCAAGAGCAGAGCTGGAATCCCAGGTAGAGTGCTAGAAGCGGCTCTGCTCCAGGACTCCAGCTCTGGGCAAGCCCCTGAAATCACTGTCCATATATGGACACTGATGTCAGTGACTTCCCCAGAGTTACGGAGCAGCGCCTATACTAGTCTTCTGCTCTGGGACAACGGCTCTGCGAATGCCCCTGACCTCACATTCCGGTCCAAGAGGATCCCCTGACGTCACTGTGTATGGACAGTGACATCAGGGGCTCATCCAGCAGAAGAATCCCTGGCCAAAGCGTTGGCAACCCTCTGGCTGGGGATTCCACTCCTAGAGTGAGCCCCAATGGAGCTATCTACTGGGGGGGGGGAGGTGGCACTATCTACAAGCAGTGTGTGTGGCAGAATCTACAGGGGGCACTGTGGCATTAGCTACGGGTGGGTGGGTGTCAGTATATCTACAGAGGGCACTGTGGCAGTATCTACAGAGGGCACTGTGGCACTATCTAAAAAGGGACTGCCCAATCTTGACATTTGTGTGTCTGCCAAACGCTGCCAACTGAGCCGCCGGACTGCGTTTAGCAACACTTAAACTGGATTGTTGAAATAAGCACGTGGAGAAATCTCGCAAATTTCCGTCAAGTCTAAACCTAGCGCTATTATTTTAGTAATGTATTGTAATAGTAATTTTCTATTGTTATAGTAGTTCAAATAACTAATTGATTAACAATTTTGTAATGTATCAAATTTGAACGTAATGCGGCCCGTCAACTACAAATTTTTTCTATTTGTGGCCCACTTACCCGGCCGTGTTTGAGACCCCTGCTCTAGGATTAGTATCAAAGTTTTTATGTTAAAGGTTAGGTGTCATGATTTTTTTTAAATTATATTGCTTTTAATATAATTTAAATAAAAATTGTATTTATTTTTGTCACTTTCTACTTTTTAATGTATTCAAACTTTTACTTCTCTATGGGGCTGACATTTTTTTTCATCTCTGTATGTGTCGATTAACGACACATACAGAGATGGAATATGGCAGCACAATGCATAGGACTCCATGAACGGCAGCTGTTCATTGCTTCTGCTATCTGGCTCTGTACTGCGCAGATGCAGGTCAGAGTCACACAGCAGAGAAGCCGGTTTGTAGGGAGATAGGCGCCATTATTAAGACCATCTGCACTGCAGGTAAGGTGTGTGTCTCTGTCTGTCCCTCTCTCTCTCACAGGCCCCTGCCCCCCCGTCGCTAGATGTATTGTCTGTGTGGACGGTGTGCGGAGCTAAACTTGTCTGACGTAGTAGAGCGAAGTGTGTGTGTGTGTGTGTGTGTCTATGTAGCAGTGCTGAGTGTGTGTGTGTGTCTGTGTAGCAGTGCTGAATGTGTGTGTAGCAGTGCTGATAGTGTGTGTGTCTGTATGTAGCAGTGCTGAGTGTGTGTCTGTGTAGCAGAGCTGAGTGTTTGTATGTATGTATGTAGCAGTGCTGACTGTGTGTGTATGTAGCAGAGCGGAGTATGCACGGGCGCCGCTGATACTTCATAGCTGCGATTAGCGGCGAACACACACACACCAAACATGAAAAATCAAATGTAATCAAGCATTTTTTTATGCGGTTTTTGGTACGTAAAATGCGCAAAAAAAACTGTCAAATGCACGCCGTGTGAACCGGTCAACTAAAAAGTCATTCACTTCACTTTCATCGTTCTAAGAGTATGTTCACACGCAGTAAACGTCTCGAAAAACGACTGAAAAATCGGAAACAACGCCTACAGACATCTGCCCATTGGTTTCAATGGGAAATACGGCATTCTGATCCGACGGGGGGGTTTTTACGCGGCCGTTTTCCAAAAACTGCACGTAAAAAGTCGCCCGCCAAAAAGAAGTTTTTGGAGACGTTTTTCATTGACTCCAAAAACGGCCGTAAAAAAGTGCTGCCAAAAATGCGAGTTTGATTAAAAAATGGCTGAAAATCAGGAGCTATTTTCCCTTTGTTTAGTAAGCGTGTGAACACACCCTTAGCCTTTTGGTGTGTCCTATAGCTTCTGCCAGCTGCAGAATCACACCCAAAATGGCAGCCGGACACTGCTTAGCAATTTGAAGACACCTTGTCCTGGCTTGTAGGAGGGGGGGGGTGAGGTTCCCTCCCACATTTACGACAGCTGTGAGTCCGTTTCTTTGCCTTATTCACCTTGCTGTAAGTCTGGGAAGTGCTCCCTCTGGTGGCCAAAATAGGAAAACATGTCAAATGATTATTTAATTTTGAATACTTTCCACCATGTGGAAGAAAGAAAAAATACAGCCAAAAACGTAAAAAATATAATAGAAATAAATAACTTACTTAAAAAAAAGGTTTTAGGGGGGCGTGGCCAGCTATGGGAGAGTGAAGACGTGCTCTCTCCAGCTCCTCTCTTAGCGTTCCCGAAATCGGCTGACATCCGCTCCCAGCTATGGGGAAGAATTCAAAAAAAACGAAGGCAGCAGCCCCTACATGCCCCTCATCGCCCCAGCGCGATATCGGGGATTATTTTAGGCGACAGCCCCAGATGCAGCTGCGGGCTGCGACGCGGGCCGAGGCCGGTGGTCAAGATGGCCGCCCGACCTCTCCATCCCCAACGGACCAGTGCACAGGGGGGGCCGGAGATGGCAGAAGGACACGTCCACTCACCCTCTGAGGTGCAGATCTTGAAGGTCCCCGGTCCTCTGTCTCCTTCCCGGGCTGTGATGTATCCTGCGGCACGGCCGACAGCGCCTGCCGATCTCCAAGATGGCCGCCGGGACCATGAGGCGTGCGGATGCGGGCCTGCTCTGGAGAGCACGGCCCTCCTTTCAGCTGCTCCGGAAGAGAGTGTGCCAACGCAGAAGGTACCGGACCCAGAGGCACCAGATCCCCGGTCTAGCTGGGAGGCATTAGGGGCCCCTGTAGCGGCGGACGCCGTTCCCCTGTCACAGGACCATGTGGCCTCTCAAGATGGCGGCCGGCTTTCTCCGGAGGGCCTGCGCATGCCAGGACACCACCCTCCCCCGTCACTGCTCTCATGGCCTGCGGGCCCTCTCCTTCCGAGACCCGACAGCGGCCTACTACCATCCCCGGGAGTGAGAGACACCACACCTGCCCTGCCTGCAGTGCTGCAGTTGGAGGAGCTAGCTAGGAGGCACAGTGAGTACCGAGGCCCTGAGCCTCCCATCACCCAGCTCACCTCACACGCTGTGGGACTGATAGCTCCAGATCTTCCCCTCCCACCCAGGGACCCTGGGCTGGTGGGGGCCTCTCCCTCTTGGTCCTCTGGCTCTGCATGGCACAGCTTCCCCAATGCCCCAACAACCATAGCCTCGACCCTGCCTATGGGAGCTCCCCAGCACCCTGGGGCTATGCCTGCACTACCTGCAAGTGGCCAAGGTCCTCAATTGCACCCACTCCCGTCGCCTGAAGTGGACACCCCAGCCAGTAGGGGATTAAGTTTTACTGACCCGTCGTCTGGATCTATATGTGAAAATCGGCCGGCGACTCTCTCAGATATCCGCCAGCTTGTTCAATTGTTGCCTACTAGGGCTGATATGACGTCCTTCGCCAGACAGATCGTTGAAGAATGCAAGCTGGAGTTTACACAGTTTCGTGCTGAACTTTCCTCACTTTCTACGAGGGTGGACACTCTTACGCAGGACCGGGTGGCTGATAATGCCACTATTGCAGATATCCAATCCACTATTCAGCAGCACTCAGCTCAGTTGTTCACTTTGCAGCAGCACCTTGATGATATTGAAAACCGTAATAGGAGGAACAACCTACGTGTTCGAGGATTGCCCGAATCTGTTCCTGCGTCTGAGCTGTTTTCGACTCTCTCCACCATCTTCAATACTTTACTAGGCCGTCCGCCGAATACCCATATAGAGATCGACCGGGCACATAGAGCTCTCCGCCCTGTAAGTGTTGATGATCCTCGGCCGAGGGATGTCATCTGCCGAATCCATTTTTACGCAATCAAGGACTCTATCCTCCAAAAAATCCGACGGCAGCCCATCATTCTCCACCAAGGCACGCAGTTGCGTATTTTGCCGGATTTATCTCGACACACGCTGGCGCAAAGAGCTGCTCTCAAACCCCTGCTGGAGGTGCTCCGGAACCGGGACATCATCTACAGGTGGGGCTTCCCGTTTGCCCTGATGGTTCGACAGGAGGGCCGTACCTATACTGTGCGATCCCCGGCCGACCTGCCTGGTTTCTTGCGGGACTTGAACCTTCCTCATGTTGCATTACCGGAGTGGCCCTCGTTGTTATCCTCTGCTGGCGGGGGATCGCGGGGGAGACGCCCGTTCTCTGGGCCCCTAGCTGTGGCGGAGGGTCGTCCTCCGCGTGGACCTCGCAGACGATCTAGACGCCGACAAGAACGTGACCCTACTCCACCCATGGAGACCGCCCGTTCGGCATGATGATCCGGACTGTCGCTCCTGGAATTCCTCCTGTTACTTACTTACTTGATGTCTGATTTCAAGATTGCTTGTTGCTCTGAGTATTACCTTCAGATGCCTTCCAATGTCTTCCTCTCTCGTTATTTAAAGTGTGCAAATGATGTTAAGCTGTTAATACTTATATTATTGTACGCTAGGGAGTGCGGATAACTCTTATGCATAGTTGTCACCTTCCCCCTGTAGGTTTTGGACCGAATTTTTGGTCTTCCGCAATTGTGCGCTTAGTTTGTGCGGCAGTGGTTTTCGTACTGCCTTTTTTGTTTGATTTTATGTCTGTGTTTTTCTCTAATGCTCTGTTCTTTACTCCTAGCTTGTTTCCCTCCTCTGCTTCCCTCCTGGCGATCCTGGACTCCGATCCTTCGTGCGCTACCCGGCATACCTCAGTGAGCCGTTTAGTCTGCATCCATGGCTGACCTTAATATTGCCTCCTTCAACGTGAAGGGGCTGAATGTTCCTGAAAAGCGGGCGCAAATCTTACACCATCTACACAAGCGTAAGGTACACATCGCATGCTTCCAGGAGACACATTTTAAGGAGGGACATGCCCCTACTATCAAGCACAAACACTACACTACGTGGCATTTCAGTAATAATCCCCTTTCCAGATCGTGTGGAGTTGCCATAGCCCTTCACAAGTCTCTCCCCCATCAGGTTGTCAATCTTGTTGTGGATCCCGAGGCGAGATACCTCATCTTAGTGCTTAATATTGGTGGGAGGGAATTCACGGTGATTAACGCTTATGCTCCTAACCAGGGTCAGGTGCCCTTCATTCTTCAACTTATAGAAACCGCCCTTCCGGTGGTCCGGGGGACTGTGGTGCTGTGCGGAGACTTTAACCTTACTCTGGATCCGACGGTGGATAATTCTACTGGTCGTTCTAGTGTTGCATACGGTGCTATTAGGCGGGCGAGGCGAGCTCTCCTACAACTTCAACTGTGTGATGCATGGCGCATTCAACATCCCACGGATAAGGATTATAGTTTTTACTCCCATCCGCATGGCACCTACAGTCGCTTGGATTACATTTTCCTTCAGCAACATGCTCTCCCCTGGGTAGCCTCTACGTCCATTGGCAGTATCCTGTGGTCTGACCATGCCCCGGTATATTGTACTTTACATCTCCCCTTCATCACTAAAGGCCCCTGGACTTGGAGACTGAATGAGTCCCTGCTCCTGGATGGGGTGTGCCATGCTGATTTGCTTCAAACTGTGGAACATTTCACACTTGATCATGCCCAGGATGACACGTCCCCCTTGGTTCGTTGGGAAGCCCTTAAATGCGTTCTCAGGGGGGTCCTCATAAAACACGGGGCGCGCCTTAAAAGAGAAAGGGCCCACTCCCTTAAAATTGCTCTCCAAAAAATTAGCGCTCTTGAACTGGCTCACAAACGTGCGCTGTCTCTTCCGATTTTACGGGAGTTACAGGTTGCCCGACAGGACGCCAGACGGCTGTTGGACTCTGCCCAGCAGCGCGCTCTCCAAGTCTGTCGCAGTAAATTCTACGAGTTTGGCAATAAGAGCGGACGTATGTTGGCCAGAGCTGTAAAAACTAGAATTGCCCAGTCACACATCCCAAATACTAAGGCTCCTTCTGGCCAAGTTGTTCACACGACCCCAGAGATAGCGGAGTGCTTCCATAGCTTTTTTTCTGATCTTTACAACCTTGACCCTCCCACCCCCGCCCCCTCCCATCCGCCGGACCGGGATTCTTTCTCATCCCCCTTCACACCGTTGTCTGGGGAGATAGCTGAGGAACTTGATTCGGACTTCACTTCCTCGGAACTCCTCAGGGTTATAACCGATCTCCCAGGGGGGAAGAGTCCTGGCCCGGATGGCTACACTGCCAAGTTCTACAAGGTGTTGGCGGACCGGTTGCTACCGCTTTTGTTGTTAGCTTTTAACTCTATTTCCCCGGAGGTCCTGTTTCCTCCTAGTTCCACCTTGGCTCATGTCGTAGTGATCCCTAAGCCGGGTAAGGACCCTCAATTATGCTCCAGTTATCGTCCCATCTCCTTGCTCAATGTAGACCTAAAAATGTACGCTAAATTGCTCGCCAATAGATTGAATAAATACCTGCCTGAACTAATCCACCCGGACCAGGTGGGGTTTGTGCCTGGTCGGGAGGCCCGTGACAACACCCTTAAAACTTTCGATATCATTCACCACGCCCAGACTAACCGAATCCCGCTCATGATCCTGTCCCTGGATGCTGAAAAGGCATTTGACAGAATATCGTGGCCTGCCCTTTACCAAACCCTTCGGCATGTGGGAATAGGACCTTCTCTCTTGGCAAAAATTATGGCATTGTATCGCACGCCTTCGGCCCAAATAAAAATAAATGGCTCCCTCTCGGCACCTTTCCCTATTTACAATGGCACACGACAGGGCTGTCCCCTATCCCCCCTGTTGTATGTCCTGGTTATGGAACACCTCATGGCCTCCATTCGGAGCAACACGGATATTAAGGGTATTAACATTGGAGGGAAGGAATACAAGTGCTCGGCATTTGCTGATGACCTATTGGTCTATCTCACAGACCCTCATGTCTCTCTTCCTTCACTGATGTCCGAGTTGTCTCGTTTTGGAACATGGTCTAATTTCAAAATCAATTTCTCTAAGTCTGAGGCGTTAAATGTTTCTCTTCCAGGCCCGTTAGTATCGCTTCTCCAAAGTAATTTCCCCTTTTCCTGGCCCTCCAGGGGTATTACATATTTGGGTGCCCGTATAAGTGGGGACCTTACACAATTGTTTACAAATAATTTTATCCCCCTACTGGCCAAGTTTCGCACTGATCTTAATTCCTGGCATAAGACTGAGTTTTCCTGGTTTGGTCGTATCAATATTATTAAGATGTCTCTCCTCCCCCGCTTACTTTATCTCCTGCAGACGATCCCCATCTCTATTCCATCCTCCTATTGGTTGCGGCTTCAGCGATGCTTCGGCTCCTTCATTTGGCCGACTGGTCGTCCACGTCTGAGCCGGGCTCTGCTGACTCGTTCCAGGGGTACGGGTGGGGTTGGTCTGCCGGATTGTCGGCTCTACTATCTGGCATCAACTCACGCACGTGTTTTAGATTTTTTTCATAACCGAGAATCAAAACTATGGGTCCGTTTGGCTCAACAACTATGTCCCAGTACCCTATCATCCCTGCCGTGGATCTTGCCCGGGAACAGACCGACTCAAGCCTCCTTTGTTGTTTACCATACCCTCATGGCGTTGAGGTCCTTAGGGCCTGGATGTTCGCTTATAGACCCCCTGGGTCCTTTAACTCCTATCACAGATAATCCAGCCTTTCCTGCTGGTAAGGCTGGTCGCTCCTTCCTAGGCAGGCCGCCCACCGGCCCCATGTATTTTGCGCAGGTCCTCTCCGCTTCCTCTCTTCTCCCCCTAACCTCCATCTGCCCCGATGCCGTGCCCCTCACTCGCCATATATATGAATATGCCCAGTTAAAACATTTTTATGGAACAGTTAACCGACGCGCACACCTTCACAGGTTGTTGACGGACTTTGAGCGCCTATGTGTCTCCTCCCAGCCACCTACCCATACCATATCCACAATATATAAATTACTCCTTTCACAGCGTTCCCAACAACTACCCTCCTTCTGCGGGGCCTGGGAGAGAGAATTACATACTACATTTACTGATGCACAATGGAAGCGGTGTTTCTCCCTCTCACAAAAAGCCTCTATAGCCATTAGGGCCCAGGAAACTAGTTACAAAATTGTCTCTAGATGGTATAGGGTCCCGGCTGCGCTCCATAAATGGTATCCGTCTGTGCCTGACAATTGTTGGCGTTGTGGTGCGGTAGGAGGTTCGATGTCTCATGTTTGGTGGAGTTGCCCCTTGTTGAGGAGTTTTTGGGATGCGGTGCTTAAATTAATATTGGAGGTTACTGGAGTCTATGTCCCCAACTCTCCGGAAGCAGCTCTTTTATTCATGTTCCCGATGCCAATACAAGTTTATAAAAGCTCACTAGTTAGACATCTCCTTCAGGCAGCAAAGTCAGTAATCCCGCGCAGGTGGAAAACGGCAATACCCCCAACATTAGATGAGTGGTTTCGGGAAGTTGCCTTGATACAGCGAATGGAACACTTGGTGGCTCACTCCCCGGCATCTGTGGTAAAATACACGTCTACATGGTCTCCTTGGATAGTGTTTCTTTCTTCTCCTTCCTACCTCACGGCGGTAACCTGAGTCGGCCTATGCCCCTGTGAAATGTACTATGGCTTTTGCGCGCTGCTGATTTTCATTCATAATACGCCAGAACTGGAGTCCAGGATCCCCTTGTCCTCTCCCCTCCCTCCCTCCTATCCCTCCCTCTCTTGGGGCCTTTTTCTATACTTTCTCTTCCCCTGTCTAGGGTAATGTGCCTCTTCTTCTCTGTTTGAATTAAGTGGTCTCGCTGTACATTCTGTTGTTATGCCTCTAGGATTACTCATGCTACTGTTGTATACCGACCATTCTTTTTCATGTTGAGATGTGTTGCACATTATTGATTTTCCTTTTGGTGTTTTGTTTGTTTTTGCTTTGGTCCACTGACCTTGTTTGTTTTTATTTAGGTGTGGAGGCCTTCCCTCCACTATGTTTTGTAAATTTTGTGTTCTGAAACTCAATAAAAATTTGAATAAGAAAAAAAAAAAAAAAAAAAAGGTTTTATTCCCGACACATTCCATTTAAACATTTTTCTTTAGACTTTTCTTTTAGATTTTTGCATTTTTCATTATCTGTATTTAAAAATAATTAAAATATCTTGCACTTTTCCCTCTGCTCACATAGGATCCACCATTCATATTAGACTGATCCTTCCTGTTCTGTAGAGATCACTTCTCAGCAGTCATCTCATTATTATCACATGCAGAATTACACTGATGGGTAACACCCATATATAGATAGCACAAGATCCACCATTGACAATAGGTGATGGACACAGCTCCCCTCCTCCCCCTCTCTGCACAATGACCTCTGCAGAGAATTTTTTATTTTTTTTTAAACTACAATAAAAAAATAAAATAGATTAAAAAAAATTAAATAATACGTTTCACTGTCTGATTTTAATTAACGAATTAAAAAAATAGTTATTTGGCTGTGTTTTTTTGCATTCATCATGTAGTTTAAATAACGTGTTCACTGTTCGGGTCGTTACGATCGTGGTGCTATATATGTGTCTTTTTTTATACTTGTACAAATTAAACCGCCTTATGGTAAAAATTGTTACTGTGAACTTTTACGTTTTTTTAAAATAAACTTTAATTGTATTTAATATATTTTTTTTAGTCCCACTAGGGAACTTCATGATGCAATCTGCTGATCGCTGACATATTGCTTTGCTATACTGAGTATGCACAACTAAATAGGATTATAGTCATGACAGGCCCGTCGGCCTTTGTTAGGCCATCGGCTGCCATGGCATCCCATCCGCGGCCGGTTTACGTGTTTGCAGGTCGTTGATGGCTGACAGAGGGAGCTCCCTCCTTATGTCACACCACTTAAATGCTGTGGTCGCTATTGACCGTTGCAGCTCCCTCGGTGATCACACGAGCACAGCATCTTCATTGCACACTTGTCTTCCAGCCCTGACACTGTAAGGCTGGGTTCACACGACCTATTTTCAGGCGTAAACGAGGCGTATTATGCCTCGTTTTACGTCTGAAAATAGGGCTACAATACGTCGGCAAACATCTGCCCATTCATTTGAATGGGTTTGCCGACGTACTGTGCAGACAACCGGTCATTTACGCGTCGTCGTTTGACAGCTGTCAAACGACGACGCGTAAAAATACAGCCTCATCAAAAGAAGTGCAGGGCACTTCTTTCAGACGTAATTTGAGCCGTTCTTCATTGAACTCAATGAAGAGCAGCTCAAAATTTACGGCTGTCAGAGAAGCCTCGCAAAATGCGAGGACGAGCATTTACGACTGAAACGAGGCAGCTGTTTTCTCCTGAAAACAGTCTGTCTTTTCAGACGTAAAAGCCTGCTACCGTGTGCACATACCCTAAGGCTGATGGTTTTATACTGACAACTCATGGCCTATAAAAAGTCCCATGTGGTAATGCCTGTTATACATTCGGTATGTCTTAACCCCTTCCCTCTGCAATTATTTTTTAGGTTTTTAATTTTTGTTTTTTCCTCCCCACCTTCCAAATTACATAACTTTTTTATTATTCTGTCGATTATAGCCAGCAGAATAGAGGACCGGGTCTTCTGCCAGACTTGTGGGAAGTACCTAAATGCAGAGTCAGCTGCGGGTACCTGAGATGTAGCTGGAGCAGGAAGAGGGATTCATGGATGTTGGCGGTAGACAATGTAGAATGGTGTGGAAGTAGTGGACTCACTTGTGTGGTTGTTATGTGAGAACTTGGCCCATGGAAGAAGCTGTACCCAGTCATCCTGCTGCATGGCGATGAAATAACGAAGATAATTCTCCATGATCTGGTTAATCCTCTCGAATTGACCATTGGACTGGGGATGGTAGGCTGAAAAAAACTCCACTTTCACATCCAGGAGCCTACAGGGGGCTCTCCAGAATTTCGAGTGGAACTGAACCCTCTGATCAGACACGATATAAAGGGGCAAGCAGAAGATGTGCTGAATGAAGAGATTTGCCAGTCGAGGAGCAGAAAGTAGGCTTGTCAGTGGAATAAAATGTGCCATCTTCGAGAACCGGTCCACCACCACTGAGACCATATTGCATCCTGCTGAGGGAGGAAGATCTGTGACAAAGTCCATTGCAATATGCTGCAAGGGGCCGTTGGGCACAGGCAGATGTTGGAGCAGACCGGCAGGCTTGGAATGAGCAACCTTGTTAGACGCACAGACAGTGCAGGAAGAGACAAAGTCCACGATATCTTTGGGCAGCGTGGGTCACCAAAAATGACGAGCAATCAGATCTTGAGTCTTATGAACACCCACGTGCCCAGCAAGTTTGTAGCTGTGTCTACAGCGAAGAATTCTCCTCATGTCTGCCAACCGAACAAAAGCCCTCGCCGGAGGTATGTCTAACTTGCAGGGGATTAGCAGTAATAATGCAGGATGGGTCTGTGATACATTGAGGGGTCTCCACAGTGTCTTTTTTTTGTTTCAAACGACCAGGACAGGGCATCAGCCCCCACATTTTTGTCGGTGGGACGGTAGTGAAGCACAAATTGGAAATGGGTGAAGAACAGCTACCACTTGGCTTGACGGTTTTTAGCCGTTGAGCCAACTGGAGATAAGTGAGGTTCTTGTGGTCGGTCTATATCAGGATGGGGTGAGCTGCGACCTCTAGCAGAGGTCTTCACTCTTCCAGAGTGTAGCGTCTATGGCCGCGGTTCCGTCGGGTTCACTCACTCCCAACGCCCGCAGCCATGGATCTGTGAGTGCTGGTCCCCATCTCCTTCCTAGGAGATGCCAGCGCTCACTTCCGCTCTGGTCCGCTGTGTCCCATACGGTGTGCGCGCATGCTCGTGCCCGCTCTTAAATGGCCAGCGAGTGCGCATGAAAAAAATCATGATCATCAACCCACATGATTTCCTTGTCTATAAGAAGGCACCAGCCCTTCTGATCCTTGCCTGAGTGTTGTTAGTATATCCCAAGTCTGTCTTGCAAATGGTCCCTTAGTGTTTCCCGTTCCAGTTGTTACCTGTTCCTGTATCTCGTGCTGTGTTCTTGTTCCTGTGCCTACTATTGTTGGAGTCGTGTCCTACTGCACCTGCTGTCATGTGCCATGTCCAGTGTATTCTGCCACGTCCAGTGTCTTCTTCCACATCTTGTACTGCCTGCCACGTCTGGCGCAACCTGCTCCACCGACCTCCATCCGTGCTGAAGCCACAGCCACTCTCTGGACTAGTTCAGGTACCCGAGTGTTACGAACTGCTATAGACTTTTGTATAGAGTGAGACCTGGTCAGCTGTCCAGAAGATACAGTCAGAGATCCATGACCTTCGCACACGCCAGGATTAACTCCTTGAGGCTGTAAATTCTATCATGGTCCGTCTGGATCTACTCACTGTTCCACCTCCGGTTTTTCCTCCAGAGGCTGTTGCTGTACCACTGCCCGTTGCGCCTCCTGTACGTTCCGGATCCACAGTTTCTCTGCCTCTTCCTCATTGTTATGACGGTGATCCAGAACATGTAGAGGATTTATTAACCAATGCATGGTTAATTTTAGGCTACGGGCTCATCTCTTCCCCTCCGAGGAGGCCAAGGTAGCATTTATCATCTCCCTTCTTGCTGGCAAGGCCCTTGCATGGGCGAACCCAATCTTGGAACAACAAGGACCTGTATCCTCGGACCTAGCCTTGTTCCTGCAGTCCTTTCGTGCTGTGTTCGAAGAGCCGGGTCGAACATCTTCTGCCGCGGCCACTCTGTTGACCCTCAAGCAAGAGGGTTCCACAGTAGGGGAGTATGCTATCTCCTTCCGTACCCTGGCAGCCGAGCTGGCATGGAACAATGAGGCACTGGTGGGGACCTTCTGGCAAGGACTGTCCTCTCATCAAGGACGAACTGGTGCCCCGCGACCTTCCTTCTACCTCGGATGCCCTCATCCTGTTAGCCACTCGGGTTGACATGAGAATACGGGAGCGCACTCAAGAGGTTGGGCAGGAGAGCCGGGTCCACAGACCAGCACCCTCGGTCCAGAGACCACTATTGCCTTCCCCTAGTTCACTACCTGAAGAACTCATGCAGGTAGACAGAGTCCGGTTGTCTGAACAAGAGAAGCAGCGAAAACGCTCCTCTGGAGTATGTATGTATTGTGGCCTTAAGGGTCATTTTGTGCGCCAATGCCCACAGAAACCGGGAAACTCCAGTACCTAGGGTTGGTTAGAGAGGCAACTCTAGGTGGGACATCTCCAAATGTTAAAACATCTTCCAAATTATCGATTCCTGAGTCCATCATCTTCGTAGAGACGTCACATCGCTCCTCCGCCTGTCTTGACTCTGGAGCAGCTGCTAATTTCATCCAGCAGGATCTAGTGGATCGTTTACATCTACCCACAGTTCTTCTGGAGAGACTCCTGGTTGTTGCCTCTGTGAATGGTCTACCATTGCCCGATCCGATTGTGTTCATCACAGAGCCGTTAACACTATGCGTCGGAGCTCTTCATTCGGAGCAGATCGCCTTCCTTATACTCCCTAAGACTATCAATCCTATCCTGCTGGGTCTGCCATGGCTTTGCCTACACGCCCCGGTTCTTGACTGGGGTGCCGGAGAGATTCTTCAATGGGGTTTCAGATGACCTAGCCATTGCCTGTCACAAGTTCGTCCTGTTATGCTCCCTCTGCCTCAGTCACTCTCCGATCTACCATCTCAGTATGCCAGTTTTGCGGATGTCTTCTGAAAGCGAGAAGCTGAGACGTTGCCTCCACATCGGAATTATGACTGCTCCATTGAACTGGTTCCAAATGCTTCTCTTCCCCGTGGATGGGTATATCCTCTCTCCTTGCCAGAGATTTTATCCATGTCAGCCTATATCAAGGAGAATTTGGAGAGGGGTTTTATACGAAAATCTTCCTCCCTGTCTGGGGCCAGCTTCTTCTTCGTTAAGAAGAGAGACGGATCTCTTCGACCCTGCATTGACTACCGTGGTCTCAACCAGATCACGGTCCAGAACAAATACCCATTGCCACTTACACTACCGTTCAAAAGTTTAGGGTCACCCAGACAATTTTGTGTTTTCCATGAAAACTCACACTTATATTTATCAAATGAGTTGCAAAATGACTAGAAAATATAGTCAAGACATTGACAAGTTTAGAAATAATGATTTTTATTTGAAATAATAATTTTCTCCTTCAAACTTTGCTTTTGTCCAAGAATGCTCCATTTGCAGCAATTACAGCATTGCAGACCTTTGCCATTCTAGCTGTTAATTTGCGGAGGTAATCGGGAGAAATGTCACCCCATGCTGCCAGAAGCCCCTCCCACAAGTTGGATTGGCTTGATGGGCACTTCTTGCGTACCATACGGTCAAGCTGCTCCTACAACAGCTCTATGGGGTTGAGATCTGGTAACTGCGCTGGCCACTCCAATACAGATAGCATACCAGCTGCCTACTTCTTCCCTAAATAGTTCTTGCATAATTTGGAGGTGTGCTTTGGGTCATTGTCCTGTTGTAAGATGAAATTGGCTCCAATCAAGCGCTGTCCACAGGGTATGGCATGTCGTTGCAAAATGGAGTGATAGCCTTCCTTATCCAAAATCCCTTTTACCTTGTACAAATCTCCCACTTTACCAGCACCAAAGCAACCCTAGACCATCACATTACCTCCACCATGCTTGACAGATGGCGTCAGGCACTCTTCCAGCATCTTTTCAGTTGTTCTGCGTCTCACAAATGTTCTTCTGTGTGATCCAAACACCTCAAACTTCGATTCGTCTGTCCATAACACTTTTTTCCAATCTTCCTCTGTCCAATGTCTGTGTGCTTTTGCCCATATTAATCTTTTCCTTTTATTAGCCAGTCTCAGATATGGCTTTTTCTTTGCCACTCTGCCCTGAAGGCCAGCATCCCGGAGTCGCCTCTTCACTGTAGACGTTGACACTGGCGTTTTGCGGGTACTATTTAATGAAGCTGCCAGTTGAGGACCTGTGAGGAGTCTATTTCTCAAACTAGAGACTCTAATGTACTTGTCTTGTTGCTCAGTTGTGCAGCGGGGCCTCCCACTTCTCTTTCTACTCTGGTTAGAGCCTGTTTGTGCTGTCCTCTGAAGGGAGTAGTACACACCATTGTAGGAAATCTTCAGTTTCTTGGCAATTTCTCGCATGGAATAGCCTTAATTTCTAAGAACAAGAATAGACTGTCGAGTTTCACATGAAAGCTCTCTTTTTCTAGCCATTTGGAGAGTTTAATCGAACCCACACATGTAATGCTCCAGATTCTCAACTAGCTCAAAGGAAGGTCAGTTTTATAGCTCCTCTAAACAGCAAAACTGTTTACAGCGGTGCTAACATAATTGCACAAGGGTTTTCAAGTGTTTTCTAATCATCCATTAGCCTTCTAACACAGTTAGCAAACACAATGTACCATTAGAACACTGGAGTGATGGTTGCTGGAAATGGGCCTCTATACACCTATGTAGATATTGCATTAAAAAACAGACGTTTGCAGCTAGAATAGTCATTTACCACATTAGCAATGTATAGAGTGCATTTATGATTAATTTAATGTTATCTTCATTGAAAAAAAACTGTGCTTTTCTTTCAAAAATAAGGAAATTTCTAAGTGACCTGAACTTAGCTAAACTTTTGAACGGTACTGTATATCCGAGCTGTTTGATCTCATACGAGGAGCCAAAATTCTTTCTAAGCTAGACCTGCCGGGGGCTCATAACCTAATCCGGATTCGCCGGGGTGACGAATGGAAGACGGCATTTAACACCTGTGACGGGCACTACGAATCCCTAGTGATGCCCTTCGGACTGTGTAACGCTCCCGCAGTCTTTCAGGAATTCGTCAATCATATCTTCCGAGATATCCTCTATATGTGTGTTGTAGTTTATCTCGATGATATTTTGATTTTCTCCCCAGATCTGATGACCCATCGGAGGCATGTCCATCAGGTTCTCCTGCGACTAAGGGAGAATTGCTTATATGCCAAGTTGGAGAAGTGCGTCTTTGAAAAGAGGACTTTGCCCTTTCTGGACTACATCATCTCGGATCAAGGTCTTCAGATGGATCCTGAGAAACTAAAGTCTGTCCTGGAATGGTCATGTCCTCAATGCCTGGGGGCCATATAGCGGTGTCTGGGATTCGCCAATTTCTACCGGCAGTTTATTCCAAACTTCTCATCTCTGACGGCTCCCATCTATACCCTTACCAAGAAGGGTGTGAATGCCAAGGTGTGGACTCCAGAGGCAGAGTCTGCATTTATTAGCCTCAAGAAAGCCTTCACTTCAGCCTCTATCCTCCATCATCCTGACATATCTCGGCAGTTCTCATTGGAGGTGGACGCTTTCTCTGTTGCTGCAGGTGCACTTCTGTTCCAGAGGAGCTCCAAAGGAAAGGCAGTAGTATGTGGCTATTACTCGAGACTTTTTTCTTCTGCAGAGCGCAATTCCTCTATTTTGCTGGCAGTCGATCGCATGAAGCGAAAAACAGATACAAAGAGAAGAGAGCCGCCTCAGTATATTCCGGGTACCAAATTCTTGCTGTCCTCTCGGAACGTTCGTTTGAAGGTGCCTTCATACAAGTTTGCTCCCAGGTTCCTTGGTCCTTTTGAAATTCTGCAACAGATAAACCCTGTCTCCTATAAGCTGTGGCTGCCCCTACCCTTAGAATCCCCAACTCCTTTCATGTGTCCCTCCCTGAAACCAGTGGTCCTGAACCATCCCAGCGGTTCTTCCGATGTGTTCGAGGTGAGGGAGATTCTGGACTGCAAAAGGGTAGGAGGAAGGACTTTCTATTTGGTGGACTGGAGAGGGTTTGGTCCTGAGGAGAGCTCCTGGGAGCCGGAAGAGAACCTCAGTGCTCCTGCTCTCATTAAGAAATTCCTCTCTCGCTCTGGCCCCAAGAAAAGAGGGCGTAAGAGGGGGGATACTGTAGCAACATGGCCGCGGGCCACCGGGTTCACTCACCTCCCGAGGCCCGCAGCCATGAATCTGTGAACGCTTTTCCCCATCTTCTTCCTAGGAGACGCCAGCATTCACTTCTGCTCCGGTCCGCTGTGTCCCGTAGGGTGCGCGCTCACGCTCGTGCCTGCTCTTAAAGTGCCAGCGCGCAAACATGAAAATAATCAACCCACATGATTTCCTGGTTTATAAGAAGGCCCCAGCCCTTCTGATCCTTGCCTGAGCGTTGTTAGTATATCCCTAGTCTGTCTTTCAAATGGTCCCTTAGTGTTTCCCGTTCCAGTTGTTACCTGTGCCCTGTTACCTGTTCCTGTATCCCGTGCTGTTTTCTACTTTTCTTGTTCCTGTGCCTACTAGTGTTGGAGACATGTCCTACTGCGCCTGCTATTGTTTGCCACTTCCAGTGTCTTCTGCCACATCTACTGCCCGCCACATCTGGCGGAACCTGCTGCACCGACCTCCATCCGTGCTGAAGCCACAGCCACTGTCTGGACTAGTTCAGGTACCTGAGTATTACAAACTGCTATAGACTTACGAACTGCTATAGACTTTTGTATAGACTGAGACCTGGTCAGCTGCCTCTCCGCTTCGGCGGAGCGGCCTAGTGGTTCCACACACCCTGTGACCATGACGGAGCCAATTTGATGGCCAGTAACTCTTGATCCCCAATAGAGTAATTGCGCTATGCAGGGGAAAAAAGTCTCGAGTGATAGCCACACACCACTGCCTTTCCTTTGAAACTTCTTTGGAACAGTAGTGCACCTGTACCAACAGAGGAAGCGTCCACCTCCAACGAGATCTGCCGAGACACGTCAGAATGATGGAGGATTGAGGCTGAAGTGAAGACTTTCTTGAGGCTATTAAATGCTGATTCTGCCTCTAGAGTCCACACCTTGGCGTTCATACCTTTCTTGGTAAGAATAGTGATGGGGGCCATCAATGATAAGAAGTTTGGGATAAACTGCCGGTAGAAGTTGGCGAATCCAAAATAAAACGCTTTATGGATCGCAGTCTCCGAGGACATGGCCATTCCAGGACGCACTTTTCTTTCTCAGGATCCATCTTGAGACCCTGATCCGAGATGGTGTAGCCCAAGAAGGGCAGAGAATTTTTATCAAAAATGCACTTCTACAGCTTGACATACAGACGATTCTCCCTTAAACGCAGCAGAACTTGACGGACATGCCTCCAATGTGTCGTCTGATCTGGAGAGATTATCAAGATAGACCACAACACAGAAATAGGGGAGGTCTCGGAATAAATCATTGGTTCCTGGAAGACTGCGGGAGCGTTACACAGTCCGATGGGCATCACAAAGTATTTGTAGTGCCTGTCTCGAGCGTTGAATACCGTCTTTCACTCATCACCTTGATAGATTCGGATCAAATTGTAAGCCGCACGCAAGTCTAGTTTAGAGAAAATCCTGGCTCCACGTATGCGGTCAAATAGTTCGGCTATTAGTGGCAACGGGTCTTTATTCTTGACTGTGATCTGGTTGAGACCACGGTAGTCAATGCAGGGTTGAAGAGATTCGTCTTAATTTTTAACGCGGAAGAAACTGGCCCCCGGCCGCGGAAGAGGATTTTCGTATGAAACCCCTCTCCAGATTCTCGTTCACATAGGTTGACCTAGACGGAGTCTCTGGCAAGGAGAGTGGATATACCCATCCACAGGGAGGCATTAGGAACCAGTTCAATTGGAGAGTCGTACGCCCGGTGTGGTGGAAGCATCTCAGCCTCCTTCTTGCTGAAGACGTCTGCAAGCTGCAAATAATGAGTGGGTAATCCCGTTAACGACTGAGACAGAAGGCTAAACAGGATGGATCTCTGACAGTCAGCGGTGGAGACATTTGGAGCCCCATTGGAGATCCCCGAAATTGCAGTCCAGGACTGGGTCATGAAGCCGGAGCCAACGCAGGCCCAGCAAAACAAGATTCACAGCTTTAGGAAGAAGACGAGGAATGTAATCTGTTTGATATGAAGGGCTCCCACTTGGAGCTTCAGTGGCTTGGTCACAGACACCATAGGATCGGGCAGAGGACGTCCATTCACCGAGGCAACAGCCAAGGGTGTCTCCAAGGAAACCGTCGGCAACTGGAGCTGATCCACTAGATCCTGTTGGATAAAGTTTGCCGCGGACCCGCAGTCCAGCTAGGCAGAGGCCTTCTCATCGGACAATATAATCACGGGTTTGGACAATTTTGGAGAGAGTTTCTTATATAGAGCTGTTCCGCCTAGGGTTGTTTCTCCAAACAATCCTAGACACTGGAGTTGTTTGGCTTCTGGAGACACAAACTCACAAAATGGCCTCCTAAGCCGCAATATAGACACAGTCCCGAAGTACGTTTGCCTTTTTTTTTTTCTCCTGCACTGACCATTTGAGCCGGTCCACTTGCCTAGGCTCTACTGGTGGAATCATTGATTAGAGATGAGCGAACCGGGACAACCGAACCCGGTTTCGGTCCGAACTTCCTGAAAAGTTTGGTTCGCAGCGTATCCAAACTTCACCGGGTTCGGCCGAACCCGTTTTGACCGAACCCGGCTACATTTTGGCGCCTGCCACATGTTACATCTAAAATGGAGGATTTCACAAGATCACCTGACATCAGGCTACCCCATAATGCCTTGCAAACTGCTCTCCCAGCCAATCGGGAGGCAGCATAGGGGCGGGCTCAAGCCTGCAATAAAAGTCTATGCACGGAGCTCAGCGGCCATTTTACAGACAGGAGCTGTAGGGATAGCATCTCTGTGCAGTAAGGGAAAGCTTTAGGAATCTAAAAGGCAGGAATCCACCAATCGAAGGGGCTCATCCACTACTCACTACTCAGTGTGTGAATACGCTTTTATAAGGGGCTCATCCCCGTTGCATCCAACTTACAATACAGGCAGGCTTTGTAGTACTACAACGCCCAGCATTCCCTGAGTCAGTGCACAGTGGCTAATAGAAATTCTCATTCATTGCCATTTGGCAAGCCAGTGTCCGTGTGTGAATACGCTTTTAGAAGGGGCTCATCCCCGGCCGTTAACATAACAAACAAATAACAATACAACTTGCAATACAGGCAGCCTTTGTAGTAGTGGTAGTAGTAGTACTACAAGGCCCAGCATTCCCTGAGTGCACTGCGGCGTGGCTGATAGATATTCTCATTCATTGCCATTTGCCAAGCCAGTGTCAGTGTGTGAATACGCTTTTAGAAGGGGCTCATCCCCGGCCGTTAACATAACAAACAAATAACAATACAACTTGCAAAACAGGCAGCCTTTGTAGTGTTGGTAGTAGTAGTAGTACTACTACAAGGCCCAGCATTCCCTGAGTGCACTGCGGCGTGGCTGATAGAAATTCTCATTCATTGCCATTTGCCAAGCCAGTGTCAGTGTGTGAATACGCTTTTAGAAGGGGCTCATCCCCGGCCGTTAACATAACAAACAAATAACAATACAACTTGCAATACAGGCAGCCTTTGTAGTAGTGGTAGTAGTAGTACTACAAGGCCCAGCATTCCCTGAGTGCACTGCGGCGTGGCTGATAGAAATTCTCATTCATTGCCATTTGCCAAGCCAGTGTCAGTGTGTGAATACGCTTTTAGAAGGGGCTCATCCCCGGCCGTTAACATAACAAAAAATAACAATACAACTTGCAATACAGGCAGCCTTTGTAGTAGTGGTAGTAGTAGTAGTAGTAGTACTACAAGGCCCAGCATTCCCTGAGTGCACTGCGGCGTGGCTGATAGAAATTCTCATTCATTGCCATTTGCCAAGCCAGTGTCAGTGTGAATACGCTTTTAGAAGGGGCTCATCCCCCAGGTTTTGATTCAACTTGCTGCACTCCAGCAGTGAAATGTCTGGGAAAAAAAAGGTTGTGAAAGGACGGGGTAGAGGAAAAAACACCCATGCCGTCTCCTCTTACAGTCCAAATGTTGGATCTGTTGGTGCCAGACCCAGTACCAGCATTTGTGGCACAAGACATGTGCCCAGTTCCACTAGTAGCAGCTGCCATGTGCCTGCTGGTAGTGGTATCAGCAAGCCAGACATGTCCATCTCCTCCGGTGGGCGGGTTACTTTAGACAATACGGCCATTGTGGACAAGTTGGCTGGCTCGCGGTCATCTCAGCAGGAAGACTCTGACGATCTGGCTTCAAGCCAGGTTTCGTTGGATTCCAGATCCTCTACAGTTCCTTGGCACAGTGGCAGTAGTAATATAGGTATTTCTAGCATTTCCATTCCATCATCTATGTCTTCGCTCCTCCTTCCTAGCGGGAAGCCATCTTTCCTGAGAGTCCTAAGAGACATCTCCTCGGGTGCGAAGGAAGATACTTAACAACATAGTGATGATGATGATGATTTGTTTTCCGCGAGTCAGCCAACGGAGTGTGTTGCGGCGGTGGTGGAGGTGGAAGCGGTGACCGAGACGCATAGCTGCGGTAGTGGGGGTGTTGGTGGTGGTAGCCGTGGTGGCAGACGCAGTAATGAGGGGGGGCATGGAGCCCGCCATGATGTCACATCACATTCACAACACAGTGACAGAAGTGGCGGGGATGATGAGGAAGGCTATGATGATGATGATGTTGTTTTAGACAGGACGTGGGAACCAGGTGACGAGGTGATGACGGCGTCAGAGGAGGAGGGTAATAGTGGCGGCACTGGCCGTGATAAACAGCCAAGCCGAGGTAGGGGCAGAAGTCAATCTGCAAAACATTGCAGCGGTAGGGTCAGCTCAGGAGCCGGTGACGGCGACACTGATACTGGTGTAGGCTCCCGAAAAAAGCCTGCCAGACAAGGGGCAAGCTCGGGTGGTGGTGGTGGACGTGGTACTACCTCTTTACGGTACTCTGCCGTGTGGCAATTTTTCTGTACCTTGCCGGAGGACAAAAACATGGCACAGTGACGTATCTGCAGGCAGAAAGTAAGGCGTGGGCAGGGCAGCAATGTAGGAACTACCGCTCTACGTGAACACATGGAGCGGCATCACAAGGCCATGTGGGACAATCGACATACCCCACCATCATCATGTTGTACATCTAATGAAGACCCCTCTGCAGCTGCTGCTGCTGCTCCGAGTCCCTGTCATCTAAGTAGTAGCCAGGACTTATCCACCATGTCGTTGTCATCATCATCATCACTGTCATCTAGTGCTCCTCCTACGTCCCGTCAGTTATCCATTACGGAATCGTTGTCCAATAAGCAACAATATATACCCAGTCATCAACTTGTCGTGCGGCTTAATTCACACCTGGCTAAGTTGTTGGTGGTGCAGTCGCTGCCGTACCACCTGGTCGACTCCGCCGGCTTCAAGCAATTGATGGCGTGCGCTCAGCCTAGGTGGCGAATACCTAGCCGACATTACTTCTCCAAAACAGCTGTCCCTGCCTTGCACAAGCATGTGAAGGAAAAGGTGTGCCAGTCCTTGCAATTATCCGTGTGCAGCAGGGTACATGCCACCGTCGACACGTGGAGCAGCAACTATGGGCAGGGACAGTACATGTCTTTCACGGCCCACTGGGTCAATATTTTGCAGTCCGATGCACCACCGCAGCAATGCCAGGCATTACCACCTCCACGCTTGTATCTTTCTGGTTCAACTCCGGACACCAGGCGCCTACCATCCTCCTCCTCCTACTCCTCCTCCTTGCCTTCCTCCTTGGAGGTCTTCCCGTCCCCGACAGGACACAGCGTATCTTCCACTCCTCCTCCCTCCTCTTTTCATAGGTGCAAGGTGAAGCGCCACAACGCTGTCTTACACCTGCTGAGCCTGGGCGAGAAAAGCCACACAGGGCAGGAGCTGCTGCTGTGCATCAAGGAGGAAATCGCACGCTGGCTGTCTCCTCTGAAACTCACACTGGGCAATGTTGTCTCTGATAACGGGAAGAACGTTGTGGCTGCACTGCGTCTAGGTCACCTGACACACGCTCCTTGCATGGCACATGTGATCAATCTGGTCATAACACGCTTCTTAAAGTCATATGTTGGTTTGAAGGGTGTGCTGGCCATGTCCAGGAGGGTTTGCGTTCGCTTTAGACGTTCGTATGCATTTAAGCACGCCCTCCTGGACTTGCAGCGTCAAAACAATCTCCCAGAAGACAACCTGATTTGCGACGTTCCAACACGCTGGAATTCCACCCTGCACATGTTGGACCGTCTGTACGAACAACGGAAAGCCGTGAATGATTTCCTGATGCAGCAGACGGGCAGCGTTTGGAGCCAGTGTAATTTCGAGCTCAGGCACTGGCAGCTGGTTAGAGACGCATGTCGCGTTTTGAGGCCCTTTGAAGAGTCCACACGATTTGTGAGCCGTGACGCTAGCGGAATGAACGATGTTATGCCGCTGATATTCATTATGGAGCAAACGCTCACCGCGATGATTCAGCAAAGGATGGAGGAAGGTTCACATCTGGCTATGTATGTTGAGGAGGAGGATGAGGATGAGGAAACAGGACCTGAAGAGGAGCTGGATTTGGAGATGGAATCACAGGAAGGGATAGGGGACGAGGCAGCCGCACAACATGACAGTGATGGTGGTGATGACGAGTCTGACGACGACCTTGATGATGGACAACCATGGCAGTATGGGGCGGAGATGGAACCAACCGGGCCCTCTGAAACGCTGGCCAGTATGGCGAGCTGTATGCTTCATTACTTGCGCGCTGACTGTCGTATTGTTAGCATGAAGCAAAGAGATGAGTACTGGATAGCCACACTTTTAGACCCTCGGTATAAAGCCAAAATGGGGGAGTTTTTTGCGCCTTCCGAGAGGGAGGCAAAATTGGCTTATTATCGAGAGAAGCTATGCAGCCAGCTTGTCATGGCTTTCAAACGGCAAACACCTGCTGCAAGCATGTCTGACCGGGGGGCAACTCTCCGCTCCCCACTGTCTCATCATTCCACCGCCTCTGGCAGAGCTACCTCTGCAATAGGCGGCTGCCGCAGCAGCAGCAGCAGCCAATTCAGTTTGGAAAATATGATGACAACATTTTTACATCCAATACCATCACTCGTACCTGGACTGTGCCCTTTCTCCGTCAGAAATGCTGATCCCTGCCACATGGACTTCTGGGTCAGCAGATTGGATCATTGGCAAGAACTGGCCCAGTTTGCCATGGGTGTACTGTCTTGTCCACCCTCCAGTGTAGCGTCAGAGAGGGTATTCAGCGCAGCAGGGGGCTTCGTAACCCCTAAGCGAACAAGATTGTCCGCCAACAGCTTGGAAAATCTCACGTTTCTGAAAATGAATCAAGCGTGGATCGGTGAGGATTTTAAAACCCCTGTTCCTGATGCCACTGATTAGATCTGACATTGCTGCTGCTGCTGCTGCCGCCTGCTACTGCCGCCTGCTACTACGGGATTCTGTCCTGTCCACTCTTTTTTTAATGTGCTGCTGCTACTACCACTACCACCCTTGCTGTCTGTTTTGGCTACCTCTACTACCACCAATACACCTCCACTGCCGTCTGCTACAAGCAGGCCTGAGGCCTGCCCCATCACAGGGCTTTGTCCTGTGACTGTCGTCCAGTCTCTTTTTTTAATGTGCTGCTGCTACTACTACTACCACCCTTGCTGTCTGTGTTGGCTACCTCTACTACAACCAATACACCTCCACTGCCGCCCGTCTGCTACAAGCAGGCCTGCCCCACCACAGGGCTTTGTCCACTCCTGTGACTGTCGTCCAGTCTCTTTTTTTAATGTGCTGCTGCTACTACCAGTCTACCACCCTTGCTGTCTGTGTTGGCTACCTCTACTACCACCAATACACCTCCACTGCCGCCCGTCTGCTACAAGCAGGCCTGCCCCACCACAGGGCTTTGTCCTGTGACTGTCGTCCAGTCTCTTTTTTTTAATGTGCTGCTGCTACTACCAGTCTACCACCCTTGCTGTCTGTGTTGGCTACTTCTACTACCACCAATACGCCTCCACTGCCATCCGTCTGCTACAAGCAGGCCTGCCCCACCACAGGGCTTTGTCCACTCCTGTGACTGTCGTCCAGTCTCTTTTTTTTTAATGTGCTGCTGCTACTACCAGTTTACCACCCTTGCTGTCTGTGTTGGCTACCTCTACTACCACCAATACACCTCCACTGCCGCCCGTCTGCTACAAGCAGGCCTGCCCCACCACAGGGCTTTGTCCTGTAACTGTCGTCCAGTCTCTTTTTTTAATGTGCTGCTGCTACTACCAGTCTACCACCCTTGCTGTCTGTGTTGGCTACCTCTACTACCACCAATACACCTCCACTGCCGCCCGTCTGCTACAAGCAGGCCTGCCCCACCACAGGGCTTTGTCCTGTGACTGTCGTCCAGTCTCTTTTTCTAATGTGCTGCTGCTACTACCACTACCACCCTTGCTGTCTGTGTTGGCTACCTCTACTACCACCAATACACCTCCACTGCTACAAGCAGGCCTGCCCCACCACAGGGCTTTGTCCTGTGACTGTCCAGTGTCTTTTAATGTGCTGCTACTACTCACCCTTGCCAATAAAAAGGGTCAATTTTTGGAGGGCTTGTGAAAAGCCATTGTTTGTTGTTTTTACATCCATGTATGGAAGAACCCGGCAGGCATCTGCCAATAAAAAGGGTCAATTTTTGGAGGGCTTGTGAAAAGCCATTGCTTGTTGCTTTTACATCCATGTATGGAAGAACCCCGGCAGGCATCTGCCAATAAAAAGGGTCAATTTTTGGAGGGCTTGTGAAAAGCCATTGCTTGTTGCTTTTACATCCATGTATGGAAGAACCCCGGCTGGCATCTGCCAATAAAAAGGATCAATTTTTGGAGGGCTTGTCAAAAGCCATTGCTTGTTGCTTTTACATCCATGTATGGATGAACCCCGGGTGGCATCTGCCAATAAAAAGGGTCAATTTTTGGAGGGCTTGTCAAAAGCCATTGCTTGTTGCCTTTACATCCATGTATGGAAGAACCCCGGCAGGCATCTGCCAATAAAAAGGGTCAATTTTTGGAGGGCTTGTTAAAAGCCATTGCTTGTTGCTTTTACATTACATCCATGTATAGATGAACCCCGGCAGGCATCTGCCAATAAAAAGGGTAAATTTTTGGAGGGCTTGTGAAAAGCCATTGCTTGTTGCTTTTACATCCATGTATGGATGAACCCCGGCAGGCATCTGCCACCATAAAGGGTAAATTTTTTGAGGGCTTGTCAAAAGCCATTGCTTCTTCTTTTACCACCTTATATGTATGAACCCTGGCAGGCATCAGCCGCCTAAAATGGTTAATTTTTGTACCTTTTTTAACAATGCATTAAGCATACAACATGCACAAGTGCAGTGGTTTCTGTTAGTTATCACCGTGTCCCATCCGTTTTCCTATAGCCATACATGTTGGCGTAACTTTGACACTAACTTTGCCTTAAAGACAGCTCAAAAGTACTTGGATACACTCATGGGTGACCTAAGAGTGTTATACAGGGCTTCTAAGGCTTTTAAACGGTGTTATACACGATTTTTAGGGGCTTTCTTGTATTACAGGTTCGGTCAAAACTAGTTCGGTCCGAATCGAACTTTTTCACGAAATTCGGCGAACCTGCCGAACCGAACTTTTCATAAGTTCGCTCATCTCTATCACTGATGAGGGAAGCAGGGGTTGCTGGAAAATAGGAGCCAGCCTAGGGAGTCTTCTCTCCCGGTGGACATCTTGGGACCGTTACCAGTTGCTCATGTCGATCCGGGTGGCCAGAAGGATGAGATTGTCCAGGGTAGGTGGCAGCTCTCGAGCGGCAAGCTCGTCTTTAATCATAGAAGACAGTCCCTGCCAGAATGTAGCCACCAAGGCCTCGTTGTTCCAGGCCATGGTATGAAACTGAATGTCGTACTCACCCATGGGGAAGTCTCCCTGGCAAAGGATCAGCAGTGATGCAGCTGCAGAAGAGACTCTCGCAGGTTCCTCAAATACTATACGTAAAGTCTGTAAAAAAAACAAAACTCTAAGTCGTGGATCTCTGGTTCCTGGCTGTCCCAAATGGGGTACGCCCATGCCAGGGCCTTGCCAGTAAGGAGAGAGATTATGAAGGCGATGCTTGCATCATCAGAAGGAAAGGCCTTTGCATGCACTCTGAAGTCAATCTGGCATTGGTTCAGAAACCCCCTGCAGGTCCTCGCGTCCCCGTCATAGCGAGGAGGTAGTGGCAGGGAGAATCGGAGATAGTCACTAGTACTGACAGGAGATGTAGCAAGAGGAACAGCAGGAGGAACAGGTGCCGTAAAGACTGCAGCTTGTGCATCTAGCCGATGTGCAATGGCATTCACCGCCTGGAGAAGTTGGTCATGTCGTTAGCAAAGATCTCGCATGTCTGCCTGTATGACTTGTGACCAGCGGGGTAAATGGCCTGAGCTTACTGTTACGGCCCGTTGGTACGTGGACCCACTAGGCCGCACCGCCGTAGCGGGGTAGCAGCTGGCCAAACAGTGTACCAAGTCTATACAAAGTACAAGGGTACCTGTAATAGTCCAGACAGTAGCAGCGGCTTATGCACAGATGGAACTTTGAAGGTAGGTGATGCAAAATTTGGCGGATGATACCAGGCGTGGCAGATGACGCCAGACGTGGTTTATGACAGCAGGCATAGCAGATGGCACAACACGACTCCAACACTAGAGAGGGCACAGGAACAAACACAGCACGGGATACATGTAGCAGGGCACGGGAACTCTGGGAACCGGAAACAACTAAGCAACTATTTGCAAGACTAACATGGGAATACACAACAATGCTCAGGCAAAGAGTGAAAGGGCAAAGCCCTTTTTATAGTCCAGGGTAATTAGGGCTGATTAGTGTTATTTTTCATGTGTGCTTGCTGGCCCGTTTGAGGCCGGGCACGAGCGCGCGCACCCTAGGAGCGTGAGTGAGTGCTGGAAACTCCTAGGAAGGAGATGCCAGTCAGCACTTGGGAGTCTGCGGTCGAGGGGTGAGTTGGAACGACAGGCTGCGGACCTTACAGTTACATAGTACGGTTGAAAAAAGACACATCTCCATCAAGTTCAACCAAGGGATGGGAGAAGGGAAGGGATGAATCAAAAATTTTACACATTGACATAGGAGCTGATATTTTTTCGTTCTAGGAAATTATCTAAGCCTTTTTTAAAGCCATCTACTGTAGCCACTGTGACCAGCTCTTGCGTTCTGCTATTTCATAGATTCACAGTAAGGCTTGTCTCCTCTGCAGATTGAACCTTTTTTTCTCCAGACGGAGGGAGTGCCCCATGTTTTTTGAGGAGGTTTTACATGGAACAGGATTTCACCATATTTTTTGTGTGTGCCATTCATATATTTATATAAGTTAATCATGTCCCCCCTTAGTCGTCTCTTTTCAAGGCTAAATAGGTTTAATACCTTTAATCTTTCCTCATAACTTAGATTCTCCATGCACCTTATTAGCTTCATTGCTCTTCTTTTGTATTTTTTTCCAAATCTAGGGCATCCTTTCTATGAACTGGAGCCCAAAACTGAACTGCATATTCTGCATGAGGCTGCACTAATTCTTTGTGAAGTGTTAATATTATATGCCTGTCTGGCGAGTCCATGCCTCTATTAATACACGACAATATCTTTCTGGCCTTAGAAGCAGTTGATTGAAATTGTTGGTAGGGCGTGTGGTGGTGGTGGGGGGGGGGCGTGTTGCTGTGGTGCTGTCAGGTCGGCTGCGGACGGTGTCGCTAGGGAGGGTGTGTGCATGCGCTCGCTCTTCCGCTGTCGGCGGACTGGGGCGAGGCTGGTCTCTCGCGGTAGATCACGTGGTCTTGTGCTTGGCTGGCGGAGGGACGTGTGGTGGCATATCGCTGCTGCGGATGGGACGGAGCGGGATGTGGAGAGCGTGTCAGCGTGCGCTCTCACTCTTCGGCTGTCGGCTGTCGGTGGACTGGGACGGGACTAGTCTCTTGCGCGAGATCACAGACTTGTGCTTGTCTCCCAGGCCTGCAGGGGGCGTGTCGCTGCTGCAGACGGTGTTGGGATCTGGAGAGAGAAGAGCGCGGTCTGTGGCGCGTCCCCTTGCCAGTTCGGCAGACGGGTGTGGAATTGGTCTCTCACGGTCTTGTCTCTGTCTCTTGTGCTGTTTGCATCGGTGGTGTGCCCCCTTGCCATTGTGTCGGTA
The DNA here is from genome assembly GCF_050947455.1 of Rhinoderma darwinii. Lineage (NCBI taxonomy): Eukaryota > Metazoa > Chordata > Amphibia > Anura > Rhinodermatidae > Rhinoderma > Rhinoderma darwinii. Next base: position 269,876 of record NW_027461667.1, read on the forward strand.
CGGCGTGTGGGTCTGTGTGGTCTCTCGTGGGAGATCGGTCTTTGCCTGGTCTGCTGGGGATTGGGAGCGTGCTCGCTCGCTCTTATCTCTGGCTTTTGCTGTGGTGCTGTCCGTGGCTGGTTGGGCGGTGTCTCAGCCGTGGTGGCATGCCCTCTTGCCATTGCGCGCCCCATGGGGCTTTTGAATGTCTGGCGCCGAGTGTGGCGGCGCCAGTGTCTAGGTGGCGGAGGAGGGTGGGAGGAGCGTGTGGAGTGCCCCGGGGGTTTGTGCGGCCCTGCCTGTTGCGTGCTGCACTCAGCTGCGCATGTGTGTGCAGGTGAGAGGTTCTCTAACTACTTAGTTGCATAATATGCGATTTGTTACAATGCAGCTCGTCTGTTTTTCTATGTAAAATTCTGCTTAAATTATCTATGCACTATACTAGTACCATGAGTAGTATTTTGTAAACAGAATGTTATTTTATAACCTACTGGTGTTTGGCCAAGCAAACTGTCAATTACCATGGGCTTTAAAAGACGCAGAAAATCGAGCGTCCGTGGCCCTAGAAGAAGCTGACTGACGTCAGCGAAACACCCGTCGGGACAACCCAGCTGTACATAAGGGAAAGTTTAATCGAGCGATAGTAATGTATGCTTGTAGGCTTGAACTCTATTTGCCCCGCTCTGCCTAAACACAGCGTTTGCATAGCGGAGCAATTCTTACAGACTAGCGAGGAGTTACGCTAGTCTGTATAAGCAGTGCTGTGTCTGTTGGGCCGTATGCCCACCTGTGGTGATAGTGTGGCATGGTTTATCGCAGCTCCACTCACATAACATCTGATTTCTGTAATCTCTATCTGACACACAAGCTTTAGGAGCTTGCTCTCACTAGAAATAAGTGAGTGCGACGTACAATACTGTTACACTTTTGGTTTGCTTCTGTAATCTGTTTACTCAGCGCGATTTGTGCCTCAATAACCAGGGCTGACACTGAGCGAAGCATTTCAATAGTTTAAACCTAAGTGCAGCAGTCTTTGGTATTTGTGTTAGCCAAAATTAGTGTGTTAGACTACTAGCTCTGTTCAAGTCGCATGCAAATAGCAACAATCTTTCCTATAAGGTACAAGTGTGCGTGTTTACTACACACTGTGTGTCCTTTAACCCCTTAGTGACTAAGCCTGTTTTGGCCTTAAGGACCACTTGAAGTTGTAATAACTTTGGAATGCTTTTATTTTTTTAAGCGATTCTGAGAGTGTTTTCTCGTGACACATTGGACTTTAAGTTAGTGGTAAAATTTGGTTGACACATTCAGTGTTTATTTATGAAAAACACCCAAATTTTGCAAAAATTTTTTTTTTTACATTTAGATGTGTCTGCTTGTAAGACAGATAGTAATACCACACAAAATAGCTAGTATTTCACATATTCCATATGTCTTCTTTGTGTTTGCATTGTTTTTTTAACGTCCTTTTTATTTTTCTAGAACATTACAAGGCTTAGAACTTTAGCAGCAATTTCTCAAATTTCTTAGAAAATTTAAAAAGCCTTATTTTAGGGACCGGTTTTGTTCTGAACTGGTTTTGAGGACATTATATTCTATAAACGCCCTATAAATCACCCCATTTTAAAAACTGAACCCCTCAAAGTATTCAAAACAGTGTTTAGAAAGTTTCTTAACCCTTTAGACGTTTCACAAGAAAGCAAATTAAAGGGGAAATTTACAAATGTCATTTTTATATTTTTTTTGCAGAAAATCCGTTTTAATACATTTTTTTTTTCTGTAACTCAGAAGGTTTTACCAGAGAAACGCAACTCAATATTTATTGCCCAGATTCTGCAGTTTTTAGAAATATCCCATGTGTGGCTCTAGTGTGCTACTGGATGGAAACACAGGCCTCAGAAACAAAGGAGCACCTAGTGGATATTGGGGCCTTCTTTTTATTAGAATATGTTTTAGGCACCATGTCGGGTTTGAAGAGGTCTTGTGGGGCCAAAACAAAGAAAACACCCCCAAAAAGACACCATTTGGCAAACTGCACTCCTCAAGGAATTTATCAAGGGGTATAGCGAGCATTATGACCCCACAGTTTTTTTTGCTGAATTTAGTATAATTAGGCTCTGAAAATGAAAATCTGCATTTTTTTTCTAATAAAATGTCGTTTTAGCTCAGATTTTTCCATTTTCACAATAGATAAAGGAGAAAAAGAACCCCAACATTTGTAAAGCAAAGTACGGAAATACCCCATATTTGGTAATAAACTGCTGTTTGGACCGACGGCAGGGCTCAGAAGGGAAGGAGCGTCGTTTGGCTTTTGGAGCTCAAATTTTGCTAGATTGTTTTTCAGGTGCCATGTTTCAGTTGCAAAGCCCATGAGAGGCCAAAACAGTGGAAACCCCCAAAAGTGACCCCATTTGGGAAACTACAACTCTCAAGGAATCTATCTACACCGTGTTCCAAATTATTATGCATATTGGATTTAAGTGTCATAAACATTTAATTATTCGTTTTTCAATTAAACTCATGGATGGTTTTGTGTCTTAGGGTTCTTTGGATCATTGTAATCAATCTTAGACACCTGTGATAATTAGTTTGCCAGGTGTGCCCAATCAAAGGAAAACTACTTAAGAAGGACGTTCCACATTATTAAGCAGGCCACAGGTTTCAAGCAATATGGGAAAGAATAAGGATCTCTCTGCTGCCGAAAAGCGTGAAATAGTGCAATACCTTGGACAAGGTATGAAAACATTGGATATTTCAAGAAAACTTAAGCGTGATCATCGTACTGTGAAAAGATTTGTGGCTGATTCAGAGCACAGACTGGTTCGTTCAGATAAATGCATAATGAGGAACGTTTCTGACAGACAAATTAATAGGATTAGGAGAGCAGCTGCTAAAATGCCATTGCAAAGCAGAAAACAGGTATTTGAAGCCACTGGTGCCTCTGGAGTACCGCAAACCTCAAGGTGTAGGGTCCTCCAGAGGTTTGGAAGTGTGCAAAAAGCTATTATTCGGCCACCCCTAAACAATGCTCACAAGCAGAAACGGTTGCAGTGCGCTCAGAAATACATGAAGACTAATTTTCAAACCGTGTTGTTTACTGATGAGTGCAGTGTAACCCTGGATAGTCCAGATGGATGGAATAGTGGATGGTTGGGGAATGGCCACCATGTCCCAACAAGGCTGCGACATCAGCAAGGAGGTTGCGGAGTCATGTTTTGGGCTGGAATCATGGGGAGAGAGCTGGTAGGCCCCTTTAGGGTCCCTGACGGTGTGAAAATGACCTCCACAAAGTACATAGAGCTTATGACTGACCACTTTCTTCCATGGTACAAAAAGAAGAACCGTGCCTTCCGTAGCAAAATTATCTTCATGCATGACAATGGACCATCTCATGCTGCAAAGAATACCTCTGTGTCATTGGCTGCTATGGGCATAAAAGGAGAGAAACTCATGGTGTGGCCCCCATGTTCCCCTGACCTCAACCCTATTGAGAACCTTTGGAGCATCCTCAAGCAAAATATCTATGAGGGTGGGAGGCAGTTCACATCAAAACAGAAGCTCTGGGAGGTTATTCTGACATCCTGCAAAGATATTTAAGCAGAAACTGTCCAAATACTCACAAATTCAATGGATGCAAGAATTGTGAAGGTGATATCAAAGAAGGGGTCCTATGTTAACATGTAACTTCGCCTGTTAAGTTTTTTTTTATTGAAAGAGCTTTTGATTTCTGTAAATATGACCTCCTGATGCTGCAAATTCAACAAATGGCCATTTTAGTTCTCTTTACAACCTTTAAAATGTTTTGATCTCTAATGTGAAACAGTGCATTTTGAGTTTTTTACTTCTAATAAAATATCTGTTATCATTAGGGGATTTGTTCAAAAAAATTTGCATTATACTCCAACGGTTGATGGCTTGAAGATTATACTGACTGTCATTTGCATCAACTATTTAGGAAAATCAGCGAAAAATAACATATGCATAATAATTTGGAATGCGGTGTAGGGGTATAGTGAGCATTTATACCCCACAGGTCTTTTGCAGAATTTATTGGAATTAGGCCATGAAAATGAAAATCTACATTTTGTTCCACTAAATTGTAGAATGTCTTCATGTTCACAAGGGATACTGGAGAAAAAGCACCCCAACATTTGTAAAGCAATTTCTCTCGATTACGGCAATACCCCACATGTGGTTATAAACTGCTGTTTGGACACACGGCAGGGCTCAGAAAGGCAGGAGCACTATTTGGCATGCAGATTTTGCTGTATTGGTTTTTGGCCACCATGTCGCATATGCAAAACCCCTGAGGTACCAGAGTACAGTGGAAACACCAAGAAATGACCCAATTTTGGAAACTGCACCCCTCAAGGCATTTATCATTTGCCTGGACAAGACAGGGCTCAGAAGTGAAGAGCAACATGCGCATTTGAGGTCTATTTTGGTGATATTTTTTTTTTACAGCATTGGCCCACAATTGCAGGGCTCTGAGGTCAAATAGTAAAACAAACCCCTAAGTAGTGAAACCCATATTGGACACTACACCCCTTAGGGCATTTTAAGGGATGTAGTGAGCATTTTGACCCCACAGGAGATTCTACATTAGAAATTAGTGCCCAGCGGATGGTGCAAAGTGAAAATTGAGATTTTCCACTGATATGCCAATTTAGTGCACAATATGTTGTGCCCAGTTTGTGCCACTGAAGACAAATATAATAAAATGTTAAGCCAGTTCTCCTGGGTATGGCATTGTCATGTCTGTGGACGTCAACTGCTGTTTGGGCATGCTGTAGGGCTCATAAGAGAGGGAGCACCAGTTGGCTTTTGGAGCGCAGATTTTGCTTGGCAGTTCTGTTTCGGGTATTACTGGTATTTCAGTTTATAATATGGGGACGTATGTAATCTGTGCGGAGTACATCAGGGAATAATAAGAGTGTATAATAATGCGGTAAATAAATAATTCATAGATGTGTGGCCAGTATCGCACAGTCCGTGACAGCCGATGTCACTGTTCTGTCACCATGTGTTTTGACATGGTGACAGAAAATCACCATGACGTAACTGTACTTCATGGTGCCTTAATGCAGGGCAAACCATGACGTACAGTTACGTTAAGGGGTTAAGGAAGTCTGAATTGATACATTGGCTCCTAGGTTATTGGATGTTATAACTGTGTTGCCACTTATTCCAGCATTTTGCTTACCCTGCAAAACATTGTTTGATGCTGATAAAATATTAAAAATCAAGAATAAATCTTGCTAAAAAGTCCCTGCGTCTTATAAGTCCGCTCCTTACTTAACCCATTCCCGACCCGTGATGTTTCGGCACATGATGGGGAGGGGATGATTTGTGGAGCGGACTCACACGCTGAGCCCGCTCCATACACTGCAGGTGTCCGCTTCTGACACGCTGCTCTAACAGCCAGGAACAGCGATGGCGCTGTTCCTGGCCGTTTAACTAGTTAAATGCCGCAGTCCATAGCGACCGCAGCATTTATAGTGGTTTTCCCATGAAGGACATTTATGACATACGCACAGGATATGTCATAAGTGTAAGATAGATGCGGGTCCCACCTCTGTCCCACCTCCCACATTCACTACTATGGGAGTTACGGAAACAGCGTAGCTCAGCGAGTTACACTGTTTCAGTAACTCCACATGTATTGCAGTGTATTGTACCAGCGATCTAATGATCACTGGTTCAAGTCCCCTAAGGGAACTAATAAAATGTGTACAAAAAAAAGTTAGATACATTTTCAGGAGTGTAAAAAAAATGTTTCAAATATAAAAAAAATTTGGTATCGCTGCGTCTGTAAAAGTCTGAAACTATTACAATATAGCATTATTTGACTCGCACAGTGAACGGCGTAATTTTTTTTCTCTTTAAAACCCCAGTATCGTTGTCTTTTGGTCACCATAGCGCTAAAAAGAATTAAATAAAAAGTGATAAAAAAATCGTATGTACCAAAAAAATGGTGCTAATAAAAACCACAGTTCGTCACGCAAAAAACGATGGATAAAATATAAGTTATGCCTCTCAGAATGTGCTCAAACTGAACAAATTATTTTTTTTAACCAATAGTTTTTTCTTTGTAAAATATGATTTTTTTTCTGTTGTCCAAAACCTGAGTGCGTCTTATAGTCCAGTGCGTCTTCAAGTCAGAAAAATATGGTACTCAATTCAGACTTATCTTCTTCATTAACCCTCCCCATTCACACTTGGCTTTTTATAAAGCTTTATATACATCATATGCTAAGTGGGATTCGACATGTTATAGGGTGTTCCATAAGTGACCGTTCACCCTATCCCCATATGTTAATCTATTATTACTACAGCCGGTCTTTCACAAGAGATTCAATATCTCAACTTCTTGCTCTTTTTCCTTTTCCTAATCCCCCTTTCCTATTTATTATTTTCTACTATTGGTGGTGCACATCAGGGCAGTCTAATAAGAAGTTCTAAAGTCTCAAAGAGGTGTTCATTATGCTGATTGACATTGCATGCTGTTATGTTGTTTATGATTTACAAGTACACCCAGATCCTTCTCAACAAGTGAATCCGCCAGTGTAGCTCCCCCTAGGACATATGATGCATGCAGGTTGTTGGTACCCAGATGCATAACTTTACATTTATCTACATTAAACTTCATTTGCCAACTGGATGCCCAAACACTGTGTGTTCAAATCAGCTTTCAATTCACTAACATCTTCCATAGACTAAACATTACTACATAGCTTGGTGTCATCTACAAAAATAGAAATAGTGCTATTAATCCCATCCTCTATATCATTAATAAATAAGTTGAATAATAGTGGTCCCAGCACTGAACCCTGTGGTACACCACTTATAACCGGTGACCATTCAGAGTAGGAATCATTGACCACAACTCTCTGGATACGGTCCTTGAGCCAATTCTCAGTCCAATTACAAACGATACTTTCTAAACATATAGTCTTTAATTTACCCATTAGACGTCTATGAGGGACAGTCAAATACCTTTGCAAAGTCCAAAAACACTATATCCACAGGGGCCCCTCTGTCTAGACTTCTGCTCACCTCTTCATAAAAACAAATCAGGTTGGTCTGACAACTTCTGTCCTTAGTATTATAAGTGACAACCAGCACGGTTTTACTATTTGTTGTCACATAATCCCGTATATAGTCCCTCAATAGCCCCTCAAGCATTTTCCCAGAAGGATGTTAAACTTACTGGTCTATAATTACCCGGGGAAGACCTAGAGCCCTTTTTTAAAATCGACACCACATTTACCCTGCACCGGTCCCTTGGCACTATACCAGTCACTAGAGAATCTTTGAATATTATGAAGAGAGGGACAGAAATAACTGAACTAAGCTCTTTAAGAACTCTAGGGTGTAACCCATCTGGTCCCGGGGCCTTGTTCACATTTATTTTATTTAACTTCGCTAGAACCATATCTGCATTCAGCCAATTAACTTTATTATTCAATATATTAACAGCACTGGCATGGCCTACATCAGCTGCTCTTCCTTCTGTTGTATATACAGAGCTAAAGAACCCATTTAGTAACTCTGCCTTCTCTTGATTCCTTCTGACCAACTCCCCATTACTACTATCTAGGGGTCCTACATGTTCAGACCTTGGCTTTTTTGCATTTACATACTGGAAGAATATTTTGGGATTTGTTTTACTCTCATGGGCCACCTGCCTTTCATTTTGTATTTTTACAGATTTTATTAAGCTCTTTATAATTTACAAAGGCTACAGCTGTACCTTCAGATTTGTATTTTTCAAATGCCCATTTTTTGTCATGTATTGCCCTTTTTACAGAAGGTGTAAGCCACGTGGGGTTTAATTTTAGTCGTTTATACTTGTTACCTGTAGGAATAAATTTTGCACTATAATTACCCGAAATAGATTTTAAGATCTCCCATTTATCATTTGTCCCATTATTTGACATTAGTTCTTGCAGTCTATATCCTGAATTGCAGCCCTTAACCTGGGGAAATTGGCCTTCTTAAAAAGTGTTTTTACAGACCTCATTGTCATGTCCGTGAATTCAGCCTGAGATGTGTGCTTTGTCTCATGACACATTATCTTGTTAACCACTTGATGCATCACGCACACGTACGTGATAAGCATCATAGGGAAGTATAAAGTGCGCTCACGGGCTAATCGTCCTCCAAACTCAGAGAGTGTCAGCTGTGTTTTACATCTGCCGCCCTGGGACTAACGGCCAGGAACAGCGATCGCAATGTTCCGGGCCGTTTAACCCCTCAAATGCTATGGTCAATCGCGACCACAGAATCTGAGGCATTGAAAAGAGGGGGGCCCTCCGACATCTCATCGGCGCCCCCACAATGCGATCGGGGGATGCTGATGGTTGTCATGGAAGCCCAGGGGCCTGATGAAGGTCCCCAGGACTGCCTTCTCTCGACCTCTGTTAAGCCGTGCCTCTGGCAGGGCTTAACAGGAGCCTGTGAAAATGCCAATACACTGCAATACATCATTATCTAACGATCACTGGTTCAAGTTCCATAGGGGTGCTATTAAAATATGTAATAACTATTAAACTTTTTTTTTATTAGCAGTGGAAAAAAAAAATGAAAAGTTTAAAAAAAAAGAAAAAATTTCTTCTAAAGTAATGTAAAAAATGAAAGAAAAAAATAATTGGTATAGCCACGTCCATAAAAGTGAGAACTATTACAATATACCATTATTTAACTTGCGCAGTAAACGCTGTAAAATACAAAGAATCTAAAACTTAATTTGGTCACTTTAGCTCTCAAATTAAATGTAATAAAAAGTGATCTAAAACTTGTATGTACCAAGCAATGGTACAAATAAAAACTACAGCTTGCCCGGCAAAAAATAAGCCCTCATCCCGCTCAATCCACAGAAAAATAAAAAGGTTATGGCTCTCAGAAGGCGGTGAAACAAAACCATTAAAAAAAACAAAAACCTATATAAATTTGGTATTGCCGTAAATGTATTGATATTGTATTGTATTGCTGCTTTTACACGGTGAAAGCCGTAAAAATGAAAACCGAAAAACAATGTTGGAATCAAAGTTTTTCCCAATTTCAGCCCACAAAGTTTTTTGTTTTTTTCAGTTTCCCAGTACATTATATGGTGCCATTAGAAACTGCAACTCCTCCAGTAAAAAATAAGCCCTCACACCAATCTATTGATGGAAAAATAAAAGTTATGGCTCTCGGAAGGAGGGGAGTGAAAAATGAAAAATAAAACAAATGGCAGTCCTTAAGGGGTTAAATGTAGACTGTGGCCAAGATCAGATTGTCTGTAACAACATTAACCCTTCCATGACCAAGGGTCATTGATGCCCCTGTGTCCAGGTCAAATCTTCCATTTCTGATATTCACTTCTTTAAACGATAATATCTTTGCAACTGCTCTGAATATCACAAAGTTTTTTACTTTCTTTTTTACAAAACTTATGGGGCTTTAATTTTTTTAGATTAGTTTATTAACCCCTTCGGGACTGAGCCATTTTTTGTTTCTTTTTCATTTTCGTTTTTTCACTCCCCGCATTCAAAGAGCCATAACTTTTTTTATTTTTTCTGTCAATAGAGTGGTGTGAGGGCTTTTTTTTTAGCGGGAGGAGTTGTAGTTTTTATTGGTACCATTTATAGTTCCATATAATATACTGGGAAACTGAAAAAAAATTATTTGCGGGCTGACAAACTGCGATTCCTCAATTGCTTTATCTGTTTCGTTTTACGGCTTTCACCTGCGGTGAAAACAACAACTTATCTTTATTCTGTGGCTGAATACAATTACGGTGATACCTAATTTATATAGGTTTTTTAAATATTTTACTACTTTTATTGATAAAACACTTTTTTTTAACAAAGTTTTTTTAGTGTCGCCACATTCTGAGAGCCATGACTGTTTTATTTTTTCACCAATTGAGCGGTGTTAGGGCTCATTTTTTGCGGGACAAGCTGTAGTTTTCATCGGTACCATTTTTTGGTACATAGACCTTTTTGATCACATTTTATTACATTTTACCAGCTGAGTTGACCAAAAAACAGTGATTTTGGCGGTTTACTTTTTATTACGGCGTTCACCGTGCGAAATTAAATAACGCGATATTGTAATAGTTCAGACACATGACCATCCAGCCTGGACGTCACGTGTATTCAGAATCCTGACACTTCTGAATCTTTTCTGTGAGATATACAGCAACGGATACGAAATCTCGTTTACCTCCGTAATCTCGCGAGATTTCGTATCCGTTGCTGGAATCTCACAGAAAATATTCAGAAGTATCAGGATTCTGAATACACATGACGTCCAGGCTGGATGGTCATGTGTATTCATTATCATGACACTGGATTAACGTTAATCAAGCAGAATCGCTGTGTATGTGGCTGCAGATCATGTTCTAGTAAGAACGCGATTCTGCTGTCTAAATGAATGGAGAGGAGTGCATGATGCTGATTGGTCAGCGTCATACACTCCCCTGTACGACGCCCACTTGGTCGAAAGTAAAAATACGCCCACTTGGGCATTAAGCAACTCATTAGCATAAACCAAAATTGCTCCTAACGTTGTAAAAATAGATCGTTTTTTTTTATAAAAAGCATTACGGTCACCTACATTATAGCACCCATCTCCTTATATAGGAGATAGGACACTTATAATGTGGTGACAGAGTCTCTTTACTTATATAGGAGATAGGACACTTATAATGTGGTGACAGAGCCTCTTTACTTATATAGGAGATAGGACACTTATAATGTGGTGACAGCCTCTTTACTTATATAGGAGATAGGGCACTTATAATGTGGTGACAGAGTCTCTTTACTTATATAGGAGATAGGGCACTTATAATGTGGTGACAGAGCCTCTTTACTTATATAGGAGATAGGGCACTTATAATGTGGTGACAGAGCCTCTTTACTTATATAGGAGATAAGACACTTATAATGTGGTGACAGAGCCTCTTTACTTATATAGGAGATAGGGCACTTATAATGTGGTGACAGAGCCTCTTTACTTATATAGGAGATAGGGCACTTATAATGTAGTGACAGAGTCTCTTTACTTATATAGGAGATAGGACACTTATAATGTGGTGACAGAGCCTCTTTACTTATATAGGAGATAGGGCACTTATAATGTGGTGACAGAGCCTCTTTACTTATATAGGAGATAGGGCACTTATAATGTAGTGACAGAGTCTCTTTACTTATATAGGAGATAGGGCACTTATAATGTGGGGACAGAGTCTCTTTACTTATATAGGAGATAGGACACTTATAATGTGGTGACAGAGCCTCTTTACTTATATAGGAGATAGGGCACTTATAATGTGGTGACAGAGCCTCTTTACTTATATAGGAGATAGGACACTTATAATGTGGTGACAGAGTCTCTTTACTTATATAGGAGATAGGACACTTATAATGTAGTGACAGCCTCTTTACTCATATAGGAGATAGGGCACTTATAATGTGGTGACAGAGTCTCTTTACTTATATAGGAGATAGGGCACTTATAATGTGGTGACAGAGCCTCTTTACTTATATAGGAGATAGGGCACTTATAATGTGGTGACAGAGCCTCTTTACTTATATAGGAGATAGAGCACTTATAATGTGGTGACAGAGCCTCTTTACTTATATAGGAGATAGGACACTTATAATGTGGTGACAGAGCCTCTTTACTTATATAGGAGATAGGACACTTATAATGTGGTGACAGAGTCTCTTTACTTATATAGGAGATAGGGCACTTATAATGTGGTGACAGAGCCTCTTTACTTATATAGGTGATAGGGCACTTATAATGTGGTGACAGTCTCTTTACTTATATAGGAGATAGGACACTTATAATGTGGTGACAGAGCCTCTTTACTTATATAGGAGATAGGGCACTTATAATGTGGTGACAGAGCCTCTTTACTTATATAGGCAATAGGGCACTTATAATGTGGTGACAGAGCCTCTTTACTTATATAGGAGATAGGGCACTTATAATGTGGTGACAGAGCCTCTTTACTTATATAGGAGATAGGGCACTTATAATGTGGTGACAGAGCCTCTTTACTTATATAGGAGATAGGGCAGTTATAATGTGGTGACAGAGCCTCTTTACTTATATAGGAGATAGGACACTTATAATGTGGTGACAGAGCCTCTTTACTTATATAGGAGATAGGGCACTTATAATGAGGTGACAGAGTCTCTTTACTTATATAGGAGATAGGGCACTTATAATGTGGTGACAGAGCCTCTGTAAAGGATCTGCCAGGCACTGCTTCGGGGTTAACTCCCAGAATTAATCAGTCAACACCTGAGTGTACATCCCTGAGACAGACACCAGCTTCCTCCACTCAGGCTGGCAGGCTTAGGAGTGGGAGAGCCTATCGCAACCTGGCCAGACTCAGCTAGCTCCCGCCCTCGGTCTATTTAAGCCTGCTCTTCCTGTCCATCTGTGCTTGTGAATTCTTTCCTTGAGGTTTCCTGGCCCAGCTACAGCTCCTGCTACTTTTTGATCCTGCTCCATGCAGACCCCGGCTTACCGACTACTCTTCTGCTTTTCGCTTTGTACCTCGCACTCTCCTGGCTTGACTCGGCTCGTTCACTACTCTGTTGCTCACGGTGTTTCCGCGAGCAACTGCCCATTTCCTTTGCTTGTATTCCCTTGTTTGTTTGTCGTGTTTGTCATGCACTTACTGAGCGCAGGGACCGCCGCCCAGTTGTACCCCGTCGCCTAGGGCGGGTCGTTGCAAGTAGGCAGGGACAGAGTGGCGGGTAGATTAGGGCTCACTTGTCCGTTTCCCCCCCCCCCCACCATTACAAATTCACAAGCCTTATACCTAGTCTACCCTGGTCCCTGACACCATTATGGAACCCCGTGAAACCCTGGCTCAGCAAATGCAGGGTCTCTCCCTACAGGTCCAGGCCCTGGCTCAGAGGGTCAACCAGCCTGATGCTACCTTGGTAGTTCCCCTCACCGCACCCCTTGAACCCCACCTCAAGTTGCCCGACCGGTTCTCAGGTGACCGGAGGGCTTTTCTCTCCTTTCGGGAGAGTTGTAGGCTTTACTTTCGCTTAAAGCCTCACTCCTCAGGTTCTGAGAGCCAGCGGGTGGGTATAATTATGTCCCGGCTCCAGGAAGGGCCCCAAGAGTGGGCCTTCTCCTTGGCTCCTGGCGCCCCTGAACTTTCCTCCGTTGATTGTTTCTTTTCTGCCCTCGGACTTATTTATGACGAGACTGACAGAACTGCCTTTGCCGAGAGTCAGCTGGTGACCTTACGTCAGGGTAAGAGACCTGTTGAGGAGTATTGCTCTGACTTTAGGAAGTGGTGCGTAGCTTCTCGGTGGAATGACCCTGCCTTAAGGTGCCAGTTTAGGTTGGGTCTGTCGAATGCCCTGAAAGACCTGCTAGTTAGTTATCCCTCTTCTGACTCCTTAGACCAGGTTATGGCTTTAGTGGTACGACTTGACCGACGTCTCAGGGAACGACAACGTGAACGTTTATGTGTTTTTTCCTCCGACTCCCCCATGATGCCTCCCGAAGTCCCGTTGCTTCGTTTCTCCCCTAAAGACTCAGAAATACCTATGCAACTCGGGGCCTCCGTGTCCCCTCAACAACGTAGAGAATTCCGCAGGAAGAATGGTCTCTGCTTCTACTGTGGGGATGTCAAGCATCAAGTAAACAACTGTCCCAAGCGTAAGAATGCTGTCAGAGAGCTCCCGCGTCTAAGTGATCATCGGGGAGGTCACTTGGGCGCACAGGTATTTCCCGTAAATATGAAACGTACTAAGATATTGCTTCCCTTTCAGGTCTCTTTTGGTGGTAGGTCTGCTACCGGCAGTGCCTTCGTGGATTCAGGGTCCTCTACTAATATCATGTCTGTGGAATTTGCTATGTCTCTCACTATGCCTCTGATTGATTTGCCTAAACCTGTTCCGGTAGTGGGTATCGACTCCACTCCTCTTGCTAATGGTTATTTTACACAGCATACCCCTGTTTTTGAACTCCTTGTTGGCTCCATGCATTTGGAGCAATGCTCTGTACTATTGATGCAGGGATTATCGTACGATTTGGTTCTAGGTCTTCCCTGGTTGCAGTTGCATAATCCTACGTTTGACTGGAATACTGGGGAGCTAACCAAATGGGGTAATGAATGTTGTACGTCATGTTTTTCTGTTAATTCTATTTCTCCCCCTAAGGAGGTGAATACGCTACCCGAGTTTGTTCAGGACTTCGCTGATGTTTTCTCTAAAGAGGCCTCCGAAGTATTACCGCCTCATAGAGAATACGATTGCGCTATCGAATTGGTACCAGGAGCTAAGCTTCCTAAGGGTAGGATATTTAACCTTTCTTGTCCCGAACGTGAAGCCATGAGGGAGTATATCCAGGAATCCCTGGCCAAGGGTTACATTCGTCCCTCTTCTTCTCCGGTAGGTGCTGGCTTCTTCTTCGTAGGGAAGAAGGATGGGGGTCTTAGGCCATGCATTGACTACCGTGGCCTGAATAAGGTCACGGTAAGGAACCAGTATCCCCTTCCTTTGATTCCTGATCTCTTTAATCAGGTTCAGGGGGCCCAATGGTTCTCTAAATTGGATCTACGGGGGGCGTATAACCTTATTCGCATCAAAGAGGGGGATGAGTGGAAGACTGCGTTTAACACGCCCGAAGGCCATTTCGAATACCTCGTCATGCCCTTTGGGTTGTGCAATGCCCCTGCGGTCTTCCAGAACTTCATAAATGAGATTTTGAGAAATTACCTGGGGATATTTCTTGTAGTGTACCTTGATGACATATTGGTGTTTTCCAGGGACTGGTCCTCCCACATAGAGCATGTCAGGAAAGTGCTCCAGGTCCTTCGAGAAAACAAACTGTTTGCCAAAATCGAAAAATGTGTATTTGGGGTACAGGAGATACCATTTTTAGGTCAAATCCTCACTCCTCATGAATTCCGCATGGACCCTGCCAAGGTTCAGGCTGTGGCTGAATGGGTCCAACCTGCCTCCCTGAAAGCGCTACAGTGTTTTTTGGGGTTCGCTAACTATTACAGGAGATTTATTGCTAACTTCTCGGTCGTCGCTAAGCCTCTTACGGACCTCACTCGCAAGGGTGCTGATGTCCTCCATTGGCCCCCTGAGGCCGTCCAGGCTTTTGAGACCCTCAAGAAGTGCTTTATCTCGGCCCCCGTGCTGGTTCAGCCCAACCAAAGGGAGCCATTTATTGTGGAGGTTGACGCGTCCGAGGTGGGAGTGGGGGCCGTCTTGTCCCAGGGTACCAGCTCCCTCACCCATCTCCGCCCCTGTGCTTACTTTTCTAGGAAGTTTTCGCCCACGGAGTGTAACTATGATATTGGCAACCGCGAACTTTTAGCCATTAAATGGGCATTTGAAGAGTGGCGCCACTTCCTGGAGGGGGCTAGGCACCAGGTAACGGTCCTTACCGACCACAAGAATCTGGTTTTCCTAGAATCTGCCCGGAGGCTAAACCCGAGACAAGCTCGATGGGCGTTGTTTTTTACCAGATTCAATTTTTTGGTTACCTATAGGGCCGGGTCTAAAAATATTAAGGCGGATGCACTGTCGCGTAGCTTCATGGCCAGCCCTCCTTCGGAGGAAGATCCTGTTTGTATTTTGCCTCCAGGTATAGTCATTTCCTCTATCGAGTCCGATTTAGTCTCTGAAATTGCTGCTGATCAAGGTTCAGCTCCTGGGAACCTTCCTGAGAACAAGCTGTTTGTTCCCCTGCAATTCCGGCTAAGGGTACTTAGGGAAAATCACGACTCCGCACTATCTGGCCATCCAGGCATCCTGGGTACCAAACACCTCATTACCAGAAATTATTGGTGGCCTGGTTTGCCTAAAGACGTTAAGGCCTACGTCGCCGCCTGTGAGGTTTGTGCCAGGTCCAAGACTCCCAGGTCCCGACCAGCGGGCTTACTGCGTTCGTTGCCCATTCCCCAGAGACCTTGGACACATATCTCCATGGATTTTATCACCGATTTGCCTCCATCCCAAGGCAAGTCGGTGGTGTGGGTGGTGGTAGACCGCTTCAGTAAAATGTGCCACTTTGTGCCCCTCAAGAAACTACCCAACGCCAAGACGTTGGCTACCTTGTTTATCAAACACATCCTGCGTCTCCATGGGGTCCCCGTCAATATTGTTTCTGACAGAGGGGTACAATTTGTTTCATTGTTTTGGAGAGCCTTCTGTAATAAGTTGGGGATTGATCTGTCCTTCTCCTCTGCTTTCCATCCTGAAACCAATGGCCAAACGGAGAGGACTAATCAGTCTCTAGAACAATACTTAAGATGTTTTGTCTCTGACTGTCAATTTGATTGGGTTTCTTTCATTCCCCTCGCCGAATTTTCCCTTAATAACCGGGTCAGTAACTCGTCAGGGGTCTCTCCCTTTTTCTGTAATTTTGGGTTTAATCCACGGTTCTCCTCCGTTTCACCTGGTTGTTCCAACAATCCCGAGGTGGAGGTCGTTCATCGGGATCTGTGCACAGTCTGGGCCCAGGTTCAGAAGAACCTAGAGGCGTCCCAGAGCATACAGAAGGCTCAGGCCGATAGAAGACGTTCTGCTAACCCCCTGTTTGTGGTCGGGGATCTGGTGTGGTTGTCATCCAGGAACTTGCGTCTCAAGGTTCCGTCCAAAAAGTTTGCTCCCCGGTTTATTGGGCCGTATAAGGTCATTGAGGTCCTCAGTCCTGTCTCTTTCCGGCTGGAGTTACCCCCGTCTTTTCGTATACACAACGTGTTTCATGCCTCCCTCCTGAAACGCTGCTCCCCGTCCTTGGCCCCCTCGAGGAAACCTCCTGTTCCCGTCCTCACCCCTGAGGGGGTGGAATTTGAGGTGGCCAGGATCGTGGACAGCAAGATGGTCCAAGGCTCCCTCCAGTACCTGGTCCATTGGAGAGGATACGGGCCCGAGGAGAGGACTTGGGTACCCGCCCGGGATGTTCACGCTGGGGTATTGGTCAGGAGGTTCCACCTGCGTTTCCCCAGTAAGCCAGGTCCACTTAGAAAGGGTCCGGTGGCCCCTCATAAAAGGGGGGGTACTGTAAAGGATCTGCCAGGCACTGCTTCGGGGTTAACTCCCAGAATTAATCAGTCAACACCTGAGTGTACATCCCTGAGACAGACACCAGCTTCCTCCACTCAGGCTGGCAGGCTTAGGAGTGGGAGAGCCTATCGCAACCTGGCCAGACTCAGCTAGCTCCCGCCCTCGGTCTATTTAAGCCTGCTCTTCCTGTCCATCTGTGCTTGTGAATTCTTTCCTTGAGGTTTCCTGGCCCAGCTACAGCTCCTGCTACTTTTTGATCCTGCTCCATGCAGACCCCGGCTTACCGACTACTCTTCTGCTTTTCGCTTTGTACCTCGCACTCTCCTGGCTTGACTCGGCTCGTTCACTACTCTGTTGCTCACGGTGTTTCCGCGAGCAACTGCCCATTTCCTTTGCTTGTATTCCCTTGTTTGTTTGTCGTGTTTGTCATGCACTTACTGAGCGCAGGGACCGCCGCCCAGTTGTACCCCGTCGCCTAGGGCGGGTCGTTGCAAGTAGGCAGGGACAGAGTGGCGGGTAGATTAGGGCTCACTTGTCCGTTTCCCTACCCCCCCCACCATTACAGCCTCTTTACTTATATAGGAGATAGGACACTTATAATGTGATGACAGAGTCTCTTTACTTATATAGGAGATAGGACACTTATAATGTGGTGACAGGGTCTCTTTACTTATATAGGAGATAGGGCACTTGTAATGTGTTGACAGAGCCTCTTTACTTATATAGGAGATAGGGCACTTATAATGTGGTGACAGAGTCTCTTTACTTATATAGGAGATAGGACACTTATAATGTGGTGACAGAGCCTCTTTACTTATATAGGAGATAGGGCACTTATAATGTGGTGACAGAGCCTCTTTACTTATATAGGAGATAGGGCACTTATAATGTGGTGACAGAGCCTCTTTACTTATATAGGAGATAGGGCACTTATAATGTGGTGACAGAGCCTCTTTACTTATATAGGAGATAGGGCACTTATAATGTGGTGACAGAGCCTCTTTACTTATATAGGAGATAGGGCACTTATAATGTGGTGACAGAGCCTCCTTACTTATATAGGAGATAGGACACTTATAATGTGGTGACAGAGCCTCTTTACTTATATAGGCAATAGGGCACTTATAATGTGGTGACAGAGCCTCTTTACTTATATAGGAGATAGGGCACTTATAATGTGGTGACAGCCTCTTTACTTATATAGGAGATAGGACACTTATAATGTGGTGACAGTCTCTTTACTTATATAGGAGATAGGACACTTATAATGTGGTGACAGAGTCTCTTTACTTATATAGGAGATAGGGCACTTATAATGTGGTGACAGAGCCTCTTTACTTATATAGGAGATAGGGCACTTATAATGTGGTGACAGAGCCTCTTTACTTATATAGGAGATAGGGCACTTATAATGTGGTGACAGTCTCTTTACTTATATAGGAGATAGGACACTTATAATGTGGTGACAGAGTCTCTTTACTTATATAGGAGATAGGACACTTATAATGTGGTAACAGTCTCTTTACTTATATAGGAGATAGGACACTTATAATGTGGTGACAGAGTCTCTTTACTTATATAGGAGATAGGACACTTATAATGTGGTGACAGCCTCTTTACTTATATAGGAGATAGGGCACTTATAATGTGGTGACAGAGCCTCTGTACTTATATAGGAGATAGGGCACTTATAATGTGGTGACAGAGCCTCTTTACTTATATAGGAGATAGGGCACTTATAATGTGGTGACAGAGTGTCTTTACTTATATAGGAGATAGGGCACTTATAATGTGGGGACAGAGTCTCTTTACTTATATAGGAGATAGGACACTTATAATGTGGTGACAGAGTCTCTTTACTTATATAGGAGATAGGACACTTATAATGTGGTAACAGAGCCTCTTTACTTATATAGGAGATAGGACACTTATAATGTGGTGACAGAGCCTCTTTACTTATATAGGAGATAGGACACTTATAATGTGGTGACAGAGCCTCTTTACTTATATAGGAGATAGGACACTTATAATGTGGTGACAGTCTCTTTACTTATATAGGAGATAGGACACTTATAATGTGGTGACAGTCTCTTTACTTATATAGGAGATAGGACACTTATAATGTGGTGACAGAGCCTCTTTACTTATATAGGAGATAGTGCACTTATAATGTGGTGACAGAGCCTCTTTACTTATATAGGAGATAGGACACTTATAATGTGGTGACAGAGCCTCTTTACTTATATAGGAGATAGGACACTTATAATGTGGTAACAGAGCCTCTTTACTTATATAGGAGATAGGACACTTATAATGTGGTGACAGAGTCTCTTTACTTATATAGGAGATAGGGCACTTATAATGTGGTGACAGAGCCTCTTTACTTATATAGGAGATAGGACACTTATAATGTGGTGACAGAGCCTCTTTACTTATATAGGAGATAGGGCACTTATAATGTGGTGACAGAGCCTCTTTACTTATATAGGACATAGGGCACTTATAATGTAGTGACAGAGTCTCTTTACTTATATAGGAGATAGGACACTTATAATGTGGTGACAGAGTCTCTTTACTTATATAGGAGATAGGACACTTATAATGTGGGGACAGAGCCTCTTTACTTATATAGGAGATAGGGCACTTATAATGTGGTGACAGAGCCTCTTTACTTATATAGGAGATAGGGCACTTATACTGTGGTGACAGAGCCTCTTTACTTATATAGGAGATAGGGCACTTATACTGTGGTAACAGTCTCTTTACTTATATAGGAGATAGGGCACTTATAATGTGGTGACAGAGCCTCTTTACTTATATAGGAGATAGGACACTTATAATGTGGTGACAGTCTCTTTACTTATATAGGAGATAGGGCACTTATAATGTGGTGACAGAGCCTCTTTACTTATATAGGAGATATGGCACTTATAATGTGGTGACAGAGCCTCTTTACATATATAGGAGATAGGGCACTTATAATGTGGAGACAGCCTCTTTACTTATATAGGAGATAGGGCACTTATAATGTGGAGACAGCCTCTTTACTAATATAGGAGATAGGGCACTTATAATGTGGAGACAGCCTCTTTACTTATATAGGAGATAGGACACTTATAATGTGGTGACAGAGCCTCTACTTATATAGGAGATAGGACACTTATAATGTGGTGACAGCCTCTTTACTTATATAGGAGATAGGACACTTATAATGTGGTGACGGATCCTCTTTACTTATATAGGAGATAGGGCACTTATAATGTGGTGACAGAGCCTCTTTACTTATATAGGAGATAGGGCACTTATAATGTGGTGACAGAGTCTCTTTACTTATATAGGAGATAGGACACTTATAATGTGGTGACAGAGCCTCTTTACTTATATAGGAGATAGGGCACTTATAATGTGGTGCAGAGCCTCTTTACTTATATAGGAGATAGGGCACTTATAGTGTGGTGACAGAGCCTCTTTACTTATATAGGAGATAGGGCACTTATAATGTGGTGACAGAGCCTCTTTACTTATATAGGAGATAGGGCACTTATAATGTGGTGACAGAGCCTCTTTACTTATATAGGAGATAGGACACTTATAATGTGGTGACAGAGTCTCTTTACTTATATAGGAGATATGGCACTTATAATGTGGTGACAGAGCCTCTTTACTTATATAGGAGATAGGGCACTTATAATGTGGTGACAGAGCCTCTTTACTTATATAGGAGATAGGGCACTTATACTGTGGTAACAGTCTCTTTACTTATATAGGAGATAGGGCACTTATAATGTGGTGACAGAGCCTCTTTACTTATATAGGAGATAGGGCACTTATAATGTGGTGACAGAGTCTCTTTACTTATATAGGAGATAGGACACTTATAATGTGGTGACAGCCTCTTTACTTATATAGGAGATAGGGCACTTATAATGTGGTGACAGAGCCTCTTTACTTATATAGGAGATAGGGCACTTATAATGTGGTGACAGAGCCTCTGTACTTATATAGGAGATAGGGCACTTATAATGTGGTGACAGAGTCTCTTTACTTATATAGGAGATAGGGCACTTATAATGTGGTGACAGAGTCTCTTTACTTATATAGGAGATAGGACACTTATAATGTGGTGACAGAGTCTCTTTACTTATATAGGAGATAGGGCACTTATAATGTGGTGACACAGGCTCTTTACTTATATAGGAGATAGGGCACTTATAATGTGGTGACAGAGCCTCATTACTTATATAGGAGATAGGGCACTTATAATGTGGTGACAGAGCCTCTTTACTTATATAGGAGATAGGACACTTATAATGTGGTGACACAGGCTCTTTACTTATATAGGAGATAGGGCACTTATAATGTGGTGACAGAGCCTCATTACTTATATAGGAGATAGGGCACTTATAATGTGGTGACAGAGCCTCTTTACTTATATAGGAGATAGGACACTTATAATGTGGTGACAGAGCCTCTTTACTTATATAGGAGATAGGGCACTTATAATGTGGTGACAGAGCCTCATTACTTATATAGGAGATAGGGCACTTATAATGTGGTGACAGAGCCTCTTTACTTATATAGGAGATAGGACACTTATAATGTGGTGACAGAGCCTCTTTACTTATATAGGAGATAGGGCACTTATAATGTGGTGACAGAGCCTCATTACTTATATAGGAGATAGGGCACTTATAATGTGGTGACAGAGCCTCTTTAATTATATAGGAGATAGGACACTTATAATGTGGTGACAGAGCCTCTTTACTTATATAGGAGATAGGACACTTATAATGTGGTGACAGAGCCTCTTTAATTATATAGGAGATAGGACACTTATAATGTGGTGACAGAGCCTCTTTACTTATATAGGAGATAGGACACTTATAATGTGGTGACAGCCTCTTTACTTATATAGGAGATAGGACACTTATAATGTGGTGACAGAGTCTCTTTACTTATATAGGAGATAGGACACTTATAATGTGGTGACAGAGCCTCATTACTTATATAGGAGATAGGACACTTATAATGTGGTGACAGAGCCTCTTTACTTATATAGGAGATAGGACACTTATAATGTGGTGACAGAGCCTCTTTACTTATATAGGAGATAGGGCACTTATACTGTGGTAACAGTCTCTTTACTTATATAGGAGATAGGGCACTTATAATGTGGTGACAGAGCCTCTTTACTTATA
The DNA here is from genome assembly GCF_050947455.1 of Rhinoderma darwinii. NCBI lineage: Eukaryota > Metazoa > Chordata > Amphibia > Anura > Rhinodermatidae > Rhinoderma > Rhinoderma darwinii. Next base: position 292,101 of record NW_027461667.1, read on the forward strand.
TAGGAGATAGGGCACTTATAATGTGGTGACAGAGCCTCTTTACTTATATAGGAGATAGGGCACTTATACTGTGGTAACAGTCTCTTTACTTATATAGGAGATAGGGCACTTATAATGTGGTGACAGAGCCTCTTTACTTATATAGGAGATAGGACACTTATAATGTGGTGACAGTCTCTTTACTTATATAGGAGATAGGGCACTTATAATGTGGTGACAGAGCCTCTTTACTTATATAGGAGATATGGCACTTATAATGTGGTGACAGAGCCTCTTTACTTATATAGGAGATAGGGCACTTATAATGTGGAGACAGCCTCTTTACTTATATAGGAGATAGGGCACTTATAATGTGGAGACAGAGCCTCTTATATAGGAGATAGGGCACTTATAATGTGGAGACAGCCTCTTTACTTATATAGGAGATAGGACACTTATAATGTGGTGACAGAGCCTCTACTTATATAGGAGATAGGACACTTATAATGTGGTGACAGCCTCTTTACTTATATAGGAGATAGGACACTTATAATGTGGTGACGGATCCTCTTTACTTATATAGGAGATAGGGCACTTATAATGTGGTGACAGAGCCTCTTTACTTATATAGGAGATAGGGCACTTATAATGTGGTGACAGAGCCTCTTTACTTATATAGGAGATAGGGCACTTATAATGTGGTGACAGAGCCTCTTTACTTATATAGGAGATAGGACACTTATAATGTGGTGACAGAGCCTCATTACTTATATAGGAGATAGGACACTTATAATGTGGTGACAGAGCCTCTTTACTTATATAGGAGATAGGACACTTATAATGTGGTGACAGAGCCTCATTACTTATATAGGAGATAGGGCACTTATAATGTGGTGACAGAGCCTCTTTACTTATATAGGAGATAGGACACTTATAATCTGGTGACAGAGTCTCTTTACTTATATAGGAGATAGGACACTTATAATGTGGTGACAGAGCCTCTTTACTTATATAGGAGATGGGGTACTTATAATGTGGTGACAGAGTCTCTTTACCTATATAGGAGATAGGGCACTTATAATGTGGTGACAGAGCCTCTTTACTTATATAGGAGATAGGACACTTATAATGTGGTGACAGAGCCTCTTTACTTATATAGGAGATAGGACACTTATAATGTGGTGACAGTCTCTTTACTTATATAGGAGATAGGACACTTATAATGTGGTGACAGAGCCTCTTTACTTATATAGGAGATAGGGCACTTATAATGTGGTGACAGAGCCTCATTACTTATATAGGAGATAGGACACTTATAATGTGGTGACAGAGCCTCTTTACTTATATAGGAGATAGGACACTTATAATGTGGTGACAGAGCCTCTTTACTTATATAGGAGATAGGGCACTTATAATGTGGTGACAGCCTCATTACTTATTTAGGAGATAGGACACTTATAATGTGGTGACAGCCTCTTTACTTATATAGGAGATAGGACACTTATAATGTGGTGACGGATCCTCTTTACTTATATAGGAGATAGGGCACTTATAATGTGGTGACAGAGCCTCTTTACTTATATAGGAGATAGGGCACTTATAATGTGGTGACAGAGTCTCTTTACTTATATAGGAGATAGGACACTTATAATGTGGTGACAGAGCCTCTTTACTTATATAGGAGATAGGGCACTTATAATGTGGTGCAGAGCCTCTTTACTTATATAGGAGATAGGGCACTTATAGTGTGGTGACAGAGCCTCTTTACTTATATAGGAGATAGGGCACTTATAATGTGGTGACAGAGCCTCTTTACTTATATAGGAGATAGGGCACTTATAATGTGGTGACAGAGCCTCTTTACTTATATAGGAGATAGGACACTTATAATGTGGTGACAGAGTCTCTTTACTTATATAGGAGATATGGCACTTATAATGTGGTGACAGAGCCTCTTTACTTATATAGGGGACAGGGCACTTATAATGTGGCGACAGAGCCTCTTTACTTATATAGGAGATAGGACACTTATAATATGGTGACGGAGCCTCTTTACTTATATAGGAGACAGGGCACTTATAATGTGGCGACAGAGCCTCTTTACTTATATAGGAGATAGGACACTTATAATGTGGTGACAGAGTCTCTTTACTTATATAGGAGATAGGACACTTATAATGTGGTGACAGAGCCTCTTTACTTATATAGGAGATGGGGTACTTATAATGTGGTGACAGCCTCTTTACTTATATAGGAGATAGGACACTTATAATGTGGTGACAGAGTCTCATTACATATATAGGAGATAGGACACTTATAATGTGGTGACAGAGCCTCTTTACTTATATAGGAGATAGGGCACTTATAATGTGGTGACAGAGCCTCTTTACTTATATAGGAGATAGGACACTTATAATGTGGTGACAGAGCCTCATTACTTATATAGGAGATAGGACACTTATAATGTGGTGACAGAGCCTCTTTACTTATATAGGAGATAGGACACTTATAATGTGGTGACAGAGCCTCTTTACTTATATAGGAGATAGGGCACTTATAATGTGGTGACAGAGCCTCATTACTTATATAGGAGATAGGGCACTTATAATGTGGTGACAGAGCCTCTTTACTTATGTAGGAGATAGGACACTTATAATGTGGTGACAGAGCCTCTTTACTTATATAGGAGATAGGACACTTATAATGTGGTGACAGAGCCTCATTACTTATTTAGGAGATAGGACACTTATAATGTGGTGACAGAGCCTCTTTACTTATATAGGAGATAGGACACTTATAATGTGGTGACAGAGCCTCATTACTTATTTAGGAGATAGGACACTTATAATGTGGTGACAGAGCCTCTTTACTTATATAGGAGATAGGACACTTATAATGTGGTGACAGAGCCTCTTTACTTATATAGGAGATAGGACACTTATAATCTGGTGACAGAGTCTCTTTACTTATATAGGAGATAGGACACTTATAATTTGGAGACAGAGCCTCTTTACTTATATAGGAGATAGGACACTTATAATGTGGTGACAGAGCCTCTTTACTTATATAGGAGATAGGACACTTATAATGTGGTGACAGAGCCTCTTTACTTATATAGGAGATGGGGTACTTATAATGTGGTGACAGAGCCTCTTTACTTATATAGGAGATAGGACACTTATAATGTGGTGACAGAGTCTCTTTACTTATATAGGAGATAGGACACTTATAATGTGGTGACAGAGCCTCTTTACTTATATAGGAGATAGGGCACTTATAATGTGGTGACAGAGCCTCTTTACTTATATAGGAGATAGGGCACTTATAATGTGGTGACAGAGCCTCTTTACTTATATAGGAGATAGGACACTTATAATGTGGTGACAGAGCCTCATTACTTATATAGGAGATAGGACACTTATAATGTGGTGACAGAGTCTCTTTACTTATATAGGAGATAGGACACTTATAATGTGGTGACAGAGCCTCTTTACTTATATAGGAGATAGGACACTTATAATGTGGTGACAGAGCCTCTTTACTTATATAGGAGATAGGACACTTATAATGTGGTGACAGAGCCTCTTTACTTATATAGGAGATAGGGCACTTATAATGTGGTGACAGAGCCTCTTTACTTATATAGGACATAGGGCACTTATAATGTGGTGACAGCCTCTTTACTTATATAGGAGATAGGGCACTTATAATGTGGTGACAGAGCCTCTTTACTTATATAGGAGATAGGGCACTTATAATGTGGTGACAGAGTCTCTTTACTTATATAGGAGATAGGACACTTATAATGTGGTGACAGAGCCTCTTTACTTATATAGGAGATAGGGCACTTATAATGAGGTGACAGAGTCTCTTTACTTATATAGGAGATAGGGCACTTATAATGTGGTGACAGAGCCTCTTTACTTATATAGGAGATAGGGCACTTATAATGTGGTGACAGAGCCTCTGTACTTATATAGGAGATAGGGCACTTATAATGTGGTGACAGAGTCTCTTTACTTATATAGGAGATAGGGCACTTATAATGTGGTGACAGAGTCTCTTTACTTATATAGGAGATAGGACACTTATAATGTGGTGACAGAGTCTCTTTACTTATATAGGAGATAGGGCACTTATAATGTGGTGACAGTCTCTTTACTTATATAGGAGATAGGACACTTATAATGTGGTGACACAGGCTCTTTACTTATATAGGAGATAGGGCACTTATAATGTGGTGACAGAGCCTCATTACTTATATAGGAGATAGGGCACTTATAATGTGGTGACAGAGCCTCTTTACTTATATAGGAGATAGGACACTTATAATGTGGTGACAGAGCCTCTTTACTTATATAGGAGATAGGGCACTTATAATGTGGTGACAGAGCCTCATTACTTATATAGGAGATAGGGCACTTATAATGTGGTGACAGAGCCTCTTTAATTATATAGGAGATAGGACACTTATAATGTGGTGACAGAGCCTCTTTACTTATATAGGAGATAGGACACTTATAATGTGGTGACAGAGCCTCTTTAATTATATAGGAGTTAGGGCACTTATAATGTGGTGACAGAGCCTCTTTACTTATATAGGAGATAGGGCACTTATAATGTGGTGACAGAGCCTCTTTACTTATATAGGAGATAGGACACTTATAATGTGGTGACAGAGTCTCTTTACTTATATAGGAGATAGGACACTTATAATGTGGTGACAGAGCCTCATTACTTATATAGGAGATAGGACACTTATAATGTGGTGACAGAGTCTCTTTACTTATATAGGAGATAGGGCAGTTATAATGCGGTGACAGAGTCTCTTTACTTATATAGGAGATAGGACACTTATAATGTGGTGACAGAGCCTCTTTACTTATATAGGAGATAGGGCACTTATAATGTGGTGACAGAGCCTCTTTACTTATATAGGAGATAGGGCACTTATACTGTGGTAACAGTCTCTTTACTTATATAGGAGATAGGGCACTTATAATGTGGTGACAGAGCCTCTTTACTTATATAGGAGATAGGGCACTTATAATGTGGTGACAGAGCCTCTTTACTTATATAGGAGATAGGGCACTTATACTGTGGTAACAGTCTCTTTACTTATATAGGAGATAGGGCACTTATAATGTGGTGACAGAGCCTCTTTACTTATATAGGAGATAGGACACTTATAATGTAGTGACAGATCCTCTTTACTTATATAGGAGATAGGGCACTTATAATGTGGTGACAGAGCCTCTTATATAGGAGATAGGACACTTATAATGTGGTGACAGTCTCTTTACTTATATAGGAGATAGGGCACTTATAATGTGGTGACAGAGCCTCTTTACTTATATAGGAGATATGGCACTTATAATGTGGTGACAGAGCCTCTTTACTTATATAGGAGATAGGGCACTTATAATGTGGAGACAGCCTCTTTACTTATATAGGAGATAGGGCACTTATAATGTGGAGACAGCCTCTTTACTAATATAGGAGATAGGGCACTTATAATGTGGAGACAGAGCCTCTACTTATATAGGAGATAGGACACTTATAATGTGGTGACAGCCTCTTTACTTATATAGGAGATAGGACACTTATAATGTGGTGACAGAGCCTCTACTTATATAGGAGATAGGACACTTATAATGTGGTGACAGCCTCTTTACTTATATAGGAGATAGGACACTTATAATGTGGTGACGGATCCTCTTTACTTATATAGGAGATAGGGCACTTATAATGTGGTGACAGAGCCTCTTTACTTATATAGGAGATAGGGCACTTATAATGTGGTGCAGAGCCTCTTTACTTATATAGGAGATAGGGCACTTATAGTGTGGTGACAGAGCCTCTTTACTTATATAGGAGATAGGGCACTTATAATGTGGTGACAGAGCCTCTTTACTTATATAGGAGATAGGGCACTTATAATGTGGTGACAGAGCCTCTTTACTTATATAGGAGATAGGACACTTATAATGTGGTGACAGAGTCTCTTTACTTATATAGGAGATATGGCACTTATAATGTGGTGACAGAGCCTCTTTACTTATATAGGGGACAGGGCACTTATAATGTGGCGACAGAGTCTCTTTACTTATATAGGAGATAGGACACTTATAATATGGTGACAGAGCCTCTTTACTTATATAGGAGACAGGGCACTTATAATGTGGCGACAGAGCCTCTTTACTTATATAGGAGATAGGACACTTATAATGTGGTGACAGAGTCTCTTTACTTATATAGGAGATAGGACACTTATAATGTGGTGACAGCCTCTTTACTTATATAGGAGATAGGACACTTATAATGTGGTGACAGAGTCTCTTTACTTATATAGGAGATAGGACACTTATAATGTGGTGACAGAGCCTCTTTACTTATATAGGAGATGGGGTACTTATAATGTGGTGACAGAGCCTCATTACTTATATAGGAGATAGGACACTTATAATGTGGTGACAGAGCCTCATTACTTATATAGGAGATAGGACACTTATAATGTGGTGACAGAGCCTCTTTACTTATATAGGAGATAGGACACTTATAATGTGGTGACAGAGCCTCTTTACTTATATAGGAGATAGGGCACTTATAATGTGGTGACAGAGCCTCATTACTTATATAGGAGATAGGGCACTTATAATGTGGTGACAGAGCCTCTTTACTTATATAGGAGATAGGACACTTATAATGTGGTGACAGAGCCTCTTTACTTATATAGGAGATAGGACACTTATAATGTGGTGACAGAGCCTCTTTACTTATATAGGAGATGGGGTACTTATAATGTGGTGACAGAGCCTCATTACTTATATAGGAGATAGGACACTTATAATGTGGTGACAGAGCCTCTTTACTTATATAGGAGATAGGACACTTATAATGTGGTGACAGAGCCTCATTACTTATTTAGGAGATAGGACACTTATAATGTGGTGACAGAGCCTCTTTACTTATATAGGAGATAGGACACTTATAATGTGGTGACAGAGTCTCTTTACTTATATAGGAGATAGGGCACTTATAATGTGGTGACAGAGCCTCTTTACTTATATAGGAGATAGGACACTTATAATGTGGTGACAGAGCCTCATTACTTATATAGGAGATAGGGCACTTATAATGTGGTGACAGAGCCTCTTTACTTATATAGGAGATAGGACACTTATAATCTGGTGACAGAGTCTCTTTACTTATATAGGAGATAGGACACTTATAATTTGGAGACAGAGCCTCTTTACTTATATAGGAGATAGGACACTTATAATGTGGTGACAGAGCCTCTTTACTTATATAGGAGATAGGACACTTATAATGTGGTGACAGAGCCTCTTTACTTATATAGGAGATGGGGTACTTATAATGTGGTGACAGAGCCTCTTTACTTATATAGGAGATAGGACACTTATAATGTGGTGACAGAGCCTCTTTACTTATATAGGAGATAGGACACTTATAATGTGGTGACAGAGCCTCATTACTTATATAGGAGATAGGACACTTATAATGTGGTGACAGAGTCTCTTTACTTATATAGGAGATAGGACACTTATAATGTGGTGACAGCCTCTTTACTTATATAGGAGATAGGACACTTATAATGTGGTGACAGAGCCTCTTTACTTATATAGGAGATAGGACACTTATAATGTGGTGACAGAGCCTCTTTACTTATATAGGAGATAGGGCACTTATAATGTGGTGACAGAGCCTCTTTACTTATATAGGAGATAGGACACTTATAATGTGGTGACAGAGCCTCATTACTTATATAGGAGATAGGGCACTTATAATGTGGTGACAGCCTCTTTACTTATATAGGAGATAGGGCACTTATAATGTGGTGACAGAGCCTCTTTACTTATATAGGAGATAGGGCACTTATAATGTGGTGACAGAGTCTCTTTACTTATATAGGAGATAGGGCACTTATAATGTGGTGACAGAGCCTCTTTACTTATATAGGAGATAGGGCACTTATAATGTGGTGACAGAGCCTCTGTACTTATATAGGAGATAGGGCACTTATAATGTGGTGACAGAGTCTCTTTACTTATATAGGAGATAGGGCACTTATAATGTGGTGACAGAGTCTCTTTACTTATATAGGAGATAGGACACTTATAATGTGGTGACAGAGTCTCTTTACTTATATAGGAGATAGGGCACTTATAATGTGGTGACAGTCTCTTTACTTATATAGGAGATAGGACACTTATAATGTGGTGACACAGGCTCTTTACTTATATAGGAGATAGGGCACTTATAATGTGGTGACAGAGCCTCATTACTTATATAGGAGATAGGGCACTTATAATGTGGTGACAGAGCCTCTTTACTTATATAGGAGATAGGACACTTATAATGTGGTGACAGAGCCTCTTTAATTATATAGGAGATAGGACACTTATAATGTGGTGACAGAGCCTCTTTACTTATATAGGAGATAGGACACTTATAATGTGGTGACAGCCTCTTTACTTATATAGGAGATAGGACACTTATAATGTGGTGACAGAGCCTCTTTACTTATATAGGAGATAGGACACTTATAATGTGGTGACAGAGTCTCTTTACTTATATAGGAGATAGGACACTTATAATGTGGTGACAGAGCCTCATTACTTATATAGGAGATAGGACACTTATAATGTGGTGACAGAGCCTCTTTACTTATATAGGAGATAGGACACTTATAATGTGGTGACAGAGCCTCATTACTTATATAGGAGATAGGGCACTTATAATGTGGTGACAGAGCCTCTTTACTTATATAGGAGATAGGACACTTATAATCTGGTGACAGAGTCTCTTTACTTATATAGGAGATAGGACACTTATAATTTGGAGACAGAGCCTCTTTACTTATATAGGAGATAGGACACTTATAATGTGGTGACAGAGCCTCTTTACTTATATAGGAGATAGGACACTTATAATGTGGTGACAGAGCCTCTTTACTTATATAGGAGATGGGGTACTTATAATGTGGTGACAGAGCCTCATTACTTATATAGGAGATAGGACACTTATAATGTGGTGACAGAGTCTCTTTACTTATATAGGAGATAGGGCACTTATAATGTGGTGACAGCCTCTTTACTTATATAGGAGATAGGACACTTATAATGTGGTGACAGAGCCTCTTTACTTATATAGGAGATAGGACACTTATAATGTGGTGACAGAGCCTCTTTACTTATATAGGAGATAGGGCACTTATAATGTGGTGACAGAGCCTCTTTACTTATATAGGACATAGGGCACTTATAATGTGGTGACAGCCTCTTTACTTATATAGGAGATAGGGCACTTATAATGTGGTGACAGAGCCTCTTTACTTATATAGGAGATAGGGCACTTATAATGTGGTGACAGAGTCTCTTTACTTATATAGGAGATAGGGCACTTATAATGTGGTGACAGAGCCTCTTTACTTATATAGGAGATAGGGCACTTATAATGTGGTGACAGAGCCTCTGTACTTATATAGGAGATAGGGCACTTATAATGTGGGGACAGAGTCTCTTTACTTATATAGGAGATAGGACACTTATAATGTGGTGACAGAGTCTCTTTACTTACATAGGAGATAGGGCACTTATAATGTGGCGACAGTCTCTTTACTTATATAGGAGATAGGACACTTATAATGTGGTGACACAGGCTCTTTACTTATATAGGAGATAGGGCACTTATAATGTGGTGACAGAGCCTCATTACTTATATAGGAGATAGGACACTTATAATGTGGTGACAGAGCCTCTTTACTTATATAGGAGATAGGACACTTATAATGTGGTGACAGAGTCTCTTTACTTATATAGGAGATAGGGCACTTATAATGTGGTGACAGAGCCTCATTACTTATATAGGAGATAGGGCACTTATAATGTGGTGACAGAGCCTCTGTACTTATATAGGAGATAGGACACTTATAATGTGGTGACAGAGCCTCTTTACTTATATAGGAGATGGGGTACTTATAATGTGGTGACAGTCTCTTTACTTATATAGGAGATAGGGCACTTATAATGTGGTGACAGAGCCTCTTTACTTATATAGGAGATAGGGCACTTATAATGTGGTGACAGAGCCTCATTACTTATATAGGAGATAGGACACTTATAATGTGGTGACAGATCCTCTTTACTTATATAGGAGATAGGACACTTATAATGTGGTGACAGAGCCTCTTTACTTATATAGGAGATAGGACACTTATAATGTGGTGACAGAGTCTCTTTACTTATATAGGAGATGGGACACTTATAATGTGGTGACAGAGCCTCTTTACTTATATAGGAGATAGGGCACTTATAATGTGGTGACAGAGCCTCTTTACTTATATAGGAGATAGGACACTTATAATGTGGTGACAGAGCCTCTTTACTTATATAGGAGATAGGGCACTTATAATGTGGTGACAGAGCCTCTTTACTTATATAGGAGATAGGGCACTTATAATGTGGTGACAGAGTCTCTTTACTTATATAGGAGATAGGGCACTTATAATGTGGTGACAGAGCCTCTTTACTTATATAGGAGATAGGACACTTATAATGTGGTGACAGAGCCTCTTTACTTATATAGGAGATAGGACACTTATAATGTGGTGACAGAGCCTCTTTACTTATATAGGAGATAGGACACTTATAATGTGGTGACAGAGCCTCTTTACTTATATAGGAGATAGGGCACTTATAATGTGGTGACAGAGTCTCTTTACTTATATAGGAGATAGGACACTTATATTGTGGTGACAGAGTCTCTTTACTTATATAGGAGATAGGACACTTATAATGTGGTGACAGAGCCTCTTTACTTATATAGGAGATGGGGTACTTATAATGTGGTGACAGAGCCTCATTACTTATATAGGAGATAGGACACTTATAATGTGGTGACAGCCTCTTTACTTATATAGGAGATAGGGCACTTATAATGTGGTGACAGAGTCTCTTTACTTATATAGGAGATAGGGCACTTATAATGTGGTGACAGAGTCTCTTTACTTATATAGGAGATAGGACACTTATAATGTGGTGACAGAGCCTCTTTACTTATATAGGAGATAGGACACTTATAATGTGGTGACACAGGCTCTTTACTTATATAGGAGATAGGGCACTTATAATGTGGTGACAGAGCCTCTTTACTTATATAGGAGATAGGGCACTTATAATGTGGTGACAGAGCCTCTTTACTTATATAGGAGATAGGGCACTTATAATGTGGCGACAGAGCCTCATTACTTATATAGGAGATAGGGCACTTATAATGTGGTGACAGCCTCTTTACTTATATAGGAGATAGGACACTTATAATGTGGTGACAGAGCCTCTTTACTTATATAGGAGATAGGGCACTTATAATGTGGTGACAGAGCCTCATTACTTATATAGGAGGTGGGACACTTATAATGTGGTGACAGAGCCTCTTTACTTATATAGGAGATAGGGCACTTATAATGTGGTGACAGAGCCTCATTACTTATATAGGAGGTGGGACACTTATAATGTGGTGACAGAGCCTCTTTACTTATATAGGAGATAGGGCACTTATAATGTGGTGACAGAGCCTCTTTACTTATATAGGAGATAGGACACTTATAATGTGGTGACAGAGCCTCTTTACTTATATAGGAGATAGGGCACTTATAATGTGGTGACAGAGCCTCTTTACTTATATAGGAGATAGGGCACTTATAATGTGGTGACAGAGTCTCTTTACTTATATAGGAGATAGGACACTTATAATGTGGTGACAGCCTCTTTACTTATATAGGAGATAGGACACTTATAATGTGGTGACAGAGTCTCTTTACTTATATAGGAGATAGGGCACTTATAATGTGGTGACAGAGCCTCTTTACTTATATAGGAGATAGGGCACTTATAATGTGGTGACAGAGCCTCATTACTTATATAGGAGGTGGGACACTTATAATGTGGTGACAGAGTCTCTTTACTTATATAGGAGATAGGGCACTTATAATGTGGTGACAGAGCCTCTTTACTTATATAGGAGATAGGGCACTTATAATGTGGTGACAGAGCCTCTTTACTTATATAGGAGATATGGCACTTGTAATGTGGTGACAGAGCCTGTTTACTTATATAGGAGATAGGGCACTTATAATGTGGTGACAGAGCCTCTTTACTTATATAGGAGATAGGGCACTTATAATGTGGTGACAGAGCCTCTTTACTTATATAGGAGATAGGGCACTTATAATGTGGTGACAGAGCCTCTTTACTTATATAGGAGATAGGACACTTATAATGTGGTGACAGAGTCTCTTTACTTATATAGGAGATAGGACACTTATAATGTGGTGACAGAGTCTCTTTACTTATATAGGAGATAGGACACTTATAATGTGGTGACAGAGCCTCTTTACTTATATAGGAGATAGGGCACTTATAATGTGGTGACAGAGCCTCTTTACTTATATAGGAGATAGGACACTTATAATGTGGTGACAGAGCCTGTTTACTTATATAGGAGATAGGGCACTTATAATGTGGTGACAGAGCCTCTTTACTTATATAGGAGATAGGGCACTTATAATGTGGTGACAGAGCCTCTTTACTTATATAGGAGATAGGGCACTTATAATGTGGTGACAGAGCCTCTTTACTTATATAGGAGATAGGACACTTATAATGTGGTGACAGAGTCTCTTTACTTATATAGGAGATAGGACACTTATAATGTGGTGACAGAGTCTCTTTACTTATATAGGAGATAGGACACTTATAATGTGGTGACAGAGCCTCTTTACTTATATAGGAGATAGGGCACTTATAATGTGGTGACAGAGCCTCTTTACTTATATAGGAGATAGGACACTTATAATGTGGTGACAGAGCCTGTTTACTTATATAGGAGATAGGGCACTTATAATGTGGTGACAGAGCCTCTTTACTTATATAGGAGATAGGGCACTTATAATGTGGTGACAGAGCCTCTTTACTTATATAGGAGATAGGGCACTTATAATGTGGTGACAGAGCCTCTTTACTTATATAGGAGATAGGACACTTATAATGTGGTGACAGAGTCTCTTTACTTATATAGGAGATAGGACACTTATAATGTGGTGACAGAGTCTCTTTACTTATATAGGAGATAGGACACTTATAATGTGGTGACAGAGCCTCTTTACTTATATAGGAGATAGGGCACTTATAATGTGGTGACAGAGCCTCTTTACTTATATAGGAGATAGGACACTTATAATGTGGTGACAGAGCCTCTTTACTTATATAGGAGATAGGGCACTTATAATGTGGTGACAGAGTCTCTTTAGGGGTATGTGCACACGGTAGCAGGCTTTTACGTCTGAAATGACAGACTGTTTTCAGGAGAAAACAGCTGCCTCGTTTCAGCCGTAAAAGCTCCTCCTCGCATTTTGTGAGGCTTCTCTGACAGCCGTAAATTTTGAGCTGTGCTTCATTGAGTTCAATGAAGAACGGCTCAAATTACGTCTGAAAGAAGTGTCCTGCACTTCTTTTGACGAGGCTGTATTTTTACGCGTCGTGGTTTGACAGCTGTCAAACAACGACGCGTAAATGAGAGGTTGTCTGCACAGTATGTCTGCAAACCCATTCAAATGAATGGGCAGATGTTTGCCGACGTATTGTAGCCTTATTTTCAGACGTAAAACGAGGCATAATACGACTAGTTTACGTCTGAAAATAGGTCGTGTGAACCCAGCCTAAGAGAGGATCTAAGAGGAACGTGTCTCATTTAAACCTCTGCTGTTTTGATTACCCTTTTTTATTGAAACGTGTGGTATCACCATGCTGAGATCAAGAGCGCTCTGTAGCCTTCAGAACGGTTAGGGTATGTTCACACGGCCTATTTTCAGACGTAATTCGGGCGTTTTACGCCTCGAATTACGCCTGAAAAAACGTCTCTAATACGCCTACAAACATCTGCCCATTGCTTTCAATGGGTTTTACGATGTTCTGTTCCCACGAGGTGTATTTTTATGTGACGCTGTCAAAAGACGGTGCGTAAAAAGACGCCCGCGTCAAAGAAGTGCATGTCACTTCTTGGGACATTTTTGGAGCCGTTTTTCATTGATTCCGTTAAAAAACAGCTCAAAAACGTCCGTAAAAAAATGCGCGAAAAAACGTGAGTAGTTTTAGGCGAAAACAGCTCCGTAATTTCAGACGTATTTTGCTACTGCGTGTGAACATACCCTCATGGATATCTGACTCAGGAAAGAAGATGTCCAAACTATTAGATGTCATTTATTCCTCTGTACAGAAACCCATCTATAAATGGAGATTTCAGACAACTGACACTTGGTCCAGGCCAATCTGTCTCAGTAATATCAGCCTGAGAGCAGAACACAAGATGCTGAGAGACGTTTCTGAGAACCCCAGAATTTCTTAAAGATCTACTGCAGATTTTGCCACTCTTGATGTCTATAATTGCAAAAATGAATACTACATGGGGGTATGCCAAGAGAAAGTCTTAGCTATCCCAAAAAAAAATATCAGGGCAAGACTATAGTTTGCTAATGAACACCTAGGCAAAAAAAAAACCCATGACTTCTGGAACCGTCTGCTATGAAAAGGAGATTCAAAAAGTTATTTGTCCCCAGTACCAGAAGACATGTTTGCAATAAATTATAGACCGCGTTTCACCAGAAAAAACTATAAATTACTTGAGAGCATGGTGGAGGAAATGTTATGGTTTGGTACTGCTAAACTGCATCAGGACCTGGGCAACTCATCATCCTAGAATACACTATGAAATCTACATTGACAGAGGCTGTTTGAGCATAATGTGAGACCGTCTAACACAGGGGTCTAAAACTCGGCCGGGTAAGTGGGCCGCATACAGAAAAAATGGGAAGTTGACGGGCCGCATTACTTTCAAATTTGATACAATACAAAATTATTATTAATCAATTAGTTATTTTAACTACAATAACCCTATATTACTATAATAATAAAACTACATACTATAATAATAGTGCTAGGTTTAAAATTTGAGATATTTCTCCACGTGCTTATTTCAACAATCCAGCTTTCCAGTTTAAGTGTCGCTAAATGCAGTCCGGCGGCTCAGTTAGCAGCGTTTGTCAGACGCACATGTCAAGATTGGGCAGCCCCTTTTTAGATAGTGCCACAGTGCCCCCTGTAGATGCTGCCGCAGTGCCTTCGGTGGATGCTGCCGCTGTGCCCTCTGTAGATGCTGCCACAGAGTCCTCTGTAGAAGCTGCCACAGTGCCCTCTGTAGATGCTGCCACAGTGCCCTCTGTAGATACTGCCACAGTGCGCTCCGTAGATGCTGCCGCAGTGCCCTCCGCAGATGCTGCCACAGTGCCCTCCGCAGATGCTACCACAGTAATGTCAGGGTCTTGCCCAGAGCTGGAGTCCCAGAGCTGAGCTGCTTCTAGCACTCGAACTACAGTAGAGTTGTGACTGCAGCTCTGGATTTGTTTGGAGTATGAGACCTGATGTTACAGTACAGTTGTGACTGCGGCACTGGATGTGACTGGAGTATAGGACGTGATGTTACAAGATAAACCTACAGAGTATGGGGTACAATTAACACACAGTAATCATGAATAGAGAAACAAATAATCTTTATTAAGCAAGGTACAGACAATAAAAAGCATAAAAGCGAGTCATGCTGAGCATGAGCAGGACGTCCCTCTGTGCTGAGAGCAAAAAATCACTAAGTAGCAACCATGGGTGAAACTATGCAATCCAAACCACAATGTCTGGATGGCAAATGTACACATCAACTTACTGTCAGTTAATAAGCGTGTAGCTGACAATGCAGCAATTATGTGAACATTCCTCAGAATAGTAATGACATGACATGGATATAAACAAAGACGAGGTCAGAGAGAAAATGAACAGGTTACCTACCCATGGAGTTCGCTCAGCACACTGAGAGACGTCACACCCGACGAAATGCCTTCGTCCGGGGGTGGCGTCTCTCCAGCGGGTCCCTCCATTTACACGCCCTGTATCCAATCAGGTGTAGGGGCGTTACTCATCCAAGCAATGCATAAGCTATTCCTGGCGTCAAACGCCAGGTCCAGAGATGGCCGACAGCATATCCCTGGCCACGCGTCATCAAGGCGGGCGGGGAGTCGGCGACGTCTCACGTCGCAGAGTCCCGTCCACCCAGATGTAGACACATGAACCAGGAGACAGCCCGGCCACTCCCCCTGGCATGAGCGCACAGCTATGCAAGCCTGGATATATAGATGTAAACATTGGAGTCAGCCTGATTGGATAGTATCACTGCGTGGGGTATAGCATGGAATTATACATGAATGAGGTTAGAAAGAATATATGTATAGCTTTAGCATTACAAATGAAAATATCAACGGCCATAATCACATATCCAGCGCATAATTTATAAAAACAGTATATATGGAAATAAATATATGAGAATATATATGACCACATTAATGATAGTGACCTTGTGAAAATAACCATAAGTTATAGGAGCGTGTTATTAGTGCATATCTGGGAGTAACAAATCATGAATAAATAAATAGAAAGAAATGTTATTTCAAGTGATTTGTGAATTCATATTGTGTTCATGTGTGAAACTTGTCAATGTGTACTGCAAATAAATAATAAACAGAAATTGTGAAAATGGAAATTGTCAAAAAGTGTAAATATGGGGGGGGCGGAGTTACCGCGCATTGTGATGGACGCTTAACTCGAGAGCTCCTCACTTCACCTCCAGAAACAACAGCTTTTAAGCGGTTTACAGCAACAAAACAGCGACAAAATGGTGAGAACCTCTAAAGATAAATACAAAGACTCTCCTGGTCTGACAAAACAGGGGAAACAACAACCTGAAATGGACAAATTTCTGAGGAAAAAACTCACGTCCCCGGCAAAAATGGCGCTGGAACGCCAAGCAGAAGAGGCCGGAGAAGACGACTCCGATGGAGAAAGTTCGACAACATACTCGGATACGGCAAGGAGCAGAGATACATTATCGAGATCATATTTTAAGAAAGCCCTGACACAGGCGGTCTCACCGATAATGCAGGAGTTAGCGGATATAAAAAACGACATCAGACAAATTGGACACAGAGTAGATGCGTTGGAAGAAGCCCAGTCCTCCATCTTGGAACATAGTGCCGCGATTAATACGACGCTTGCATCACATCAACTCCACATTAATAATACTCACCTGATGATAGAGGATCAAGAAAACCGCAGCAGAAGACGGAATATAAGAATAAGAGGCCTCTCCGAACTGACAACAGGAGAAGAGCTGCAACAGGTGACGAACCACATTTTTGTGGAACTAGTGGGGCAAGAGAGAGCCGCTACAATGGTGCTAGAGCGGGTGCATAGAGCTCTTAGACCAAAGCCTGCATTGCATGAACCTCCGAGAGATATAATTTGTGGACTGTTGAGCTTTGTGGATACGGCATGTTTGTTGAAAGCAGCGAGAGAAAAAGGAGACTTTCAGTTCGAAGAGTCCAAACTATTATTTTTTCAAGATCTTGCTCCTAGTACCCTTGCAAAGAGGAGAATTTTGAAACCTGTCACGGATAAATTGAGAGCTAATAAATTACCAGTGAGATGGCTATATCCGTTCGGATTGGCAACCATAAAAGATGGACGGCAAATTTCCATTCGAGCTCCAGAGGATTTACCGAAATTCTGGGAGAAGACAGAAATACAACCAATTGAAATCCCGTCCTGGCTACCGGCACAGCTACCGTGTTTCCCCGATAGTAAGACACCCCCGATTGTAAGACGTATCGGGGGTTTCAGGGGGGTTGGCTAATATAAGCCGTACCCCGAAAGTAAGACATATGTCTTACTTTCGGGGAAACACGGGGGTATTGCCGCCTCCTGCCCACTTCCGCGCCGCCCCCCTCTCCATACGTCACCGCGCCGAAATACGGTAATGCAGGATAAAAGTTAAAGAAATTCATACTTACCCGGCCGTTGTCTTGGTGACGCGTCCCTCTCTTCACATCCAGCCCGACATCCCTAGATGACGCGGCAGTCCATGTGACCGCTGCAGCCTGTGATTGACCTGTGATTGGCTGCAGCGGTCACATGGCCTGAAACGTCATCCAGGGATGTCAGGCCGGATGTCGAGAGGGACGCGTCACCAAGGCAACGGCCGGGAGACCGTACTGGAGGAAGCAGGAAGTTCTTGGTAAGTATGAACGTCTTTTCTTTTTTTTCCAATATAAGACATACCCCGAAAGTAAGACATAGTGGGGCTTTTGGGGATAAAAAGAAAGTAAGACACTGTCTTACTTTCGGGGAAACACGGTAGATACAAATTTTCCGGTACTACCGACACAAGAGGAATGGCAGAGAGCTTCTAGATTGAAGTCACCAAGAAATAAGAAACAACAAACGACCGACTTCAGGCCTCGAGACACTTGACCTGGACAGAAGGACGTTATGTGATAATATATTTTTTCTCATTTCTACAGATAGCGGTGAAATTAGAAGATTGCGTGAGTGATGTAAAACATATGTTTTAATTATATCTCATCCATACACGTAATTTTATTTCATTACATATTATTTCAAGTTTACGCTATTTTATTTTATTGTATGCTGAAGAGTTAACTTTTCACAGTAAATATAAGTAGATGAGAAAATGTAAAATGGCCGCTCTAAGTAATTCCTGTAGAAAATAAGTTTGCATTCAGTTTAGCATAAACAGAGGAGAAGCTGTTCTTTACCGCAAAGATTGTTTAATTCGCTACTAAAGTTTCTGAAGGGGGAATTTATGTCTGGTGGCGCTATGCTTACCCCCCCCCCCCTCTTGTCTTTCCTCACTTTCTTACTGTTCTAGTGGGAAAAGGCAAATGGCGACCAGGGAGAAGTTCTATCTCTATATGGTTATCAAAATATGTTTAATTCTGTGTCTTGACATATCGCTAAGCTCAGTTATACAAAAAGAGCAAGATATAGAAGAAGAGTTTGAAAATGCATTTGTACATAAGTTGCTAAGTTTATACTGTGATCGTGCTTGGATAATACTGCGCCTGTCTCACAATGAGGTAGATAGATGGCTTCGTGCAAAATAATATCATTTAATGTTAAAGGATTGAATATTCCGCAAAAAAGAAGCCAGATATTCAACTTAATGAGACGGGAAGATGCCGATTTGGTCTTCTTGCAGGAAACACACTTTAAAACAAACAAGATCCCTTCAATCCATACTAAAACATATGATAAATGGTATCATTGCACTCATAATGCGGCTTCTAGAGGCGTTTCAATTGGCATACGGAATACTATACCATTTACCCTTGAAACCTCGCAAGTAGACCCATTAGGTAGATATATCTTCATAAAAGGTACTATCTCCGGTAGGAAAGTAACGCTAGTAAACCTCTATGCGCCGAACGTGAGACAGGCGCAGTGGTTGCTGAAAGTAATGCGATTATTGCAACCCTTTTTTGAGGGCCTAGTGGTATTAGGGGGAGACTTTAACCTGACTTTAGACCCGCTTATGGATTCCTCTTCAAAAGTTTCACCTGTTGCCCACAAAAACCTTAGACGTCTTAAAGTCATGCTAAACAAATTCCAATTAATAGATGTATGGAGACTTCAACACCCATCTATGAGAGATTACACCTTCTACTCTAACCCACACGATTCGTACCATCGCTTGGATTATTTGTTTTTATCTAAACAGTATTTGCCCCAAATATGTTCTTCCACAATTGGGAATATTACCATTTCAGATCATGCCCCAATTTCCGTTAAGATAACTTTGACAGAATTACCTGCCAGGGAGTGGAATTGGAGATTAAACGATACACTATTAGAAAATAAGACAGATGTAGCTTCAATTGAAAGTAAATTGACAGAATTACCTGCCAGGGAGTGGAATTGGAGATTAAACGATACACTATTAGAAAGTACTACAGATGTAGCCTCAATTGAAAGTAAATTGACAGAATTCTTTGCATTTAACGATGACCCTCTCATATCTAGACCTGTATTATGGGAGACACATAAGGCGTTTGTGAGAGGAGAATTAATAGCTTTGGGCTCGCGTGTAAAGAGACAGAGATCTCAACTCATAAACGAGGTGTTAAACCAAATCTCCTATTTAGAAGCAGTACATAAGAAATCGCAATTGCAAGCTAATCAGATAGAACTACAGAACCTCAGACAAAAATTGAAGAATATATTGAATGTAAGAGCAGCGAAATCCCTTCAGTTACTTAAATATAAAACATATGCCCACGGGGATAAAGGGAATAAAATGATGTCAAATCTTATTAAACAGCAAAGAGGGAAAACATTTATATCAACTATTCGAGACACCGTAAATAAGAAAGTCACGAAGACAGCCCAAATAGCTCAAGAATTTCGGAACTATTATGAGGGGCTATATAACCTAGATACAAGTGATCAAAATAAAGAGGTTTCTCGGGCTAATTTGGTAGAGAATTTTTTGAAATCGATTGAGACCCCATCCTTGACAGAAGAGGAAAAATCCTCGTTAATCGCCCCATTCACTTTAGAGGAAATAGAAAAAAGCCTGAGCTCAATTCCAAATGGGAAAAGCCCTGGACCAGACGGTCTTCCGATTATCTACTTTAAAAAGTTTAAACAAACCCTATTACCTTATTTCATGTCGGTATGTAATGATGTTTTGAAAGGTACACATTTCCCAATGCAAACATTAGCAGCAAACATCACAATAATCCCTAAGGAGGGGAGGGACCTGGAAAGATGCGGTAACTATAGACCCATTTCACTACTAAATGCGGATTTAAAATGGTGGGCAAAAATATTAGCGACAAGAATTGGTTCCTTTCTGGCCAAACTGATAGGAGTGGAACAAGTGGGATTTGTGCCTGGACGAGAGGGGAAGTTTAACACTACTAGAACCATTCAAGCCCTGTTCTATGCAAAACAACATAAGATTCCTCTGATGCTTCTTGGTACAGATGCAGAAAAAGCATTTGACCGGATCGACTGGCCTTATTTAAAAGCGGTTCTGCATAAATTTGACTTCCCGCAACAATTCATTGACACAATTTTCTCCTTATATAAGAACCCCTCAGCAAGAATACAAGTGAACGGCGTCTTTTCAGCTCCCTTCCCTATTGGGAACGGAACACGTCAGGGATGCCCCCTATCCCCTACCTTATTCATACTGGTAATGGAAACTTTGTTATTAAAGATAAGACAAACTCCCAAAATTAAAGGACTTCAAGTAGGGAATTTTGAACATAAAACAGCTGCCTTTGCTGATGATTTGCTAATTTATATAACCAACCCCTTAGAAGCGCTTCCAAAAATTTTACAGATCTTTGAAGAATTTGGCCAAGTATCTAACTTTAAAATCAATTATGACAAATCAGAAGCACTTAATGTATCACTGCCACATAATCTGTTCCTAGCTGTCAGTACACAGTCTCCCTTTAAATGGCCAAAGTCTGAACTAAAATATTTAGGTTTAAAAATTACAGCGAACCCAAACATGCTGTTTGATAGAAATTATAATCCGATATACTACAAAATAAAAACGTTTTTAGCAAAACTGAAAATACCATTTATGACAATGCTAGGTAGAAAAAACCTGATTACAGCTTTTGTCATACCTCAAATTCTTTACATCTTACAATCCTTGCCCATTGATATACCAACTTATTACTTCTCTAGATTCAAAAGGTTACTCATGGAGTTCTTATGGAATAAAAAACGT
Organism: Rhinoderma darwinii; assembly: GCF_050947455.1. Taxonomy (NCBI): domain Eukaryota; kingdom Metazoa; phylum Chordata; class Amphibia; order Anura; family Rhinodermatidae; genus Rhinoderma; species Rhinoderma darwinii. Next base: position 313,803 of record NW_027461667.1, read on the forward strand.
CCTAGAATTGCATACGCACAATTAATGAGGAGAAGGGGGGAAGGAGGGTTGTCATTCCCAGATCTAAATACCTATTATAGAGCTATACAATTAGGGAGATGGACACAGTTAGCAAACAAAAATATTTCACTGCCACATGTTGATATAGAAAGGTACTCATTAGGTAATAGCATGGTATCTTATTTGTGGGTAAAGTCACAATTGCCCCCCAGAACATTGATTCAGAGTGACATGACTAGGGGACTAATTAAGACATGTCAAACCTCCTCGGCTTTACATTTACAGGATAATATGTACTCAACTCTGATGCCTCTATCCATAGCACCATGTGTAGTTGATAAGAATTGTACTCGGATTCCAGAGACATGGTCACAGCTGGACTCCATAAAAATAGCGAGGCTCTTCGAACAAACTGATCTACCATCTCTGAAGCAATTACACAGAGAACTACACATACCGCAACCCAACGATATACAAACACTGGATTTTACACACACATGTCAGAAGTTGAAGTTGTTAGCAAAAGAGAGAAAATCAGAGCCGACTTGGTTAGAAAATTATACACTATTTCCTACAACTCCCAAAAAATCTATTTCCAAGATATATAAAGAACTCATAACTAGTATGTCAAAAAGTGTCCCGAGTTATGTGTATGCTTGGGAGAAAGAATTTGGCTGCAGATTCTCTGAAAAAGAGAGATCTATTATCATGAGACACTCCCATGGCTTTTCGAGATGTATGAGAGTACAGGAAAACTCATATAAAATACTCACACGTTGGTACAGAACACCTGAATTCTTGCATAACATATCAGTCTTACCAGTGAACACGTGCTGGAGATGTGATAAAGAAGTAGGTAATATGTCACATATTTGGTGGTTTTGTACGAAAATTCAGGGTTTCTGGAAAGAAGTGGAAACTTTGATTGGAGATGTGTGTTCTGTCTCGATAAGCCTCACGAAAGAACTAGTGTTGCTTTGGTTGCCTATTAAAGATTTTTCGCCTTCAACTAAAAATCTACCCACTTATATAATATCTGCAGCAAAGCTACTGATCCCAGCTCAATGGAAAAAGGCATTCCCACCTACTAGAGCGCAACTTATGATTAAAGTACACCAGATCTGCAGGTTGGAAGAACTAGCTGCGTGGGAAAACAAAAATAGAAGCTCTTTCTTAAATATATGGCAGCCCTGGATAAACTATAGGGATAAATTATAGAAATAAAGTTTGGAAATATAGAAGGGACACAGAGATGCAAACAGTCAGTAAAGTCAGAAGACTTCAAAAGTTACAAAAAAGACACAAAGAAAGAAGATAGGAAATGGATATTTATCTACTTATTAACATTGCAATCCGGGTCTTTAAACAAATGATATTTACAGTTTATATCTGAGATACGATCACAGTGGTTCACATGTTCTTTTATTGTTTGTATGTCTGTTAATTATTTGTTCTGAAAACCAGTAGACACACGCATGGTTACTGAAAAGAAGCACATTATTAACAGTTGATATAGTATGTAAATTTGCATGGTATGATAAGATGTGATGGTTCACTGATAAATAGTGTTAATGTACTATGAAACACAGGAAAGTTTGTAAAAACTAATATGTTTAAAATGCTATGTATGTCTACTTTCAATAAAAAGAGTTTATACAAAAAAAAAAAGTGTAAATATGTATAAATATTTGTCGAATAACTTAGTTAAAATATGTGAAGTATGTATTTTAAGTACATTTAGTGTAAAAACTAATAAAATATATAAATATAAAAACATATACAATACAAATACATATTTAGGTCATAACATTGAAAGTGAATAACACCTGAAAAACAGTGACCAGTGAAGAAACCAAAAATATATAATGATATAATAAATATTTATTAGGTGTAAAATATGTGCAAGATAATGATAAATTGTGCATATATATAAGTTAGATATAATATAAAATAAATATAGAGTACAGTTGATCTGTATAATGAGCTGGGTGTATATTCTTGTGCAATCACACAACCAACATCAATAAATATATACATTATTGTCATGCAATGCATTAGCCGAATATCCTCATGTGATGGTCAGTCCCTCCGCGATCATTCAATACACAGACGGCATGACTATCTACAGGAAAATCGAGAAATGGAGGACAAATTAATAACAATACAAAAAATATATATTCAAATACAAACACGCACATTGGATAGTTAAAAAGAAATGACCCACTGAAGGCCAATGGTCAGAGAAATGGAGCAAAATTCTAATTTTCATTAAGTCCAGATGGACGCAAGGTCCCCAGAGTCCAGATCCACTTTGATTCACATTGAGCCAATTTTTTTGATATATCCCCTTTACGGATATTTGGCTCAATGCAGTCAATGCCTCTGACTTTCAACTTCGTCGGATCACATGCATGGTGTGTCTTAAAGTGTCTGGCTACCGGTTTAAGAGTTTCTAGTGTCTCGATGGTATTTGCCCCTATTATATCTCTTATATGTTCTCTCACCCGGATCTTAAATTCTCTAGAGGTGAGACCGATGTAAATTTTTGGACATGGGCATGTAGCGTAATAAACTACTGCCTTTGTTGAACATGAGATTGAATGAGTAATGGAAAAGGTCTTCTTACCTGCTGAGTCAGAGAAAGAAGTTGCCCTCTCAATATTGGGACATGCGACACAATTTCCGCATGCTTTGCAGCCCCATTTTGGACCTTTAGCACCAAATGGGAATTTCAAATTATTGCGTTGATAGTCACTTTTTACAAGATGGTCTTTAAGATTTTGTGATCGTCTTGCAGAGATGCTTGGATATTTAGTGATGTATTTCTCTATTGTGGGGTCTGTAAGGAGAATAGGCCAGAATTGTTTGATTATTTCTTTCATCTGGAACCAACGAGAGTGGTAATTTGTTGTGAATCTTACCTGAACTTCAGATTGGTGTTTCGGCTTAGGAAATAAGAGACTCTCTCTCGGAGTGCTTTTCGCACGATGATATGCTTTTTTAATCGATCTTTTGCTATATCCTCGGGCCAAGAAACGGTTGGTGAGGTCGTAGGCCTGTTTTTCAAAAACCTCAATGGAAGAACAGATCCTTCTGATCCTCAAGAATTGGCCTGTTGGTACTGCCCGTATAGTCTGATATGATGGGCCTTCCAGGTGGGATCTTAGGGTCTTTATGTACTTTAGGAAGTAAGTAGAGGGTTGGAATAGTTGGTTCAGCTGTTGTAAGAGCTTCATAGAGATCTTTTGTGATGGTGTTGTCGAATAAGGCTTTATTCAATATTTTTTGTAGATCTGATGCACAGAAAAAAGTGTATAAATGGAGGAAAAATCATGTTTCGGCCAAACTAAATCCCTCCATTTCGATAACCTCACTGTCCTCACAAATTGAGTCGGATAGTGGATCCCGTCAACGGATGTATCACCCGTATGGCACCAGACAAAAAAGGAAGATGGCACACAAACAAACTTCCAACAAAAGGAAACCTGAGATGGGAGAAACTTCTAATCAACTAAAGGTAATTAATTTATCATCTCATAATCTCTCTGCCTCAGATATGGAGGTGTTGGAAAAGGGGTTGACTTTTTCCCCATGTGCCCGATTTGATAGCTTTTCAGCAATCAAGGACCTCCACATTTTTGGTAGATCTTTGATTTATAAAAAATTCTTCCACAGGGCAGAATTTAATGAAATGTTTACAACTACAGTGGAACAACAAACCTTACGTGATCTAGAGGAATTACTGAAAGAACAGGAATCCGACCCGTCAGATCTACAAAAAATATTGAATAAAGCCTTATTCGACAACACCATCACAAAAGATCTCTATGAAGCTCTTACAACAGCCGAACCAACTATTCCAACCCTCTACTTACTTCCTAAAGTACATAAAGACCCTAAGATCCCACCTGGAAGGCCCATCATATCAGACTATACGGGCAGTACCAACAGGCCAATTCTTGAGGATCAGAAGGATCTGTTCTTCCATTGAGGTTTTTGAAAAACAGGCCTACGACCTCACCAACCGTTTCTTGGCCCGAGGATATAGCAAAAGATCGATTAAAAAAGCATATCATCGTGCGAAAAGCACTCCGAGAGAGAGTCTCTTATTTCCTAAGCCGAAACACCAATCTGAAGTTCAGGTAAGATTCACAACAAATTACCACTCTCGTTGGTTCCAGATGAAAGAAATAATCAAACAATTCTGGCCTATTCTCCTTACAGACCCCACAATAGAGAAATACATCACTAAATATCCAAGCATCTCTGCAAGACGATCACAAAATCTTAAAGACCATCTTGTCAAAAGTTACTATCAACGCAATAATTTGAAATTCCCATTTGGCGCTAAAGGTCCAAAATGGGGCTGCAAAGCATGCGGAAATTGTGTCGCATGTCCCAATATTGAGAGGGCAACTTCTTTCTCTGACTCAGCAGGTAAGAAGACCTTTTCCATTACTCATTCAATCTCATGTTCAACAAAGGCAGTAGTTTATTACGCTACATGCCCATGTCCAAAAATTTACATCGGTCTCACCTCTAGAGAATTTAAGATCCGGGTGAGAGAACATATAAGAGATATAATAGGGGCAAATACCATCGAGACACTAGAAACTCTTAAACCGGTAGCCAGACACTTTAAGACACACCATGCATGTGATCCGACGAAGTTGAAAGTCAGAGGCATTGACTGCATTGAGCCAAATATCCGTAAAGGGGATATATCAAAAAAATTGGCTCAATGTGAATCAAAATGGATCTGGACTCTGGGGACCTTGCGTCCATCTGGACTTAATGAAAATTAGAATTTTGCTCCATTTCTCTGACCATTGGCCTTCAGTGGGTCATTTCTTTTTAACTATCCAATGTGCGTGTTTGTATTTGAATATATATTTTTTGTATTGTTATTAATTTGTCCTCCATTTCTCGATTTTCCTGTAGATAGTCATGCCGTCTGTGTATTGAATGATCGCGGAGGGACTGACCATCACATGAGGATATTCGGCTAATGCATTGCATGACAATAATGTATATATTTATTGATGTTGGTTGTGTGATTGCACAAGAATATACACCCAGCTCATTATACAGATCAACTGTACTCTATATTTATTTTATATTATATCTAACTTATATATATGCACAATTTATCATTATCTTGCACATATTTTACACCTAATAAATATTTATTATATCATTATATATTTTTTGGTTTCTTCACTGGTCACTGTTTTCAGGTGTTATTCACTTTCAATGTTATGACCTAAATATGTATTTGTATTGTATATGTTTTTATATTTATATATTTTATTAGTTTTTACACTAAATGTACTTAAAATACATACTTCACATATTTTAACTAAGTTATTTGACAAATATTTATATATATTTACACTTTTTGACAATAATTCCCATTTTCACAATTTCTGTTTATTTATTTGCAGTACACATTGACAAGTTTCACACATGAACACAATATGAATTCACAAATCACTTGAAATAACATTTCTTTCTATTTATTTATTCATGATTTGTTACTCCCAGATATGCACTAATAAAACGCTCCTATAACTTATGGTTATTTTCACAAGGTCACTATCATTAATGTGGTCATATATATTCTCATATATTTATTTCCATATATACTGTTTTTATAAATTATGCGCTGGATATGTGATTATGGCCGTTGATATTTTCATTTGTAATGCTAAAGCTATACATATGTTTTTTCTAACCTCATTCATGTATAATTCCATGCTATACCCCACGCAGTGATACTACCCAATCAGGCTGACTCCAATGTTTACATCTATATATCCAGGCTTGCATAGCTGTGCGCTCACGCCAGGGGGAGTGGCCGGGCTGTCTCCTGGTTCATGTGTCTACATCTGGGTGGACGGGACTCTGCAACATCAGACGTCGCCGACTCCCCGCCCGCCTTGATGACGCGTGGCCAGGGATATGCTGTCGGCCATCTCTGGACCTGGCGTTTGACGCCAGGAATAGCTTATGCATTGCTTGGATGAGTAACGCCCCTACACCTGATTGGATACAGGGCGTGTAAATGGAGGGACCCGCTGGAGAGACGCCACCCCCGGACGAAGGCATTTCGCCGAAACGCGCGTCGGGTGTGACGTCTGTGCTGAGCGAACTCCATGGGTAGGTAACCTGTTCATTTTCTCTGACCTCGTCTTTGTTTATATCCATGTCATGTCATTACTATTCTGAGGAATGTTCACATAATTGCTGCATTGTCAGCTACACGCTTATTAACTGACAGTAAGTTGATGTGTACATTTGCCATCCAGACATTGTGGTTTGGATTGCATAGTTTCACCCATGGTTGCTACTTAGTGATTTTTTGCTCTCAGCACAGAGGGACGTCCTGCTCATGCTCAGCATGACTCGCTTTTATGCTTTTTATTGTCTGTACCTTGCTTAATAAAGATTATTTGTTTCTCTATTCATGATTACTGTGTGTTAATTGTACCCCATACTCTGTAGGTTTATCTTGTAACATCACGTCCTATACTCCAGTCACATCCAGTGCCGCAGTCACAACTGTACTGTAACATCAGGTCTCATACTCCAAAAAATCCAGAGCTGCAGTCACAACTCTACTGTAGTTCGAGTGCTAGAAGCAGCTCTGCTCTGGGACTCCAGCTCTGGGCAAGACCCTGACATTACTGTGGTAGCATCTGTGGAGGGCACTGTGGCAGCATCTGCGGAGGGCACTGTGGCAGCATCTACGGAGGGCACTGTGGCAACATCTACGGAGGGCACTGTGGCAGCATCTACGGAGCGCACTGTGGCAGCATCTACGGAGGGCACTGTGGCAGCATCTACGGAGGGCACTGTGGCAGCATCTACGGAGGGCACTGGCAGCATCTACGAAGGGCACTGTGGCAGCATCTACAGAGCGCACTGTGGCAGCATCTACAGAGGGCACTGTGGCAGCATCTACAGAGGGCACTGTGGCAGCATCTACAGAGGGCACTGTGGCAGCATCTACAGAGGGCACTGTGGCAGCATCTACAGAGGACTCTGTGGCAGCATCTACAGAGGGCACAGCGGCAGCATCTACAGAGAGCACTGTGGCAGCATCTACAGAGGGCACTGTGGCCTTATCTAGGGGTGTGTTGCATTATCTACAGAGGGCACTGTGGCAGCATCTACAGAAGACACTGTGGCAGCATCTACAGAGGGCACTGTGGCAGCATCTACAGAGGGCACTGTGGCCTTATCTAGGGGTGTGTTGCATTATCTACAGAGGGCACTGTGGCCTTATCTAGGGGTGTGTTGCATTATCTACAGAGGGCACTGTGGCCTTATCTAGAGGTGTGTTGCATTATCTACAGAGGGCACTGTGGCAGCATCTACAGAGGACACTGTGGCAGCATCTACAGAGGGCACTGTGGCCTTATCTAGGGGTGTGTTGCATTATCTACAGAGGGCACTGTGGCAGCATCTACAGAGGACACTGTGGCAGCATCTACAGAGGACTCTGTGGCAGCATCTACAGAGGACTCTGTGGCTGCATCTACAGAGGACTCTGTGGCAGCATCTACAGAGGACTCTGTGGCAGCATCTACAGAGGGCACAGTGGCAGCATCCACCGAGGGCACTGCAGCAGCATCTACAGGGGGCACTGTGGCAGCATCTGCAGAGGGCACTGTGGCAGCATCTACGGAGAGCACTGTGGCAGCATCTACGGAGCGCACTGTGGCAGCATCTACGGAGGGCACTGTTGCAGCATCTACGAAGGGCACTGTGGCAGCATCTACAGAGCGCACTGTGGCAGCATCTACAGTGGGCACTGTGGCAGCATCTACAGAGGGCACTGTGGCAGCATCTACAGAGGGCACTGTGGCAGCATCTACAGAGGGCACTGTGGCAGCATCTACAGAGGGCACTGTGGCAGCATCTACAGAGGACTCTGTGGCAGCATCTACAGAGGGCACTGTGGCAGCATCTACAGAGGGCACTGTGGCAGCATCTACAGAGGGCACTGTGGCAGCATCTACAGAGGACTCTGTGGCAGCATCTACAGAGGGCACTGTGGCAGCATCTACAGAGGACTCTGTGGCAGCATCTACAGAGGGCACAGCAGCAGCATCTACAGAGGACTCTGTGGCAGCATCTACAGAGGGCACTGCGGCATCCACCGAGGGCACTGCGGCAGCATCTACAGGGGGCACTGTGGCACTATCTAAAAAGGGGCTGCCCAATCTTGACATGTGCGTCTGACAAACGCTGCTAACTGAGCCGCCAGACTGCATTTAGCGACACTTAAACTGGAAAGCTGGATTGTTGAAATAAGCACGTGGAGAAATATCTCAAATTTTAAACCTAGCGCTATTATTATAGTATGTAGTTTTATTATTATAGTAATATAGGGTTATTGTAGTTAAAATAACTAATTGATTAATAATAATTTTGTATTGTATCAAATTTGAAAGTAATGCGGCCCGTCAACTTCACATTTTTTCTGTATGCGGCCCACTTACCCGGCCGAGTTTTAGACCTCTGTGTTAGACGGTCTCACATTATGCTCAAACAGCCTCTGTCAATGTAGATTTCATAGTGTATTCTAGGATGATGAGTTGCCCAGGTCCTGATGCAGTTTAGCAGTACCAAACCATAACATTTCCTCCACCGTGCTCTCAAGTAATTTATAGTTTTTTCTGGTGAAACGCGGTCTATAATTTATTGCAAACATGTCTTCTGGTACTGGGGACAAATAACTTTTTGAATCTCCTTTTCATAGCAGACGGTTCCAGAAGTCATGGGTTTTTTTTTTGCCTAGGTGTTCATTAGCAAACTATAGTCTTGCCCTGATATTTTTTTTTGGGATAGCTAAGACTTTCTCTTGGCATACCCCCATGTAGTATTCATTTTTGCAATTATAGACATCAAGAGTGGCAAAATCTGCAGTAGATCTTTAAGAAATTCTGGGGTTCTCAGAAACGTCTCTCAGCATCTTGTGTTCTGCTCTCAGGCTGATATTACTGAGACAGATTGGCCTGGACCAAGTGTCAGTTGTCTGAAATCTCCATTTATAGATGGGTTTCTGTACAGAGGAATAAATGACATCTAATAGTTTGGACATCTTCTTTCCTGAGTCAGATATCCATGAGGGTATGTTCACACGCAGTAGCAAAATTTGTCTGAAATTACGGAGCTGTTTTCGCCTAAAACTACTCACGTTTTTTCGCGCATTTTTTTACGGACGTTTTTGAGCTGTTTTTCAACGGAATCAATGAAAAACGGCTCCAAAAATGTCCCAAGAAGTGACATGCACTTCTTTGACGCGGGCGTCTTTTTACGCACAGTCTTTTGACAGCGTCACATAAAAATACACCTCGTGGGAACAGAACATCGTAAAACCCATTGAAAGCAATGGGCAGATGTTTGTAGGCGTATTAGAGACGTTTTTTCAGGTGTAATTCGAGGCGTAAAACGCCCGAATTACGTCTGAAAATATGCCGTGTGAACATACCCTAACCGTTCTGAAGGCTACAGAGCGCTCTTAATCTCAGCATGGTCATACCACACATTTCAATAAAAAAGGGTAATCAAAACAGCAGAGGTTTAAATGAGACACGTTCCTCTTAGATCCTCTCTTATGCTGGGTTCACACGACCTATTTTCAGACGTAAACGAGGCGTATTATGCCTCGTTTTACGTCTGAAAATAAGGCTACAGTACGTCGGCAAACATCTGCCCATTCATTTGAATGGGTTTGCCGACATACTGTGCAGACAACCTCTCATTTACGCGTCGTTGTTTGACAGCTGTCAAACGACGACGCGTAAAAATACAGCCTCGTCAAAAGAAGTGCAGGGCACTTCTTTCAGACGTAATTTGAGCCGTTCTTCATTGAACTCAATGAAGCACAGCTCAAAATTTACGGCTGTCAGAGAAGCCTCACAAAATGCGAGGAGGAGCTTTTACGGCTGAAACGAGGCAGCTGTTTTCTCCTGAAAACAGTCTGTCATTTCAGACGTAAAAGCCTGCTACCGTGTACACATACCCTTAAAGAGACTCTGTCACCACATTATAAGTGCCCTATCTCCTATATAAGTAAAGAGGCTCTGTCACCACATTATAAGTGCCCTATCTCCTATATAAGTAAAGAGGCTCTGTCACCACATTATAAGTGCCCTATCTCCTATATAAGTAAAGAGGCTCTGTCACCACATTATAAGTGCCCTATCTCCTATATAAGTAAAGAGGCTCTGTCACCACATTATAAGTGCCCTATCTCCTATATAAGTAAAGAGACTCTGTCACCACATTATAAGTGCCCTATCTCCTATATAAGTAAAGAGGCTCTGTCACCACATTATAAGTGCCCTATCTCCTATATAAGTAAAGAGGCTCTGTCACCACATTATAAGTGTCCTATCTCCTATATAAGTAAAGAGACTCTGTCACCACATTATAAGTGCCCTATCTCCTATATAAGTAAAGAGACTCTGTCACCACATTATAAGTGTCCTATCTCCTATATAAGTAAAGAGACTCTGTCACCACATTATAAGTGTCCTATCTGCTATATAAGTAAAGAGACTCTGTCACCACATTATAAGTGCTCTATCTCCTATATAAGTAAAGGGGCTCTGTCACCACATTATAAGTGTCCTATCTCCTATATGAGTAAAGAGGCTCTGTCACCACATTATAAGTGCCCTATCTCCTATATAAGTAAAGAGGCTCTGTCACCACATTATAAGTGCCCTATCTCGTATATAAGTAAAGAGACTCTGTCACCACATTATAAGTGCCCTATCTCCTATATAAGTAAAGAGGCTCTGTCACCACATTATAAGTGTCCTATCTCCTATATAAGTAAAGAGGCTCTGTCACCACATTATAAGTGCCCTATCTCCTATATAAGTAAAGAGACTCTGTCACCACATTATAAGTGTCCTGTCTCCTATATAAGTAAAGAGGCTGTCACCACATTATAAGTGTCCTATCTCCTATATAAGTAAAGAGGCTCTGTCACCACATTATAAGTGCCCTATCTCCTATATAAGTAAAGAGGCTCTGTCACCACATTATAAGTGCCCTATCTCCTATATAAGTAAAGAGGCTCTGTCACCACATTATACGCGTCCTATCTCCTATATAAGTAATGAGGCTCTGTCACCACATTATAAGTGCCCTATCTCCTATATAAGTAAAGAGGCTCTGTCACCACATTATAAGTGTCCTATCTCCTATATAAGTAAAGAGGCTCTGTCACCACATTATAAGTGTCCTATCTCCTATATAAGTAAAGAGGCTCTGTCACCACATTATAAGTGCCCTGTCTCATATATAAGTAAAGAGGCTCTGTCACCACATTATAAGTGTCCTATCTCCTATATAAGTAAAGAGGCTCTGTCACCACATTATAAGTGCCCTATCTCCTATATAAGTAAAGAGGCTCTGTCACCACATTATAAGTGCCCTATCTCCTATATAAGTAAAGAGGCTCTGTCACCACATTATAAGTGCCCTATCTCCTATATAAGTAAAGAGGCTCTGTCACCACATTATACGCGTCCTATCTCCTATATAAGTAATGAGGCTCTGTCACCACATTATAAGTGCCCTATCTCCTATATAAGTAAAGAGGCTCTGTCACCACATTATAAGTGTCCTATCTCCTATATAAGTAAAGAGGCTCTGTCACCACATTACAAGTGCCCTATCTCCTATATAAGTAAAGAGGCTCTGTCACCACATTATAAGTGTCCTATCTCCTATATAAGTAATGAGGCTCTGTCACCACGTTATTAGTGCCCTATCTCCTATATAAGTAAAGAGGCTCTGTCACCAGATTATGTGTCCTATCTCCTATATAAGTAAAGAGACTCTGTCACCACATTATAAGTGTCCCACCTCCTATATAAGTAATGAGGCTCTGTCACCACATTATAAGTGTCCTATCTCCTATATAAGTAATGAGACTCTGTCACCACATTATAAGTGTCCTATCTCCTATATAAGTAAAGAGGCTCTGTCACCACATTATTAGTGCCCTATCTCCTATATAAGTAAAGAGGCTCTGTCACCACATTATAAGTGCCCTATCTCCTATATAAGTAAAGAGGCTCTGTCACCACATTATAAGTGTCCTATCTCCTATATGAGTAAAGAGGCTCTGTCACCACATTATAAGTGCCCTATCTCCTATATAAGTAAAGAGGCTCTGTCACCACATTATAAGTGCCCTATCTCGTATATAAGTAAAGAGACTCTGTCACCACATTATAAGTGCCCTATCTCCTATATAAGTAAAGAGGCTCTGTCACCACATTATAAGTGTCCTATCTCCTATATAAGTAAAGAGGCTCTGTCACCACATTATAAGTGCCCTATCTCCTATATAAGTAAAGAGACTCTGTCACCACATTATAAGTGTCCTGTCTCCTATATAAGTAAAGAGGCTGTCACCACATTATAAGTGTCCTATCTCCTATATAAGTAAAGAGGCTCTGTCACCACATTATAAGTGCCCTATCTCCTATATAAGTAAAGAGGCTCTGTCACCACATTATAAGTGCCCTATCTCCTATATAAGTAAAGAGGCTCTGTCACCACATTATACGCGTCCTATCTCCTATATAAGTAATGAGGCTCTGTCACCACATTATAAGTGCCCTATCTCCTATATAAGTAAAGAGGCTCTGTCACCACATTATAAGTGTCCTATCTCCTATATAAGTAAAGAGGCTCTGTCACCACATTATAAGTGTCCTATCTCCTATATAAGTAAAGA